>NW_009258669.1:3902906-3988008 GCF_000687185.1 Egretta garzetta
ATGATAACCACAGGAGAAAAAACCAAAGAAATTACAAGAAGAGGGAAGGGAGAAGAGAAGTCTTCAGTCAGTGAATATATTTTCTACAGGTTTCTCAGAAAAAGAAACCTGAACCCAAGCAACAAAAACTAGAAGTCACAAAAATTTGGCAAGTCCCCACCCTGTTTAGATTGGCAAAATACAATTACTCTCATAAAACATTACTTGGTTTTTAGGTGGTGCTAATCTATGGGAGACTGCATGCTCAAGCCTGGAGCATATCCCAGGGTGTCTGTGGTTTGAAAAAACAATTTGGTAACTCTGCTTCTAAATTTACCAGAACTTCAAATAAAATCTCAGTCACCTATCCTGCCAATACTCAGCTACTCATGGAGAAGGCTGGGAGAAAAACAACTACAGGATGAAAAAAGTAACATTGCTTTAAATAATTTTATTTTAATGGACTCTTTAAATGGGTCTGCTTTAAAGTCACTCTCTGTTAATATGGAGTCTCACGAATGAGTAGCATAAACACCTAATTTAAAATATAAATCTGAATATTTACAAGATCAGACATCATCATAGTCTTTTACATATGGTTTTCTAACTGTTATTTTGCAACACATTCTTTCATTAGGAAGCATTTCTTTATTGAGAGGGTGGTGAAACTCTGGACCTGACTTCCTGGAGAGGTGGTCAATCCCCCAATCCTGTCAGTGTGGAAGAGGCATTTGGACAATGCCCTTCATAACATGCTTTAACTTTTGGTCAACGCTGAAAACATCAGGCAGTTGGACCAGATGACTAGTGTATGTCCCTTCCAACTGAAATAGTCTATCCTATGCTATCCTATCCTATCTTGTCCTATCCTACCCTAATTATTTATAAGATGCAAGAGTCCTTTTCCTTTTCTAGTTCAAGATCACATCACCTGAAGAAGGCCCTGCCAGCTTCATACAAAGCTTGCTTTGTGCCTCTGTTACGTCTTCACGTAACCATTGCATACGTGACCTGCTGCCATTCTTGATTTTGTTCCTGTCAACACCACAGCTTATTAAGCATCAGCAAGGCTGTATTTACTTCTTGAGAATCTGGGGGGACATCAGTGAGCTCATGTGGAAGCCAGCTGAGAGCTTGAAAAAATTAACTGTTGGTTAATTATTCTTACTAAGGCCATTTTCTCATACATCTTGCTTTACCAAATACTGTTTTTGAAAACCCAGCTAGATAGCTTGGTAAGTTTAATAGTTCTGGGAAACGATCAAGGATGGCTCAAACTCTTTTGCAGGACCTACAGGGGAAGTAATGTTTTCTGTGAGTGAAGCCAGTGAGGTTCTGGGGCCATGCTAGGACATAAGACCTTTGGGTAATGGCTTTGAGAATGCTGAGAGTCACTCCCAGTAGCTACCTGTGGACATCCTGAGATCAGTTTATCCTTTTCTATGGTATTTTTCAGAGAAATTAACTTTGTCCATGCCCAGTACTACTCAGGGCACCTGCTGAGAAGGGGGATATGCCAGCTTGGATTTGGCAATTCACTAAACTTCCCACTAACCTGGGAGCCTGGGCAGAGTGAATTTGAATCCACATGCGAAACACCATGGTTAGCCATTTCCCCTGCTGGGACAAATAGCATGAGGGCAGTCCCCTCCACATCGCCTTTTAAGTGGTGAAAGATGGGTAGAGCAACCACCAAGTGAACCATTTGAGTGGCATTAAAACAGAATTATATCTGGATTTAGAAGACTGAATGAATGAAAATAAAGGTTATCTGTCTTTTTTCTTCAATCCCCCTATCGCTTAGTTAAGAAAGCACTTAGAGCTTGCCTTAGCTTCCTCTTCTGCAGGTCAAACAAGCCCAGCTCCTCTGGCCTAGAAATGTCTCTGATAAGACAAATGCTGAGCCACAGGTGATCTACCCTAACTGCAGGCTCCCGCAAAGATCTTAAAGGAACAAAGACATTTTTCAGTAAAGTAGGCCTCTTGGAACCTAGGAAATCCAGCATGTAGCTGCCTGTGAGTTTCTGAACCCAATGTAAGTTCTGAGTAAGAGAAAACAGGCGTAATTTCTCTTTTTACAATAGGCAACGTCTTTTCTTTTTCCCCTGAGTGGTATTTCCCCTAAATGACATTTCAAAAGGTAAAGAGTGTGCAACATTGTTATTTATTCCTATAAAACTACTTAGGAAACATTGATTTATTATAAGGAAATTAAAGAGTTATCTGTGACAACACTGCAGTTAGAAAAACATATTTCTGTCTAGAATTCTTCTACCACATAAACTTACAAATTATGTAAATGCCAAGATCCATGGAAAATAATTAGCCGCACTGAGATCTATAAAGATTAATATGTTCAGAAAAATAAGAGAGGTGAACAGTCAGTAAAAGGGAAAACTATGGGAAGTGACTTAACGGCAGCAGTGAAAAGAGATGACCAACTAGATCCATAAGATATAAAAACCCCTTAAGAATTATAGAGTATTTTAGATTGAAAAAGATCTCTGGAGATCATCTAGTCAAACTCTGCCACTCACAACAGGGCCAGCTTGGGTCAGTTTGCTCAGGACCATGTCCAGATGAGTTCTGCATATTCAAGGATGGAATTTCAGTCTGTTAGCATAGTCTAAGTACAGTTAGCAGCACAGAAGAACAGAAGACACCACACCTTTCCTCTTTCTTTTATTACAACTCATTGCAAGATCAAAGGTTTCACGAAAAAATAGAAACTTACAAATTGTGTGAACAGTTTTAATGCACTCAGAAAAAGACATTAAATGGAAAATGACTAAGATTCTGTACTATATCTGCAATATAATCCATTGACTTTATTCTGAAAATATTGTTGCTGTTTTGGAGTAAATAAAAAGCCTAGCATTACACATGTTCACATGTATTTACCACTTATTTAAAGCAAAAAATTCACGATATATTTTTTCCAGAGAAATTAGTTCATCCCCATTTTTAAAAGTCTAATAAGAAAACATTCAACACCCTCACTGGAATTACTGTAAGCTGATGTTTCTGTTGTAAAAAATTATGCTATGGGAATCAACAGACAGTTTTACAGAGAGTTATACGGCCATACTGAATAAGCTTCTAGGTTATGCTGCATTAGACCTTCTGGATTAGCAAAACATTTTGACAATAATGGCAACTCTTCAGCTGAAGCTTAAGCATTTCATACTTTGGATTAAAATGCTGTAACCTTTGAAAAACAAATATCCAGTGTTACACACCTGAAAACATTCTTAACCAAATGGTAATACTCTAAAAGGTTAATGCAACTTCAAACTGAAGCTGCAATGTCTGTATTTTCACTATCCCCTGGTCAAATTTAACTCCTTAGAATGCAATGCGACACACAGAAATTAATTGGTTTATGTATTTACTCTGGCTATTTTCTTGCGTATGCTGTATTACGAAGCATCTGATCCTACCAAATGATACCCACGATGGGACTCATGTTTAGATGGCCCTCTTGAGGTAAGCACTCTTTGCATTATAAGATCTGTTGTAAAATAACAACCACACAGGAAATGAGATGAATCATGTTACTGACTTATACCCATTCATCTGAATTTCCCAATTCAGCAACATAACAGCATAGTCAAATACAAGTTCACTTAAAAAAAAAAAAATTTTTTTCAGTCAGGTATTTAAACATTTTATTTTAACTTATTTCTGATAGTTGATGTATTCAATTACTGTTTGACTTTATATAGTGGGAACTGGTTATCCATGTTAGGTTAAGCATTGTTAGCTCACTTGTTATAAAAATGGCAAGGTGGAAAGATTTGGAAATCTCTGCAGCATCTCCTATTTTTAGCAAAACAAAATGAAAGAAGAAATCAATTCTGTTGAGTGATAGAAAGAAGTAAGATTGTCCATTAAAAACCCATCCTGTCATTATCATTAATTACTAAGATGTCTCTTGATAATAACGATTTGTGTAATTATACAAATGTTTATAAGAAAATCACAATTATTTGTAGATTTTCTTATTTCTGTGCATCTTAAAGCTCCTGGGGTAGCTTTAGTAAATAGTAAGTGTCAAGTTTAGCTCCCAGTTTCAACACAGGCTTCTGTTGATCAACTGCACTGGTGCTAGCACTGAGTTACCATTTACAAATGAAAGGAAACACACGTGACCAAGGCAAAGTAAAGTAAACAGAGGAAAACAAGCTTAACATCTTCTATAACTCAAACTATCCAGAGAACTAGTAGGAATCCACGTCAAGAAATCTGCCATAGGCTTTTATATCTTTTATGCAAACAAAAACACAATGCATTTCTAAAGTTGCTTCAATATTAGTACTTAGTTGTACAGTACATTAAAGTCAGTGTACAGCTTTTGCTATTTTACTGTCACCTGTGTAAACTCACAAATATATTGCATCGCATGAAAGGTTTTGAACCCTCTGCAATCCCCATTAGATCTACTGAATGCAGCAGAGTGGAACTGTCATGTCGGTATAGGAGGTTAAGAGGCAGTAGACATATTGGGTGTCCAGCCCATTTGATAAGCCCGTTCCAACGTCCTCTTGCAATCCTGTAGTACAGTACTGAAGGTTATATGTGGATACTGCTGCACTAGCTGCTCCACTGTGGCTTCATTCACCTGAAATTGAAGAAAAGAATCTGTGATGTCGAAAAAGTGAATAAAAAGGGCATCATTATGCAAGCTAAATGAATGATTGAACTTTGGACTCCTGGGAGGACTGGCAGGATTGGGCTCTTCACTGGTACTATAGATTTGGGTGCATTTATCACAAAAAAAATACACAGAAGGTAGTGTTCTGTTAATAATAATTAAAAAAAACCCCACCACACTCCCCTTGATTTTATTGTAAAGGGAAAAGTTTTATATAACATTCTAGTAAATACTGTTTGATTATTTGTGATTCTCCATTTGAGAACAGTTTTGTTTAGAAAACTGCAACGATGTTTAACAATCTATTGAACTATTTTCATTCCATGCTTGACTATGCTGCCCACTCATAGAGCCTCAAACCTAATTATCCAAAGAAAAGCCATCTTGTTTAACAAAGTGCTGCCCA
Organism: Egretta garzetta; assembly: GCF_000687185.1. NCBI lineage: Eukaryota > Metazoa > Chordata > Aves > Pelecaniformes > Ardeidae > Egretta > Egretta garzetta. The sequence continues at coordinate 3,907,946 of NW_009258669.1, forward strand.
GAGTAACAGATTTCTGTCCTGAAATAGAAGCGTATTTATTCAGACTTGCTCAAGCAGACTTGCTCAAGCTCAAATGTAAGATTTTCTTGGCTTTGGAATCATAGAATCACTTTGGTTGGAAAAGACCTTTAAGATCATCAAGTCCAACTGTTAACCTAACCCTGACATCCCACCACTAAACCATGTCCCTAAGCACCTCATCTATCCTTCTTTTAAATACCTCCAGGGATGTGGACTCAACCACCTCCCTGGGCAGCCCATTCCAGAGCCTGACAACCCTTTCCGTGAAGAACTTTTTCCTAATGTCTAGCCTAAACCTGCCCTGGTGCAACTTCAGACCATTCCCCCTCGTCCTATTGCCCGTTACCAGGGAGAAGAGGCCGACCCCCACCTCTCTACACCCTCCTGTCAGGCAGTTGTAGAGGGCGATCAAGTCTCCCCTCAGCCTCCTCTTCTCCAGGCTCAACAACCCCAGTTCCCTCAGCCGATCCTCGTATGACTTGTGTTCCAGACCCCTCACCAGCTTGGTAGCTCTCCTCTGGACATGTTCCAGCAATGCAACATCTTTCTTGTAGTGAGGGGCCCAAAACTGAACACAGTATTCAAGGTGCGGCCTCACCAGAACTGAGTACAGGGGGACGATCACTTCCCTACTCCTGCTGGCCACACTATTCCTGATACAAGCCAGGGTGCCGTTGGCCTTCTTGGCCACCTGGGCACACTGCTGGCTAATATTCAGCCGGCTGTCAACCAGTAAATGAAAGTCAATTAGGTCTATTAATTAGTTTATGGCACAGTTACGATACTTTTACACAGACTAAGTAGTAACTCCACCACTAACCTTACTGAAACAAATTTGCACTATATAGTAGCTATTAATGTGAAAAGTAAGAGATAACATGACTAAACATGGGGAAAAGAGTGCAAACTATTCTATCTTGCAGGTAGCTCAACTTACCAATTGCTAATACAGGTCAACTTTTCCAAAGGTTAAAAGTCCTGCATGTCTTCACATACTTCACTGGTTATTTTTATTTTAGCCTCTTGGTGTGAGGCTAACACTGCACGAAGGGTTTTGTGGGCAGAAATGGTAGGATTGATAATTAAAACATACAAGCTTGTTGGGTCTGGGATGTCCCTACTAAACCTTAGACATCAAAGGTAGCACCTTTATTCTTGATTAGACAAGGCAATCAGACAAGCCTAGCTAAACTTAGCACCTTTACAATTGCAGCACTGTGAGAGGATTAATTTGTCAATTATTTTTAAGATGATTGCGGTTCATATCACAGAAGCAGACAGCTTTCTTCAGCCTTTAGATAATAAAAGATTAACCTAAGTACCATAACTTCTAGGTAGCTCTCTCTGAAATCTGTTGAACACTTGGGCATTTTAAAATGCATCGATACTACATTTAAATACTGAGCCACCTAGATCAGTAGGATGTACAACTGATACAATCGTTTGTTTTTTTCCCCACGGTGTTCCTCATTCAAGGACAAAAGTAAAAAAAAAACTAGACTAAAATGTTTACTACCATTACAAAGATTCATCTTGGGAATAATATTTTGAAGCACAGTGACCACAGTATCTAATAATATTTTTGTCCTTAAAAGATAACAAGGAGCGCATCCTTCTGAACAGTGATTGCACCCAATGACAAGGATAAATGAAAGGTTTAATATCCAGTTCTTCTACTTTGATAATAGAAACACTCAATCTTCATTGGAAGTTTCATCTAGCTCAGACTGACTTGGATAGAAAACTGGTTTAACTTCATAGCACAAACTGTACTCTTTTGGCAAATTACTACGTTACAGTAACATCTTTGAGTGCTGAAAAACAAGAAGTGACTTTTAATAAATCAAAATGAAATCAGAGATAGCACAAGTCCTCCAAAATATTTGATATTTATAGCTGAATACATACTTTCAAACTGTCAGCAACACTTCATAGAAATGTTGCTTGGAAGAATCCTCTAAAGTAGCAGTATTTGCTACTTTTTGCCTATTCAGAAATAGTCAAAAGCCTCTTTTTTTAGCTCTGTGGTGCACCATGGCAGAATCTATCATAGTACCCGAAACTTCTCTTAATGGTGAACTCAGCCACAGCAAAGATGCTTATCACAGACAGCTACTCATTCTGCTCTTTCTTAATGGGAAACTTAAAGAAGAGACATTGTTTATCTACTAGATTATCTGTAAATATTACTAGTAGATAGAGGTTATTATGATTTGACACATACCTGTTGGGCTTTATTTGTTAGAATACCATGGATATTATGGCTTTAGAGACAGTATCATAAGCAGTTTTTCTGTTACAGGAAACAAATAATATGGCAAATTTGTTACAAAGATGATGTTCAAACACAGGAAGATATGTAATGATCTCCATGTCTTGGTGTCTTTGACTCAGGACTGAACACATTTACAAAAGCTACAGTCTTAGCTACATAAAAGCTAGTCTATTTGCTACAAGGCTCACTTAAGTGAAATAGCATGGCCCATGATACTCTGGAAGACAGATGATGTTATGATGCTATCTTTTAGTCTTAAAACCTATGAAATAATCTATGGTAAACCATTGAGTACTCGCCATTTGTCCTAAGTTTTTTTTCTGATACAATTACTACCAGATCAAATAACATTTAATACAATTGTTACTAATTGCTATTACTACTTTACTAAACAGGAGAAGGAAACTTTTGGTATCGAGTGCCAAATACAGTTACAAAATAGAGAAGAGCATGCAGCAGGCAGATAAAACCATTGCAGAAGTAACACTGACAAAATCAGCTATTTTATGACCAAAACCTGAATAGTAGAAAGTTTTCTGCATTTTTGCTGGAGTGTTAAATGAATATTTGTTTGATACTAGACAATAACTTGAGTGGTATTAAACAGCAAAGTAATGACAAATCCTGTTTACACATTTGGAGCCGTAACAGATGCAGAAAGAAATTACTTCAAGTTCAAAAAATTATGTTTTCTCTCCTGATAAAGTAAAAAATTATCCTACCAAGCTTCATGATAAATGATCAAATGTATGTAACTTTTAATTAAGTGTAAATATCTTTAATCCTAAGAAAGAAACAGCAAATAGTTAAAAATTATGCTGGACAAAATAAAGTCAATCTAAGATTACACAACAGAAGAGGGAGAAAAAGGATCCTATCTGTCAATGGGACAACATACATGGATCCCAGGATGAGAAACAAATGTGGACAGTTAAGCCACAAATGATGCTCTGTCAGATTTTGAAAGCTTTTCTTTTACTGTGAGAAAAGTCAGGTCAAACACTAAAGTAGTCTAAAAAATTTTAGTATTTTGAACTTTCTGTATTGGACTAAAACTATACTATCTAAAAGGCAGAAAAATACAGAAATCAAAATTTTGTACTGTGTTAATGAATGAGATAAATAAATCTAAGTGAATTCCCTTAGTATCCTTGTCATTAGTTCCCCTAATGGTAGGATTAAGATGAAAAGAAGTCTTATTGCTAACCATTAGAACACAAGCTTCTGTCTCTCTGTTAAGAGGCAGTCTGGCTGGTGATAAAACAAAAGTACTGAATGCCATTCCCAAAATAAATTCATTACACAAACAGAGCAATTTTCTCTTCTGAGCTCAGTCAATGTTCAATGAATGAATACTAAAAATCTTCACATCTTAATATGCTTTAAAAAGTTATATTTTTCTTCCACATGATTTTTATTACTCTTCATCTTTTGAGTTGTCAAAAGGAAGACTACTGTCTGAAGATAAACTGGTTAGATTATCTAATACATAACCATTCACTTGAATTTGAATAGCCCTTCAATTATGTTTTAACACATCATGAAAGAATGCAGTCCTTATCATTAAGAGTCAAAGTAATAGGTTTGTATGAATCCTGGTCACCAAAGAGAAAAAAAGAAAACAACAACAAAGACTGGTCTGGAACTCATTTTTTCTTGCTGAAATAGATTCAAAAAAACACAGGAGGAGACATGTTACAGAAACTGTCAGGACCAAGTGATATCTCCTTTTAACTCAGTTAAAGCAGTTACCTAGAAGTCATAATTTTGAATCTTTTTTGCCTAAAGGCACCTGAACACATATCACCTATTTCCCAGGAGAATATACTTGACTTTGTGACAAATGTTATCTGGGGTAGGACCTCCTTAATTTCTTCTTCTGATGATAGTGTGGTTGTGCAGAGAGCATTTGAATATTCTCTGCACTAGAGAAAAACAATAGTTGCTCATGTGGTAATTAGGAGTTCATCTGGGAAATAACACCACGAATACCCATCTAGTCCTTGTGAAGTGGAAGAACATTCACAAGTGTTTTGGGAGTGCTTCTTTGGAGGACTTTAATCTCACTCTGCTAGCTATACACATAACGTGGATGAAATATTGTGAAAAACTGGAAAGCAATGTTCAAAACTCTTACTCTCCCCTAGGTGAAATGGTGTACCTACAACAGAAAGCTTGAAAAATCCCTCCAGTCTATAAATATTTTCCCCAGAATAAACTAACTGGCATTTATGAGCTGATTTTTCAGGTTCGGGATAAACTGAAACTACAGTTTTCAATCAATAAGCTACAGAAAAACATTCACTCAGATTTTTGAGCTGGTACGCTGGATTTACTCATCCAGTCTGATGGCCAGTATTTACTGATTTGGTACACCACTTATATCTGCCATGGACCACCATGAGGAATTTCTTTTACGCCATCTTCCACAAATTCTCACAGAAAATTCAAACTGCAAGCTTAAATAGTTACTAGATAATTTTTAGGTTTTGCTTTTAAATGTGCCATATCATTTGACAGAACTCTAGTGATAATTTCAGCACAGTTTTCTTTCTTTTTTGAGATTCTAAAGTCAGGAATTTCTAAAGATATCAAATGATTCCAAAGGGCTGGGATCTATTTTTCTTTACCTTTTGCTTCCATTATGTTCCTAGGACAGATCTTATTAAATTCAGGGGACTCAGGTTTTCCTAATCCTATTAAGATAAATTAGGATTTACGATTGAAACCATCAGTTGAACTAGACATTTCTTTTTAATGAGACTGATAAGTTCACTCACAAATAAGGAACAAAAACAGGTTTAAGGACTTTCCCTAAACAGGACTTTCCTACTTTTAGTCAACTTGCCTTCAGTTGATACCATGTCCAGGAGATCTTGTCTTGGATTGGAATACCAAGTGGCATGTGAAGGGGCTTTAAAAAGCTTTGGTTTTAACTGAGAGAACTCCTTTACTATACTTTGAAGAAGAATCGTAAGATTGCCTACTGATTTCAAAAACTCCTCCTATACGTGTATCAAGAGCAGTATTAGAATGCAGTTCTGATTCCACGACTTCTGAAATGTCCCAAGAATGTCCATGTTATGTCATTTAGAGCAATACTGAAAAGGGAGAGCAGAGTCATCACCTGAACTGCAAGTTTTGTGCTGCTCTACACAGGGAAGAAGTATTCACCATTAATCTAAAAAGTTTCCTATGTAAGGAAAAGCTTCAGGGTAACACTCAATTCACTTGATAATTGAAAAAGTTATCTCCATTCCAAGTTCATAACTGAAATCTGTAAGCAGCCATATAAAAAAATCCAAGCTCCCTAAACCTAGGCTCACATGCAAAAACCCCAGACTTGCAAAACTGGATTAGTGCAAAGTTGCAGTACTAGAACTTCCTAGGAAAACTTGCCTGTGCTCCTCAGTGGTTCATAACATCATACAGGTATGGACTGCCAAAATAATTTTTGCATATTATCTAACCTAGCCCTTGAAATAGGCATGTGGCTAGCTGATTTTGAGGAGTGCTGACATGATGAGCACTCTCCCTCTAAGGACAACAAAAGTAGGTATCTTCAGTTATATAACTTTATAGGCCAGTCATTGATAAAAAAATATCAGACTGAGTTATGATATGGTTAGTCTGCAATTTCTGTGCAGAAAGTAATTAATAAAATATAGAACTGCTAGCTTAATTTTAGAAATCTAGTACTTGTAAAGAATTCTAGGGAAATATTAGCAGGTAAGAAGTAACATTCACATTAAAAGATTTTGAAGGCTGCCACAAATATCACAAATTATATTTGATAATGAAGGTCAACAGGGCACAAGTATTATCATTACATTTCTACATATAAAGAGTCACAAAACCAACTTCACACAAGAGAACTGCAAATTTATTTGTTCCAAAGGAGTTTTCTTAGCATGTTATTGACATTTTTCGTTATGGAGCGGTACTGCTGCGTTAGGGGTACTGAAATTCGTTTGCATTTCTGTCTCAGTATACACAGATTAGTACTACAAGAAAGTCAAATTTGTATGTAGTGGACAAAGAAATGACTCTATAGTCTTTGTGTGTATCCATAATGATGGATTTTGGACACATTTTTTGTTCCAATTTCACTAATGATTTAACAACAAAATCCGAAATATATACACTTAGAGTTATTAAGAAACACATTTTCATATAAGCTTTCTCTTCTCTAAGCTGTAGTTTGATTCCTCAAGTCAGTGTCTTATAAAAAGTGCACTTCGTTTGATTTTTTTCTGCTAATAGTTGAATGAATTATATTCTCAGGTGGCCCAATTATAACTGTTGCCTGTAGCCATAACAAAATTAAAGATTTCTGGAAACGTTTTGTGTGAAGAGCACTTGATCAGCTAAGGCAGACATATTCCTCAGAGTTTCAGTGACTGCCCTCATGCCCAGGGGCAGAACCTTTGTTTAGGACTTTAATAAAATAACAGCACTACCAATATTAGCACAATATCCTATACTCCAAATAAAGTCCCTTATGATTTCAGGAAAGATTGTATTTTGACTTAATGGATGCTGATATTAAAAAACCAACAAAACCACATATGCACGCACATACACTGTATTTCTGGACTCATAAATAATGAAATTGACAAGTACAGTATGATGTACTATTATTATTGTGACATTCGACAACTTAATTGTGTTAAATCTTAGCAGTTAATTTCCCACTTATATTTGGAAAGGGGAAGGAGTAGGTAAGCAAATATCTGTAATCTTTTCTGCTGCTTTAAGTGAAATAAATGGAATACACAAAACTTCTAACACTTCTGGAAGGATTTCAGAAAACATTGCAAGGTTGCTTGTGGAGTATAGCTCCTTTACAGTTCCTTGCTTAAATCTCAACAGAAAGGTAGAGTCCTAGAGGTATGAAATTCATTGTTGTGGTTGTTGAGACAGCTGAATGCTATTGCCTCAAACTGCCAGTCTCTGCACAATTGCTGCAGTCACTGCATTACTGCAAACTAACAAAATAATCCATTTCAGATCTCTCTCTGAGTTTGTGTAGTTTTCTAGCAGAGCCATCATTTCAGGGTTTGCTGTCGTAACCATTACAGCCCACATAATTTTGAATATTAAAATTGTATAAGTGATAAAGTTTTCAGTCTCAATTCTCTCTGCTTATTGTGAGGGCTTACTTTTCAATTAAATCAGAAAGCCAATTCTAAAGGAGCCTTTTAGTTTGGCTGGTTGGTTGGTTTGCTAATTCTCTTCATTTCAATAAGATGAACTTCTAGACTCCACCTATTCAAGATTTTAAAGTAAAAATATTACCAGTATCATAAGTATTTCAAATTTATGATGAAACTCTGTGCATTGCTTTGTTCTTACGTACAAAAATTGCAGTTAATAAAAACCCATATGCAGTGAAATGACAGTGTTTATTTACATAGTGATAAATATTCTTTCAGATTACTTTCTGCCTGTTGAATTAATAGCATTGAATATTTTCCTTCTTATTCTGCTACATTAACAATAATTTGAGCACATTATTGTAATACTTGTCAAAATGACGGCCTGTAAAACTAACAGAGAAATCATTCTCAAAACTTGCCAGCTGGCAAAAAAGACTGGAAGTTCCAGGGGACATTGCTTCTAAAAAATTCCTGTCTCTCTTTTTTTTTGATCATAAAAATGCTGACTACTTCACATTGCATTTATCCTTAATAGTTGGCCTTATCCTGATTTTGAACCATTGATCAGTACCAGAGGGTCCATCTTCCTATTACAGTATGACATGGTCAGGTCGTTGCTTTTTAAAAATGAGGACAGACTCATTAACTCAGGAAGATTCCATCCTCAGCCTACTGCCATGGATTTGTTGCTGAACTATCAGTCTGGAGATAAAATCTTTTGGTAAAGAAACAGTTAAAATAGAAGTACAAAGAGTTTGATTTGTACAAAGAATCCTTTTTTATATTTTAGCAGATGCTTTTGTTCACACATATGATGGATCTGTTACCCTAGTTAGCTAGGGAAAAAGAAGTATTGTTCAGTCTTTTAAAACTGTTGTATTGAAAACCAAAGTGAAATAAACGCTATTTTTCTTTTGTTTTGGGTTAGCAAGGATAACTGTAGTTTCTTTCTAATGGCATTTGCAGATTTTATGAATCTAAAATCTAAATCATCATTCACAGAGAGACGTATCAATGGCAGCTCCTACATTACACATATAAGACTTTAAAAAATACAGTATACCCTTTTTAATATGCAGCAATGTAACTTGACCAAATTACAGTGATTTAAGAGAAAATAAGTGCTATAGAATTTTTCTTAAAGGGAAAGATTGGATATTTTCAGTCCTCTTTAATATCACAAAACCATAATTTCAAGTCTCAAAATGAACCCCTTAAAATATAAAAGAAGAAATGGTAGCAATTTGTCAGTTTTTTTGATCAGGCTAATGATAGTTAGCATTTTCTGAAGGTGGAAGGCAAATTGCTGTGGTAATTATATTAAAACAAGCCATGGCTCTGTACTCTCGCTGTTCTACTGTTGATTAAGAACAGTTTAGCTGAGAAATGTATTTGAAATTTAAAGATGTATCTCTAGAACCTACGATCTTATCTCTTTTTCGCTTACTTAGCTTCAGTTACAGACTATCTATGTAAATTAAAAGTTTGGGGATGAATGGTGAAAATGTTTCCAGTCATCCTTGCTAATATATATATTTATACATGTATTAATACTAAAAAAAAATAAATATAAATATAAAAAAAAGGAAAACTCTTTTTGCTCTGAGTTGGTAAAACTTTTCACAAGCTGGCATTTCCTCATACACAACAGGAGCTGTGTCCCAGTTAGGCTAATGATTTGCAGTTTGCACAGCATATATATTTACAAATATGTCTAAAACAGATTTTATAGAAGGATAAAGTGATAAATTACTAAAAAAATCTACTGATTTTCTAAAAATCTTATTCTTACTTAAGTTGCAAATGATTTCTTAACAGACCGTTTTTATTTTTAGGGGTCATCTATCTTCCTTCTTCTCTGCAGTAATATAAAAGAGTTTGTCTTTTTGTCAGTTGTACTGACAATCAATTTCTCTGCTCTAACATCTCAGTAAAACTATAATAGGAAATACATGCTACAGTTCATCTGAGAAAGTCATCTGGAAAAAGCTACAGGCTTTCATAAGTATTTTCATGAAAAGCAACCTGAATTTCTCAAAAAAAAAGAAAAAAAAAGAAAAAAGCAAAAAAGAAAAAAGCAAGGAATAAAGACCTTTATAACTGAAGTTGTGTATCCATTCACAGCCAACTTTGTCAGACTCACTTCATTTCATTCACACATAACTGTGCATGTTGAATTTTGCGGCCTCTGTTTCTCAGTGTCATTTTTCTGTGTATTTTCCCAAGAAATGTCTCCTGCATTTACGTGGTAGCACTGCTGATAACCATTGCAAATAGCACCACAGCTATAGGAGAAGGATCTTGAAATATGAAAATCTGTGCGACAAAAGTTGCAAGCTTCATGGGAAGATTATTCTGACACATTGTTCAACCAGCCAAGCTATCAGCCAGAAAAACAGATCAAGTTTTTACCCACTATTTCCTAGGTGATACTCAGCCATTTTCCACAAAGGTGGAGATTTCAAACTGCCATTATTTAAAGCTGTTTGGATTGTTGTGAAAGCACAATAAAGAAGTGCTACAAAGACATGTTTAAAATGAGTTCGAGCAATAAATAGCATACAGAACGTGTTCCTCTTAGATTTATTTTGGAAATACAAAATATTTAGAAATAGTTAATTAAGTAACTACAATAAATAAATATAATCTAGATCAGTTTAGGGGTAGGAATGTGTAGGACTGTGTTCAGAAAAAGCAGCTTGAAACATGCGGATTTGAATCTGTGAACTGGATGTAGGCATCATTTTATGCCCTTAGGATGCAAGTATGGCTCCTAGGAATCCTGATGTCAGTGTTTGCGGGAGAAAAGAAAGTACCCCATAACTGCCCACACCTGTCTCAAAGTATTTTAAGTATTTAAAGGAAAGGACAAATTATACTTTAAAATATATAGTTTCCTAAGCTGTGATAAAAAAATACAGAGCTACAATTAAAATTTGATTTGAAGAATGGATAGTCATATTCTCTTTTTGCTGGAAAACTGAACTGAGGTGAATTGAATAAAACTCCTGGTTCTGGAGACAACTGTGTGCCTTTGTCGTTATTTACTGAGGTGACAAATCAAAGCTTCAGTGTACCCTGGCAGCACACAAACCAGCTACGTGTTCCCACACACCCCTGTCAACTCCCAAAACACAACCTTGGGCTGCAGCCCACAACAGCACAGCACTTCTCTGTGCAGAGAAACTGGGAGTTTGTGGTTTCACTGAGCTGCCAGAGCATTGGGAAGAAGCGACACAGGGGGATGAAGCCTGGCTCACTGCCCTTGGGAGTGGGGCACAGCGCAAATGTAGGCAGTAACACCAGAATGCAAACGAGAAATACTAAGTCCTTTGTGCCTTTTCCAAATATAAACCTCTAAAATGTCCTGCTTAGGCCCTGAATAACTACTGATTTTACCTCCTACTGCTTTCAGAAGACAGAATGGCAACATTTGCCTTTTATGAAACATGTGACTTGTGCAGTCCTGAGTGCTGTCAGGTACCTGCACAGACCCACACATACATAGACACACAAGTACACATTTGCACACAGTTGACACCCTCTACCGTGAGAGAGATCAAAAAGAAAGATCCCAGCTGCTTCCGAGTACGTGTTGATATTTGTATGCACACAACTGGGGAATTTCATTGTCCATAACATAGGTACTTAAAAATATTTGGCATCTGCTTTCTGAACACCTGAATACTTTTGGAGGTCTGGATCATTGTCTCAGAAGCCTATCTGATACCGAAGACTAATGGTATGTGTCTCACTGTATCTATGCTGTACAATGCAGGATGCTCTAGAGATCAAGCTAGCAATAAGTTACAGTACCACGTCCTATATGACAATATCTCATGAGACTTGCTGGATGCTAATTTTCCTGGACAAGGTGCTGTACTTTGGCAGTTAAGCTGCTGTCAGGACTTACGCCTGTGTATCTACACTGCCCTGTGTCTTTCCAGTAGTACCAGTTCATTCAGAGCTCTCTCCAGGCCCCAGGCACCACTGCTGTGTAGTGCAGGGAAAGACAAATTTGCCTAAGTCATGGAGATGCTAGGGAAAATTAGAAAAAAACAGAGACATTGGCTAAGTAACCTTGCCTCTAATATTTTTACATTGAACAGAACATTTAGATTTTATGTATCTCAGCATAAACATGTTTTCTAAACCAAAATTCTACTGTGCATAGTTCTGAAAGACTTTCATCATTTAATAATCTTTGACTTTTTTCTGTATGCGGTTTGTAAAAAGTGATTACGTTGCTGCTTAGCAACACTTAAAGGTTGAAAAAATAGTGTTAAAATGCTTATTAGAAAACTTCCAACTGAAATATATGCCCTCATGATGATGATCTCATGGTAAAGTCAGCATTTTCTATGAGTCTTCTCAATACAATGACATTTATTTTAAAGCAAAGTCTATATTGGTCCTGTGGTGTGCATGTTAGATGGTAGGAAACATGATAAAAAGAAAGGTCATGGCAACAGCAGTTTGATGAGAAATGAATAATTTGATTATTTTCATGGTGTGGATCAATAATGCTCTGCATCTACTGAAGCACATTGCCTGGGGGCACTCAGATAATCAATGGCATAAAACAGAGCCTGCCTTTACCCAGGCTTGCAGCCTCTCTGATCTTTCCTGGGAGGACCCTTGACGCCTTTAATTTATGTCAACTGCATATCAAAGAAATTCCAAAGAGCCTGGGTCATAAAGAGTATTTTAGTGGTAACCATTTGAAGTCTACTTACATATGTTCCTTATGTAACTGTGTTTAAGTACTTCCCTTCCAATGCCTGGAAATTCCTAGAAAGGCATAAATGCTACCTGGCACTAGCGTAACAGTCAGTACCTCAGAAAAGAAGGCTGGTTAGAAGGGGCAAATCTTCTAACCCTCTCTTCACTGCAAGCTGACAATAGTTCAAAGACAAGAATTTCAGTCAACGAGGCATGTAAATAAACCCTTCTGCACCACCCAAGAATTCTCTTTAATGATGTGCCGGACAGTGACATTTTTAATTTAATAGAGCAGCCACTGGAAAAAATTAGTTCTGCATGATATTGGGGAGAGACAGCTGAAGACATGATTTTGTTCTGTAATTTCTCTGTTCATTTGCAGTGGAAAAAGGGAGCTGGCATCTTCTAGCTGCCAAAAACTTTTAAGTCAAGGATACTTACTTCCTTCTGTCTGTGGAGCTATTTTTCCCATCAAGGCTTTGCAAGCAAGAAAATAATTCTCAATGGTCGTCCTACTACTACAGTGTTTGCTGGACAGCATTTAGTAATTTCTTAGTAAGTTTTAGCTATGATACTTTGAATACTTGTATACATGCACACACGCATGCGTGCACACACGCAAACACACACACACGCACATTTGCAGGCATGCAGTCAACTTTGCTTGAAGGTTTCTCAAAAAGTACTTCATTTTTCCTTTTAGCAGTTGACTTCCGTAACATAAAAGATGGTGTATAATCTTTTGTAAAGAACTAGGAAAGCATTAACCAGCAATTAGAGGAATACAGACTGTAGTACATATAGTTTAACCGATGAGGTAGTAAAACTTGTTTTCAGCATCAAGATCATTGATTTTCTATAGCAGCTGAAGACAGGATAAAATTATTGCACTTATTAGATCCATGTTGATTGTTCAACATTAGCTAAATCCACAAAATAGATATATGTGTAAAATTGATCAGGTGGTTCAGGGTCAGATCTAATTCCCAAGGTCAAGTAACCCTTTGAACATTCTTTAAATACACAATCTTAGCACAATCCATCAAACAGACTCACACGCTCTTTTTGTCTTGTGGCTCTTATAAAACACTAATGTTTAGGAGATGAAGTGGAGTCAGCTTTAATAGGTAGAGCAATTCTGCCAAAGTGCTCAACCTCCCCTCAAACTGGAAACTGTCTAAGGCTGGGTTTGCTAAATGCTATTTCTAACTTTACAGCTGGCCTGGAAATTATTATTCCTTGCCAGCTGAAAAACTGGGGTTTGTAAATGCCTTCTATAAAGCACTGCAAGGGATGCAAGGTAATGGTTTTGAGCATGAAGTTTCTTAGACTAAAAAACTGTGTTTCCACAGGCTGTACCCAATCAGAAATTTGCAAGCCTAAGAGACATGCTTATGATGGGCATCATAAGCTGGACATTTTGTTCATGATGGCTGGAAAAGACACAATCCCTGCAGTTATATTTGAAGATTTGAGATCAGAGGCTCTGAACCTCCAATGACTTTTGGCTATTTCTGCTGTGTTCCCAGGCCTCTTGATCTCTCTTCTCTCAACAAAGACTTGATTCCTGAAGGCTATATACAGGGTGAGATGGAGCTGGACTGCCTTGTCCTCTTTTCTTCTAATGATAAAGTGCTAAAACTTACAGATATTCTTAATATATTCCACGTAGGAAAGCTACAATATTTCTTTCTTTTTTTAGCATTATTTTTTTATTGAAATTATTGTCCTTGTGTTTCAAAACCATTATATATAAGCAAGAACACAGACATATAGAAAATCACTCTGGAAGTAACACTGAAGTATCTTTGTTATCCTTTTGTTTCTTTTTTTTCTTTTTTTTTAAAAACCCAAAGTAGTCTGTCATAGTAATGACATGACACACCAATCACTTTTAGCCAAAAATATTCAAAACCCTCAGAGGGAAGATTTTACATAAAACTTTTGTGAGCACCTCAGGCTGTGGGTGTAGCCTGTGGGTGTATTTTGAAAATCTATGTCAGCAAAAATTTATAATGCTCTTTTTAGATCTCTAGATACTTTTTTAGTTAAATATGTGAATACAGTACACTAAATGAGTTACCACAGTAGTGAATATCAAACCTGTTTGTACAGAAAAACATAAATCTTCCCATCTCTCCCTCACTCACACTTACACCAGTGAACACTTACTCTCACACGCACTTAGAAGCAGGCACCAGTTCACGCAAATGTTCCTTACCTGATCGCATCTCATCAGCCCTAAATATCTGAGAGACTTGCTGCTTTGTGCAATTTGGGTGGCACCATGGTCTGTGATTTCTTTGCACCATCCAACATCCACTGTCTCTATTGTCATGCTGTATCGTCCAATGGCTATCAGAGCTGTAAAGATATTAAATGTATGAACTATATAGCTGATGGAGATGGTAAGCTCAGTTCTATGTATGCACTAAATGATGTTGCAATTAAATTTTGAGAAGCGGTTGTCATGTACCTTGTAAAAGATCTTCTACTTCAGCATTTTTAACTATGAAATAGCTGTCTCTTCAAATTAGGAATACACACATGTGCAAACACATACAAAACCACAGATAAACAGATCTTCCTATACATTTTTCTATCAGTCAAGATAAGTAAACCAGTTAGCAGATATATTCTATACAAATTCTTTTAATTACTTTTTTTTGGAAGGACCAAGGATCAATTAATTGAAATTGAAATAATAAAGTTGAAAAAACCAAAACCAATTCTACCTCACTCTTCAGAGAAAATAACTGATTTTATATGATCAATGCTTTTTTTAGAAAGCCCTGCAGGTATCTTATGTCATATGTTTTACAACTATATTCTAAAATTGCATTTGTTTCCCATTGTTTGCATTGATGATGTAATAACAACAATATGTCTCACTCTCATGTTTTCTTCAGGAACCCTTTCCCATAAAAAATAACAAAAAAGAAAAGGCCAGGAGGAATTAAAACAAAAACTTCAACCGTTATAAAAAGAAAGGAAAGAGGATCTGGAAGTTCTGAAAGGACTGAAAAATGATAGGAGAAACCACGAGACTTCTGAATAGGCTAGGAAGGCTTTGTCATGACATGGCTAGTCTGGAAGGGCAGAATGGATACAAATCACTAGCACTCTGGTCACCATGGACTAGAACACTTTTCAGGAAATACAGAATCAGAAACTGTTAAGTTGGAATTTATTAGCAGAAATGAGCAACACCCTTCAGCAGCTAAAATCTCAGCTTAAGAAAAAAGTCCGAGGTTTCTGGTGTAGAAGGCAACCATCTGCATGTAGCCAAGGCGTAGGATGTTCACCATTTTTAACTCTAGTTCCAATGCAGTTGCTGCAAAGGAAGATGAATGAGTAACTTAATCCACATAATGCAAGTATCTTTAAAGGGATGATTTTTCAGCAGCTATGGGCGAGCTCTGTTCATGCTACAAAATCTACTATCAGGAAAAAAAAAAAAGTTATGAAGAGCTGGTAGCTCTTGATATACCAGGTGCCATTCTTAGCTAATCAGGGTGTAACTGAGACCTAGAAGCAGAGCGAAAGAACCCACCTGACCTTGCAGTGGTTCTGCAAAGACCTGTACTGATGGTAGATAGCTGTAAGGATAATTTGATAATTTATAAATATTTAGGTGGACTTGATTTGCGAACAAATTCAGCCAAAAGAGGCCAAATACATTCTCAGAAGCTGTGGAAAGTGTGGTAGTATATAATTTTTTTCTTGCAGCAGTTCACCAAAAAGGGCAATGATAACTGAATTTTGTAACTGACACAATGAACTTATGATACAATTATCTGTGTAGTTACATTATGGTTTCATTGATTTTTGTAGGCCAATACCAACTTCCTGTTCTCTTCCCAGTACATCCCCCCCCCCCAAGTCCCAATTTTGCAAATACATAAATATATGTATAGCAGGACATAAACTTTGTACTTTTTTTACAGACTCCTTTTAAAATATCACTTTAATAAAAATTATAGGGAGAGAGCCAGAAACTCCCTGCATATATTTTGCAATAACAAAAGCTATAGCAATTGTGGATTATTGCAACTCCACACAAAATGTTATAGACTGTAGTGCAGGAACACTGAAAGCCTGCCATTACATTAGGATACTGTCAGTTAAACAAAATTTCAAATACTGTTTGTATTGTATTGTATTTGTATTGTATTGTAACTTTTGTATTTTCAATGTTTCAGGAAAAACTGATAAGAAGAAAATCAACAGAGAATACTTTTATGGGAGTAACATAAAAGATCATCAGATCACACTGGTGAAGAATTCTCCTAGTAAAGACATTAAAGGAAATTAGAGAGATAGTATCTGCGAGTTCCCTCACAGGACTTAGGTTAGACAGAAAGTAGAGGATACTGTTGAAAGACCAAAAAATGGTGTTACACTGTATTCAGCATTTTTTGGGGTAAAGCATTTAATTTCCGGAGTATGACTTTAATTAAATCTCAGTTAAGTTTTATGGATTTCTTATCTAAAGATAAAAATATTTTTGCCTTTTATGTAATGGAAAGAGGACTTAATTTTTGAAATAATTACAAAATAATTATAAAATAACAAATCATGAAGCCACTTTGCAATACTGGCCTTCACTGCTTTTCTTCTGAACATCTGTACTTTAACCAGCCAATTGTTTTTAGTGCTACTTCTCTGAAATATTAAAAGAGTGAAAAAGATCATCCCTGGGATTTGAAAGGTATAAGTAAGTTTCCATAAATCAAAGTGTTTATGTATGGGGTTTGGACTATATTGTAATTTCTATATTCTGTCAATTATCAGGCAAGCCAGAACTAATCACATGAGACAAACATCATGTGTTTTGGTACAAGTAACAGTACTTACAAGAACAATGCAAAATGGAATTAAAAACCCCCAGGATGTTACGTATCAATACGATACATAAAAAATTGAATGGAAACAAAAAAATTCCAACTGTGACATTTGGGGACCAGAGCTTTCTAAGTTAACACATTTTGCAGCGCAGAAGTTCCAGACTCATTTTGAGACAACAGCTAATTTGTTGTCTTCACTTGTGTTCCACATGTGTGAATATGCATATAATCAAATTAAATTGCATGCTTTAATCAATCTGTGTGTCTAATCTATGGATCAGGTATGTCTTAGACGAACCATGGCTGGGGTATACTTTGGATTAGGGACTGCTAAATGGATAGTATTTTTGGCTGGCTGGCCTTTCTCTTGCAGCATTTATAACTACTGTCTCAACTCTATTTCTACAGAGCCCCCAGATGTCATGTGAATGTATTTGATTTTCTGTTCAGCAGTATTAAATAGCTGGGTATTCTCTAATACATAAGAACAATTGACAACATTTTTCTAATTTAATTATAAATCAATTACTGCATTACAGATGGCTGAAGACTTACAATATTCTGTCATATGGTAGTAGAAAATAACATATTTATTTTGTACTTTGCAACTCTTTGTCCCCAGATTAGCAGACATCTTTCTGGAAAACCAAATATTTTGACAAGAGTGTACAACATTACACTGTAGTAATATGTTGCAACAGTTCATCTATCAAACACATAGAGGGTATGCCATTTTAAAACACTAATGACCATATTTGCAGAAAATTTCAATGTGTGCAACTGCACCCTCACAAGAACACTCTCGGTCAGAGAAAAGATACACTATTCAGTTTCTATCAGCACCCAACAGTGGGAGATAAAGAAAGGCCAGGAGAACAGGTGAAAATGTAACAATACCTTCCCAGAACACTTTCCTTGCATGAAAAAAAATTGTGGTCAGGTACTTTCTGAACCAGGGCTTATACCTCTGTACTTCTGTAAATTAATCTAATCAGTCCTGTGATCCACAAAATCTTTTAGGCTCTAGACCATCCCGTGGCAAGGAGTCCCTTTGTTCAGCAACTGCCTCTTTTGAAAACCACCTTCCCTCATTTGTTTTAAACCTGCCCTAGAACTTGATCCAGGCCTTCCCCTTTTGTGACTGCTCAGTTGCCTTGCAAATGCTTTCTGGAAATCCCAACAGACTGTATCAGTGAGGTCTTCCTTATTCCTTCCAAACTTCTTCAAAGTACTCTGTCTGACACGATTGTGAAGCGCAACCCCTTTTAACAAAAGCTGTGCCAACTCTTCCTGGATACGTCATATTTATTCATGTGTTCACTTATCGTACTCCATATTATTACTGATTTGCCTTATAGAGACATCAGGTTTATTAGTTAGTATTTTTCTGATCTTCCCTGCAACTTTTTTCGAAATACCTCTGCCAAGCAATCTTGTGGTAGTCAAGCAGGTTTAAGCAAAGGATTACACTGTGCAGTTAAGAGCTCAGCTATTTCGTCCTTGAGTTCTTTTAGAGGTCTTGAGCACACACAGTTCTTCTGCTTGTACAAGCAAAATACTTTAAGCCACAAGTTTCAGCTAAGAAAATGTTTGCATTCTCAACAGCTTTTCTTCCTCTCTGCTTTTGCCCACAATAATCAGAATACACTGCTATTGTCAGAAAGCCTGACAGTAATTTAACAAGGAAACGTACAATAAAAGCCTTACAAACTAAGTTGGGATTCTGTGACTTAGGAACGTGTGGTACAATCGGCAGTAAAGAACAAAGGTGTGTTTCAATACTAATGACAACCAGGCTTAAAAACAGAGTGAGTGACCAAACAGAAGAACATGATACATTTAAACTAAGTAGAAGTGGGTACACAAAAATCCACCATCAGTTTAAAGATGCTGGCTTTGACATATGAACCTCTCTGTATGTGAATATTTAGCAATGCCTGCAATTCTTTTCTCTCCTTTTTTATACTCCCACTTATTTTGGCAAAAAGCAAGATTTCCTATCTCTTTTTCCAGCAGTAGGTTGGTGGAATGGAAACCAACTGATGTACAGCTCCTACATAGCAGAAGATAAAGTGTAATGTCTCTAACTGGAATTTGAAAATCACCCCCACAACCTTGAGCCATATTCAGCAAAAACATTTTCCAGTTGTAACGGTACTTTGTTGTAGCTGAAAAGGGGAAAAGACATATGAAGGACCAGGCTTGTAGGCAAAGATAGCATCTTTTAGAGGACCAGCTGGAATAGTTGGAAAAATAAGACAAATCTTGTCCTTAGTGCTCCAACATTAAAAGCAAGTATTAATTTAACCTCATTTTATTTCAAACTTATTTAAATTAAGCTGACATAGCTAAATGCAACAGCTACTACAGGCAGAAATGACTGCCTTAGTCAGAGAGGAAAGGTCTCCATTTAACTGCATGTAAAATGTGAAACCAATGGTTGCAATGTGAATGTTACCATGGTTAAACTACTTCTGGACCTGCTCTAGGCAGGCACTGAGCTCTTGCATCTAACAAAATTGGAGGGGGGGATTAGACTGCTGTATTTATTTTGCAGCAGGAAACTATAGCTGGAAGTGTATCATCCTGAGGCTTTTCTCCTTGATTTTGTATATATCCTAAAAAACATCAGAAACAGATATTACACTAATATGTTAAAAAAAATGACGCTAAAATAATCTAACATTTGTAATTTAGTCATGACTGCACCCAAGTTTAAGGTCACTACAACAGAAAAAATAACGTACCTATCTTTGGTATGAACAACCAATATTTGGCCCACTCTTGATTTAGTTTTAATGTATTTTTAAATCTGGAAACAAATACTCCAGGCTTTGCATAACTTTAACAAACAAAATTGTTTGGAAATCGGGTGTATTAAGCAGAATTACATCCTATTAAACATATTTTTATTAACATGTACCTACTACGCAATTCCTTGATCAATAAACCCTACTTCAATTTAACTGAAAACAAACCTCTGTGAGGTTTAACTGTGTTGCTGTTTTTCTCCTATCATCACCTAACATACTGCATATGTAAAAGGTACTGCATTTGGTCAGCCTTCAGTGAGGACTGGATAGAAATGTTTTTAAAAATTGATTATGATTGACATCACCCTGACACCAGGGCATTACATATGTATATGCATTCATGCAAAAAATTTTCTAGCATTTGTTTATTAAGTCCTTTTTATCATTAATGTCAAAAGCATTTAAATGTGCAAGAATTAGAATTTAAAATTTCCAACCTCTCTAAGGGTTTTACAGAGAGTAGAAATCAATCAGTAAACCAAGTATTAGCAAGTAGTAGTCTTCTTATGGAGCTTTCCATTATCTTTTATTTATTATACAGCCAAAAGCTATTAAGGTGGCTTTGATAGCCATCTACTAGCTCCTGAAGAGCCTAATGTACAAAAAAGCTGCAAGGAAGTTTATGAGAGTTAAAACTGCAATAAGCAGATGTATTAAAAATAAAATTAGCAAAAAACCCTATACCTTTAGATGTTAAGAAAATGGTGTAACAGTTCAGCTTAGTGGACTGTGAAATACTCTCCTTCTGTTGGTGAAGTTATGGAGTTACTCTTATCTGCTTGAGCTATTTAAAATATGAGTGGACAAAGCACTGGAGAGGCTACAAAGAAAATGTTGTACAAGACAGACCGAACAAGCCAATTTAAACAGTCTTCTCTATCTTTCATTTAAATTATTGCATTGAATTAGAAACTAAAGAGAAAGATGTAAATGATGTGGATAAATTATAAACATCTGAATGCATTGAAGCTTTACCAGTCACCAAGATTAGTTTGATATTCAGTATCCAGTGATTTGTGGAAAAGCATTTACAAAACAGCCCACAATTAGACACAAACACTCGTCAATTGTAAAATACAGTGGAGTAGATAGACAATATACTGCCAACTAATTTTAATATATTATTATATTTAACAAAATAAAACATTAACTTATATATGTTATCAATATCCTCTACAGTATACAACATTAACTATTAAATATTTAGTTAACATACATAGAAAAGGCTCTTCTTTACAAGTGCATACCTATAAAAACTTCTTTTCAGAAAATTTTTCAGTGAATTCAGTTTTTTTCCCTGAATTAGGGCAATAGGATTTGATTCTTCAGAGCAAATCTTGATGCCATATGCAAAAGCTTATGATACTAACAGATCATAAAAGCACTAAAAGCACTAAAAGCACAAAAAGCACATGATACTAACAAATAGGATTTGTGTTTACCCCTTGCGTCGATGAGGTTGATGGTTATCTGCCATACAGATTACATGAGGTCTTGCAATTTAGCTAATCTGTTATGTGCAGAGACAGAGTACATGCCTAATCCCATTTCCATGTGTCAAAAGATGTTTTGCTCCTGTAATTACAGTGGTTGAAGAAATCACTGCTTTAGTTCCCTGCTACTTCACTCACGCAGCAGAGGAATCAGCTCACAACTCACATTACTTCTGCCTTAAATGAAAAGCTTTTGTATAAAACTCACAGTATGATACAACTTTTTACACAATCCATCTACTTCTGTTTCAAATTTATAAGGGTATTTTGAGGATTGAATAAAAGTTTGTTCATCATACACTGATGTAAATTATGCATCACGCGCTGTAGTTCATCTGCTACCAAATAAGGGCTACCATGGGTGTATCACTCCAAAATTTCAGTTTGTGCTGGTTTCCCAGCTAAAAGTCTAATTCTGCTCAGGCTTTTGCACATCCATCTGACAGGTAGCACAACATGTATTTTTTTCTTTTATAATCATGACCTCACATAATAGCTACATCTCAGTGCCACCATGAAATAGCAAAGCAAAAGAGACAGAATTTATATAACTGGCTTTCCAACAGGGAACTCAGCCAATCCCACTTATAATCAAGCACTTAAATACATTTCTGGTTTTAACTGTATGAGCAATTCCCTTGAAAAAAACTAAATATATAAATAGCGGAGGTAACCATGAACTTCACTGTTCTCATAATCAAATGTCAATCTTAATTCCCTAACTAGTTTCCCTTACAGTACATACATCCATGTAATAAGTAAACAGGGAAGCAATTAAGTCCTTTTCCCCACGGTGGCAGTGATGCAAAAGGGAGATTGGTCATTGTTATTTTTTTAATATTTTACACTAGTGGTATTTTAATATTTATACCAAGTGCTCACAGAACACAGTAACCAGAAGGGTATGTAAATAAGTGAAGACTTAAGCTTTTGTAAATCCTGAAGAAAGTTAGAAAAAAAGTTGCCCAGCCTGAAAAACTTTCCCAATGGAATGCTGTATCATCTCTCTGGATGGCAAGTCTGCATTTTAACATACTTGGTGTATTTTGTTTTTTCTATTGTCTTCACCTGCCTCAGGCTGCTTGAGGTCTCCTGTGATAATTTTATTGTTATATCTTTGTGCATATGTGGCTATGGGCAACATTCCTTGAGAATGAAGTATGGGACTGCAATAAAATGCAGAACGATATAGGGGCATGACCACACTGGGAAACCAATCTAATAAGATGCCTCAAGGAAATGAAAATAAGACAGACTGTATCCCTTGAGTAAACCTGTTTTCTCCAAGAGTTTAGGAAATCTGGTTAAAACCCTTCTCTCTGGATGAATATTTTGACCTTTATTTGGAACTATGGTGACAAACCACTCAACTAGTGATACTACTGTAATTCTGACTAAAAATCTGTTTGAAAGAGATAACACATGCTTAAAACAATGTATTTTTGGTATCCCTTTTGAAAATAAAATCTCATTATTTGAAGTGTTGGTTACCTAAAGAAGCCTAAATGAAATCCCTGGAGGCAAGAAAAGACCCAAGAAACTGAGAAGACCTAATGCCTGTGAGAGGAAAGATGGTAGAGACTGCTTTTGTACAGTAAAAGTATTTTATTTTATATTTTTTATCTAAAATATATTGAATACAGGTAATTTTTTTTCTGTAAGAGACATGAAAGTGATTGGTATACAGTTACCCAACTATGGCCTGGTTGTGCTATATAGGTTACCACTAAGTTGGTACTGTATACACTGCTGTACTCAATGCCTACTTTACTAGCTGGTACATAGAAAAAAGGGCAGCTGCTAAATCAACTTTTATCGTACAGTTTAATCCCCTACAAAACATGAAATTAGAGGGCTGCGATTTCCCAAGTAGAAATAATCTTAGTGCTTGCTTTACTTTTTTACCTTGCAAATTTGGCAAGACTAAAACCATAAACAAGTACATTTGTACAAAGTTTATTAAAAAAACCTACCCATTCTCCTACAGTGCAAGAAAAACTCTGCCACAAACTAGAAATGAAATTGAAAAATCAGAAAAGAGTGATCTTTCAAAATCATATTTGACATAACAAGTATTGAACAGCTGTTTCCCCAGAAGTCCAGACTAAGAACAAGACTAAGCTATGGACAAAATAATAACAAAATAGTTTGTTGTACTTTGTACAGGACACTAAAGAATAAATTTCAACATCGACAACAATGAATAAATGCTAAATGTATTCTAAATAAACTCTACTGGTGCAGCTGAAAGGCTCCATGACATTCCAGCCATTTCAACATCTTTTATTCAATGCATACCAACAGCAAAAAACAAACCAAAACAAAGAAACCCCCAAAATTTTCTATATGAGGATGCAGAAAGATACTAGTACCGGAAACTGAAAGGCATGCAGCATACTTGGTTCTGTCCTGACTGTAGATCTCTCATAAAAATAGCCACCAGTAGCCACTGGTTTTAATGCTATGGTCTTAAGACAAAATAGCCCCTGTGGACAAGCTGTTAAAAACAGTTCTATTTTCACTTGCATAAGGATGCTAAAACATAACTTGTTTTCTTTTCACTATTTTGCATAGCAGCAGTTTCCATCATTGCCACAGACATAGTCTGACTGCAAACAGAAGACAACAAGCTTGACTTCAATCCCCAAGAAAATCATGGAGTCAATGTTCCTGGAAGCCACATCTGAAGAACACAAAGATGACTGGGAACAGCCAGCATAGACCTAGCATGTGCAAACCAAGCCTGGTTAACCTGATTTGCTTTTCTGTGATGAGGTGACTGACTCTCTGGACGAGGCATATGTAAATTTTCTTTGGATCATGGGAGTAATGAAAAGAAGTGCTATAGACTCTTAAAACTGACTGCTTCCTTTTCAAGTCCAAAGATGGAAACATTTTTGTGACAGGGTAACAAAGCCATCAAAAATTACCCAAACCCCTTAAAACAGGAACAAGAGATATACAAGGAAATTTAAATATTATCTTTTCAAACCAGATAATGGCTTTTGAGCTCATTTAAACAACATGTACCTAACCTCTGAAAGCTGTTACTCCAAGTTGCTATTGCATGCAGGAGCATAGTAGCATTCAGAGATGAGGGTCACTAGCGATGACAGTGAAAACCCAGGTCTAGACAGCATTAAAAATAAAGGCTGAATGATGTGAGGTACATGCAACATATTAACCTAGAGAGGTAAGAAAGAGACAATCTTTTTTGAAATCTGGCATCATTTGGAGAACTTCTGTGAATGCTTTGAAAAAGATGGATCTTGGAGCACTTCAAGGGCTACAGAGACAGTCACAGAATGCAGAGTATCTCATACAGACCAGACATAAAGTTCACTTAATGTTTTGCTGGAACAGCTCAAGAGGATAAACTGGCAGAAGCTAGAAAACTCACTTTATATCACTTATTAAATATATGTTTATTATTATAGAACTATAAACTGTTAGAAAATAATATGTGTATAACTGCATTTATATATATAAAATTAGTAATATTACAATCACTTATTAACCATCTCTTATTATTACAAACTTCTGGCGAATGAGTTCGGTTTGGCAAATCCAAATTTCACAGAAGAAAAAAAAAATCAGGATGTTGAGTTGCTGATTGTCAAAAAAGAAAAATTTTAGTTCTTAGTCACATGGGATTGTAAGAGAGAGGGTAGAGGCAGAAGAAGATGTTTTTACAGTGACAGACTTTAACTGTTAGGCCTGTTCAATTGTGGGATCAGCCAAGATAAGAGAGTGCCTCTTTGGAGAATGACAGAAAGTAATCCTAAATGATGTGGGAACATACCCTTTTGCAAATTTAGCTTTGTATAACAACTCTTAAGTTTCTATGAACTTAGCAGCAAATAGAATAGCATAGATATATTTTTAATACATAAAGTTGAATTGTATGGACACAAAGGAGATAAATAAATACTAGAAGATAAGACTGCTTACAAAAAATCTTAGCTATAGCTATACAATCTAAAAATGGAAAAAAATGGCTATTGAAAGTTATGGATTTTATTCTAAGCCTCCTGGTATCTAACTGTTCAGTACTCAGCAAGAGGGTAGATATTTGACTGTTCACCAAAACACACAGAAAGTAACAGGCAATAAAACCAAATATACTACAGAGCACGAGGTGTTACACCGGACACACTGTTTATGCTTCAAACAACATACGTGGGCAGTACTTTTTAAGTCCCAGAAACACACCCAATGACTTAAGATATTGATACAGTATTTACAGTTCTCTACTTTAGGAGTACAGGTTGTTTTTCATGAATAATTGCATATTTATTTTTCTAACTCAGCCAGTTCATATTCACTTTCCTTACTCAGTCTTCTTGCAGAATGGTAAGCAAAAACTGGAAAACTGAGATTCATGCAGTAGGGTTAGAATCACTACGTAATCTTGTAAAGCTGTATGTCTAGGAACTCAGAATACAGGCTTGACAGAACAGCACTGAACAGAATAAAAAAATATATGTGGACTTCAAGATTCTACGGATTATGCTATAAAAAGGCAGCCAGCTGTGTGAAAGGACGAGGCAATACAGAAGGTGAGTGAAATATAACACATTTTGAAGGAAGAGCACGCAAGAGAATGAAATAAAAAAGTGAAACAAGAAAAAATTCCTACACACATGGATATATCTGCATAACCCACATAAATCCATGAATATATGATAACATAGAATATTAACATCTTCATCAAAACTCTTTCTGACCTGCAATATCATTCTCTGGCATATTATGTTTCCTCTATAACTACTTTTGGGCTTATTTTTTTCATGTTTTCCTAAAAAAAAAGAAAAGTTGGCATCAAACTTTGTATTTTGCTTGCCTCATGCACATCTGTAATAATTTGGCTGTGCAGTGAGCTGCTAAAAATGTGATCAAACCACTTCAATGCCAACCCTCAATATATCCCATAAACCATCACACATCCTCATTGTCAAATTTGTCTGCAAAAGACCTGTGTGTTTAATAGTGGTCCAATGGCTACCTCCCCCAGTCTTGAGGACAGTTTGAAAGCCGCTACTTCAAAAAGAGGATATTCAAGAAGAAATTATTCAGCTTCAGATAGTGGTAGAAAAGTCAGAATTAGTCTAAAACATATTGAAGAAATTAAGAAATGCTTAGGCTTATATTAGAAAAGCAATCTGAAAAATAGCAACAATAATAGACATTACCTAGTGATGTGACTGAGATACTATTATGACATTTCATAGCATTAAATAAAGAAGTCTGAAATACAGCATTCAGACAAAATAATTCATGTACACCATCACTGATCTTACAACTGTTTCTTACTTTTCAGATACTTTAATTTTATTTTGAATATCTATCGTTAGCTGGAGAAAAGCAATTTCATACACTAGTTTTGCCTTCTTTCATCCACAAAAAATTTTTATTTATGGAACTAACATTAATATGGCTATCATATTTAGAAAGTTTCTCTAGAGACCTAGAGCTGGTGAGACCACACCTCAAATACTGTGATCTATTTTGGGCCCCTCACTACAAGAAAGACATTGAGGTGCTGTAGCGTGTCCAGAGAAGGGCAACGAAGCTGGTGAAGGGTCTGGAGCACAAGCCTGATGAGGAGCGGCTGAGGGAACTGAGGTTATTTAGCCGTGAGAAGAGGAGGCTGAGGGGAGACCTTATTGCCCTCTACAACTGCCTGACAGGAGGTTGTAGCGAGGTGGATGTTGGTCTCTCCTTGCAAGTAGCAAGTGATAGGACAAGAGGAAATGGCCCCAAGTTGCACCAGAGGATATTTGGATTGGGTATTAGGAAAAATTTCTTGACCAAAAGGGTTATCAAGCACTGGAACTGGCTACCCAGGGAAGTGGCTGAGTCCCCATCCCTGGAGGTATTTAAAAGACAGGTAGATGAGGTGCTTAGAGACATGGTTTAGTGGTAGGATGGCAGGGTTAGGTTAACGGTTGGACTCAACCATCTTAAGGATCTTTTCCAACCTAAATGATTCTATGATTCAAAAGACAACATAGGACAACATAGTTCTTCCTAAAGTGAATCTCACCACCAGAAACATGTTTTTGAAGGCAGTCATCAGCCAATGTGATTACACAGAAGTAATACATACTGTGCAAGTAGAGTAGGAACAATGTTGTTTCTATTTCCACTGCTGATGGGGGAAATCAAAGTAGGACAGGAGAGGGTAGGAAGCTAGGATATGGCATGATGATATCAATATAGGCAGTGATAGTATCTATTCTACAACCTTAAGCTTGTGCAGACTTCTTATCTAATTATGCCAAAGTCCATTTGTACATGAGTGTTCAAGACAGCTCTGGGAATACCATTTGCTCTTCAAGCCTTTGCAGTGATCAGCAGAAGAACAAGCACTGCATTTTGACAAGGAGAGCTGAATCTTCACAGAGACTGGACACCCATGGAAGAAGGTGTGAAGAGAGTTCATACAACTAATTTGAGGTCCAGATTAACCTTCCAGATATGCAGTAATATATAATAGAATCATATGTATATTTGCCAAAACATATTTTAAGCCTTTGTCAAGATGTAACCCTATGCCATTTTTTAATTAAAAATAAAATAAGATTGAAATACATGATTTTATACATAACCTGTATGTATTTGTTTCACTTTGATGAATGCTGGAATTGATATAATACCTTCCTTAAAATTGCTGAGTTAAAATACATGACTGAAAGTATCTTTTAGGTCTTTAAAGTTATCCAAAAAGGACAATAAAATTTGATGCAGTGGCTGACAGAGTGCTTTGACTGTTTCCTATTGTGCTGATTGTTGCTTAGGTCTCAAATCACAGCATGAAGTTTCATACCGCATGTGCTGCAACAAATCTATACAATCACGGAAGGACAGACTGTCAGCCTCAGTTTTGCATTTTTCTGGCTTTGTCAGCATGTATCACTCCATAGCTCAACATAAATTAACTTTAACACAGGATTTTGTGTCTGTTAACGTAACATTTAATATGTTCAAATGCAGTTATATTGTTCTGCTTTGGAAAACACAGAGAATAGTGATGTAACTTATCATTAATTTCATCATGACTAATGAAACTGAGGTTGTTCATATAAATCAATACAACTGGATGCTGAGAGTGAGTACAACTGACAGGGAGAAATTAAGATAATTTAAAAAGGTTCCTTACTGTGAATCATCACAAGCAAGCTTGAAAAATAATGAAAGAACTACTTTCAGGGAACTCATTTTGAAGATCCTCCCTGTTAAATATCCAAAATGTGTTGTGAATATTCTAGTGCAACAGCTGGAGCTGAGTTTCCATGAAAAAGGAGTTTATCCATAATTTCTTAAACAATATTTCAGTGCAGTCATCAAACTGCCTTCAAATAATGACACCTACAGTACATCTGCAAGATGTTTGTAGCTGAACGGTTACACAATCCTCCTTAGAATAATAACATTTTCAGCATTAATTAGCTGTCCTGTATAATGAATAGAATGAAACTTCATAAAATTAGCTGAGTGTAATCACCTAAGAAACTCTTTAAACAATAATTAGCATGATGAAATGCAAACAAAAAATGTTAGTTCCTAAGGGCTTGAAAAATACTTGTTTTATGAAGTATTCCTCCAGTGTACTTCACATTCAGGCACCTAATCTGTTTCCTTAATAATAAAGGGCATTTTCTTGGGAACTATGCAGGAAAGTAGTTTAGCACAATAGAACCTTTTTTCTCTGACAAAATCTGGATTTTTTGACTAAACAGATCAGAAAATACAGAAGAATTTATGCCAATTAGATAATTTCTAATTATTAGCACTACATATTAATAAACTTCCAAATTTACAATATAAACATGGTTTCAGCAAAATAAAAATGCACAACCATGCCGCTTGCTAAAGTGACTTCTTATATAAGTTGCTTAGTGGGCATTAATTTTTCTTTTGGCTGCTTCATATAAACATGGCAGTTTTTTCCTTTTATGTTGTTAGGTAAGAATGCAATAGCTTTATTTGGGACACCTTGTTCAAAATAAAAAAAAGACTGAAATAAAAATCAAGTTTTTAATTAAGCAAAAACTTTTTTGTCTTTACATTGGCTAGATAAAGAATTGGCATGCACTGGTTTAGAAGATAAAAATTTCTCCAATTTTGTATTGGGTACTGATTTTTTCAAAAAGTAGAATGCCTTCATACTGAAAAAGACACTCCTTCTTTACAAATTGGGATATAACCAGTGGCCCAAGTATAAGGTGAACCAGAGCTGTATACTGGGAGCTACACTGTTTAGTCATAAAGTCTATTTGTGTGTCAGCTATTTCTCTTCTTTACAGTTTGTGCTGTCATCACAGTAACAATTTTTAATATGTGAATTATTAGATTTTCTCTATCAAGGTCTGAAAATCATATTAAATACGTTTGCCATAAGTGACAGGCAAAGTCCATGAGTCTGTGATGAAGCTTGGGAGGAAGAAAAGGTCCCTGATAAACTGTGGATACAACACTGATGTTCTGAAGTTTTTAATGACACTGTATGTGTTCATTTATATACATATGTACACTTAAATTAATAAACTACTGAATGCAAGCTTAAGTGTAAGTCATCTTAGTGATGATAGTGACAGTCACACAGAAACACATCTTAAGTCAGACAACCACTGGAAGTTTCAGGTTCTGGTACCTTTACTCATCAACAAAGTTTAAAACTTGCAGTCTAAAAATGGTCCCATGAAAGAATCTATTGGATCTACATAAGACCCTTTCAGAAAACCCTTTATTTCACTTTGTCATAGGAAAAGTCCTTCCCTTCAACAGTAGTATCACTCGGATACATGAGTCCAAATCTTGCCTTGTCTTCTGAAGAACAATCTTTCTGGGAATGTTGAAGCAGTCTATTCTATTATCAGGTAAAAAATCCTTAAAAAAATAAGCAAATTTTATCTCATGGGAAGGGTCCAAATATTCAAACATTATCTAAATGAAGAGTTGTATACAGGGAGTCTTGTTAGAGAGTGCAAGCATTTATCTGCATCACATCTGCAGCAGTTTTGAAGTCTTTTCTTGATGCGTAAGCAGTCACAGAAGCTGAAGAAACACATTTGCTCCTTTCTGTTGGAAGAATAATTCCTTTCGATATTATTTATGTTTTTGAATTTCAGAATTTTATGAGGAAGAATGTGGTGAATCATTCTCTGTTTTGTAACCCAGAAGGGTAAGCAGTTGTAGCGTTAGCATAACATTGACCATGAAAGTGAAAGCCAAACTGCTACTAACTGAAATTTCCAGACTACATGATCTCAGCAGATGAATTCACTCTTCTTTGGCTTGTCCTCTGACAGCTTTTGCAGGGACTGTACTGCTCTACATCCCATTACAGACCACTTGGTGTACAGGTGACAGGGCCCCAGTCTTTGCTAAACATTCTGGGTCAAGAAATTCCAAGTATACATATAAAGACAATTTTCTTTTGGGAGATATATTGGTAAGTTATTTCAAAACTTATATCCAATCTGCATGCTACTGTAATTGCAAAAATATTACCATTTAGTTGAACTATGTGTTCACAAAAACTACTGACCAGGCATAAAGGAGACAAAAAGAAAAGGTAAATATAATGACATTTAAACTCAAATCCACAGTTCCTCTTTTGTTCAACAGTAAGAGGAGAAAAAGCAAGACAAACTTTTTAAAGTATTTTTTACCTCTCTTTCTGCAAGCCGGAAGTTTCTGTGAACATTACTCAGAAATATCAACAGTGCTGTTACAGATAATTTTCAACACTGAACACACCTTTGTGCATGTAGTGTAAAAAAATAATTTTGATCCTTGCAATAGACCCATATCTCTGTTTTTCTCAGCTGTGAGCATTGCTTTTATTCTGGATGTCTTGTGTTCTACTATATTGCAGACAATACATTCACAAACCTGAAATGGACTTCCATCACATTTTGTTGTTAATTTCTTTTTGTCTCACTATCTCTGTCTTGAATCATATTGACAGCAGTTGTTTAAAAAAAAAAAAAAAAAAAAAAGTTTAAACTTCTTTTCATCCAAAAAAGTAGTTGGGCCAGAACTCTCTGCTTATTGATGTAAACCTCTATTCCTTGTACTTAAACTTTTTGGTCGTTCAAAAAAATATGATGCTGTATAAAACCTACCTTGTGAAATCCATTATTAGCTAGGACATCAGTAAGGACACTGCTAGATAACAGTATCTTCTGATAAGTCTACATGTGATAGCTCTTCCAGCCTTTTGAAAACAGCCATTTCAAATATTTTCTGTCAACTGTCTTTTTTCTTTCAGCCCTTCTGCTGCTCAGAGTTGTACTCAAGAACATCATAGCTCCTACCATATTAAGTAATTATGAAAACTAAGTGCATCATCTGTAAATTGAACAGTAAAGGTCATCATGGAATCAAACCCAAAAGAATACCCAAACCTGAAAGAACAATGAGCATATACTACACCTACTTTTTAATTTACTTTGGCAAACAAATTGTCCACAAATCTGTTAAGTTGCAGAATCACACAGGAAATATATATGATGTCATTGAGAGACTAGCGCCATATACATTTCAGAGGTGTATGGAGTACTTAACTTTTATGAATGGAAAGCAGAACAGAACCCATAATCCTCTTTCACTGTACTCCACAACATAGCCACATTAAAAATTCAGGAAACTGAAGTGGCTTCACTAAAGCCAGCCTTATCTTGGAGGGAAAAAAAGTTATTTTATTTATTTACATACAGAAAAAAGTTTCATGCATGTACAGCAGCTATATCTTTCACTACGGCTGGGAGACACAAACTCCATTATGGTTGATGATCTTAATTTACCCACTAAGCTCTTTTGCCACCAAACTGCTGTAAGCAGAAGAAATGTGTGGACTTTTCTCCCTTGCTATTGGCCTATTACTATTCAAAGGATGAGAGATCCATGACAAAGAAGGTAAAAAAAAGAGAAAAGAATAAACCTAGCTGGAGGTTTGGAGATGTCAAAGTTTCTCTACTCTTCTATTTTCCAAGTTCCACAGCCTTTATGCCAAAGTCACTCCCAAAGCATCTAACAAGACTGGAAATGCCAACAAACGAAATCCTCAAACTGCAAGATCTCTCCTGTCTACTAAACTTTAGTGCAAGTGGTGAAGAAGACACTTAACTTTCACCTAACCATTTCAGTGAAAAAAGCCCAAGCTCACCCATCTTCTGGTTTTCTTTGAAATTGAGTGCATTTCTTACTGGTTATATTGGAGAATGGAATTATCACATGTCATTAATATAACTTATATTCCTTTACTGAAAACCTTTCATTAAGATGACAAGTTAGGAAATTAGTCTTAAATTGTAATTACAGGTACATCACTAAGTCATGGTCCCTTTTTGTCTAAGAATTCATTTAATTCTCCATGCAAATAAAATGGTTTTAAATAAATATTTCCTTTCTGGGATGTCTATGTAAATAGAAGGTAACCTTTCCTCCTATTCCCATCTCAAGAAGCTAAATAAAACAAACCAGATTCTGCTTTCTTGGCAAAAATTACACTAGAAAGTTATAAGAACGGTAGATGTATTAAAACGAGACAAGTCATAACTATGTTATAAACAGATGGCCCCTGTAAGTGTTGATAAATAGTACAGCAAGGAACAGACTGTTGTTTAATTAATCCAGTCATGTTCAAGTATGTCTTGTTGCATATCAAGTTATACCTTGGTTGCAATTTTAAGCTCAGTAAAGGAGGAGCAGGAGTCTGAGTTATACCAGGTACAAATTCCCTTTATCTTTCTAATAGCCAGAGGTAACACAAATTGAAAATAATACAGCCAAGACGATCAAGAGTTTTAACAGAATTACACTGTAAATCTGTCACAAAAAAAATTAAAAATTGCTTATAATGCCAAGCTTTCTTCATTTCTTTCAAATGCAACAATGAACTAATCCTTATTTCTATACCACTCAATTTATGACTGCGTGATTTGGTTAAGAGAGAATGAACATAGATTAGCTTTTTGTTGGTGTAATGCAGTGGTTTTCAAACAGTGTTCTGTGGACTGTAGGAATCTGCAATACTTCTGAAGGCCCCACAGAAGACTCAAATGCGATATACAGTAATCTATACATATTTCTAGAACATCCACATTTCCATTCGAAAATTTTGAGAGATCCACAAATTAAAGAAGGCTGAACACCACTAGTATGAATCAATAGGTACATTGATACAGGTATATTTAAAGGAAAAGTGGATTTATATTTTGTATAAACGCATTAGAGGCCTGGAAGAGTTTTTTGATAATTTTGTTGTCACATTCAAACCAGCAAAGACACCAAATTACACATACCAAAGCCGTTTAATTTTAAACAAAAGCATGCATTTATTAAATGCACAACTTAATAAAAGTACTAATCAAATCTGCAAGGACATCTTAAAAAGATTAACAATGCACCCAAAGAATCAATTGCTTCATAACTTGGCTCAAAATTTCTAACAATTTAAAAGAAACACTCCCTACCCCCTAGCCTTCCACAGACACCCACTCCTTTTTTAAAAAGACTCAATAGAAAGATAAAAATGTGAACATTACACTTAGAAAGACAGACACTCTATGGTGTATTGGGAGATTAAAGTCCAGGATCCTGAAACACTGAATGAAATCATCAGTCTTTTACAATGAGATACTATAATAACTTTTCCTATTCTAGTTGGAAGTTAGCTGTTGAACTAAATTTAACTTACATGCCAGAACATGCCTAGAGAAATTATATGGAACAAAATCATACAAGGTCTTACAGTAAAATAAACATCTTGAATGCAGTTAAAAACTACCTAAAAACTAGAGCATGCTCTGGAGTATATGTTGAAAAATTCTGCAGAGAACCCATTGAAGCAGCAAGCAGCAATACTTTATTCTAGACAGAATTTTAAAACAGGTTTCAGACACACATTCAGGAAGAGCACATTGCCTTAATATTAAACATATGCTCTCAAGTCAATAGATGAAAATAGAGTTAATGGAGTGGAGACCACAGCCAGGAAAATAATTTGAAGCTTCCTCAGCAAGCATAATTCCTTGCTTTTACTTCTATTTAATAATTTCAAAGCAGAGAACAACTGAAAAATTTTCATATATGGAAAGCTTTACCTGCAAATGTACATATCATCTGGTAAAAATCAATTGTCTGGCTGCTTCTTCTAAACTAATCACTTTTGCTGAAAATGATCACTTTTACATAGTATAACTTGATAGCTGTGTAGGCAGCCCTCTTCCATATTTCTGTCCTTATTATACACCTGAATTAGAAAGAAATTTCTCCTTTCATCTGGAAACTTGACTTTAATTGTTCTGATTCCATTATAACCCAAAATGTAAGCATCTTTCCCACTGACACTGGAAGACCTTCAAGAATGAAGTGCATTAACCATACGAATCCTTGGAATTCTGTGGAAAAAAACCCTAGATTTACGTCTGTTACCTGTTGTTTATTCTAAATACCTGAAAGATGTCGAACACTATTGGGACTAACAAAACCCAAGATATTTAAGCCTTATGTTAATGGGTTTGCCGCTCAATTTTAGAAACTACAGTCATGTAGCCAAAATGTTTTTAACGAGTACTGTTAAAAGAAACAATTTCTTAAAAGAATAGGTATTCTACATTGCAAGACTTCAGAGACAATTTTCAGAAATTAAATGCATATAATAACCTGTTCTAAATCAACGGAACTGCTCACCAGTTCAGATCAATACTACACATACAACCTAGTCACCTGAAACAAGTACCTCAGATGGAAATTAACCTGTTGCTGAGGCGTATTTAGTGTTCACCACGGCTAAATGTTTAACAGGCCTCTAAAGCATAATCTGTCAGTCCTAGAAGACTTTGCTGCAACATTAAAGCCACAGAAATAGCTGCACAGCTCCACTAGGAACTGTTACAAGTTCCTTGCATAAGAACAACTAGAAGAGATGCTTGCCAGTTCCACAGGGCCTGAGAATAGGTTTCACATTATTTCCCACTTGCCTGCATTTTTAATAAGTAGTTAGATGACGCTCATCTCCCTAGATCATATGTTCACTGCCAATAGATTTAGAAAGTTCAGATGTAAGGCCAACTTCATCTTTGCAAACTCTATTTCTAAAGGGACTGTAAACTATACAGTCTAATGAATCCATTTGATGTGATTCTATTTAACCTCTGAAATCTTTTAGCTAGTGAGACTACACTCAATAAACTTCACACATAATCTTAGCACAAGTGGGTTAACCACCATGTTAGGACACCAAAATATACTGGTGAACATAGATAACCACACTTGCCTTACTCATCTGTTTTTTTAATGTATGTGTCCCTGAACTAGGTAGAGTAAATACTAGGGGAAAAAAAGGCACTGGAAAAATATGATTAATATGATTTTAAAGGGCTTTCACCTCAATGAGATGATGTTTCCTAATGCAAAACAGGTTTTGTCTACTTTTTTGGATTTAGTAAATGTAAAATACCCTTTTTTTTTGAAATGACACTTAGAGAATTTCTCTGCCATGTGGGAAATACTTCAGTTCTGAAGTAAATTAACACCTCAGATTGAACTACTATAGTCCAGACATGATACAGAAGTGAGACGCTGGTCACTGGAGTGATGATGCCACACGTACAACTCCCACTGCAGTAACCTGTCAGCTAACACACACGTAGCCACCCTCAGTTTGCATAATACATTATCAAGAAATCAGTGCCTAGTAGTGTTCCATAAGCAAGACAAGGACCTTTTTAGTTAAGACGCTTTCACAGAATGTTGTCTCTTGAGCAACTTTACAGAGGTAATAGTGGCCATTTCTGTTTGGTTGAAGGCCTACAGCAGCAAACATCAGTTATGTGGCCAAGTGGGCAGTAGAACTGACAGAATTTAGTATTATGTTGCCCCAAGATTCAAAAACTTGTAACAAAATCCTAGTGTGTAAATATTTTGTATTTGTGTAAAGCAATTCTGTTCTACATGTTATTTTTGTGAGCCAAAAATGACAATTCTCCTGGTATTCATGGTTTATATGAAAATTTCCAAAAGAAAATCTATGGATGTAGTCAGGCAATAGCTTCAGCTGTATTTTTCTTCAGCAACAAGTGAAGTTTATACCCAAAGAAAAAGAACTTTTTTTTTAAGAAGTATTCTATAAAATCATCAATAAGAATTGTTACTTTCAGCATTACAGGCTGGCAGGAGCACTTCGAATCTCAGAAAATCTTGCTTCAAGCAAAATGTGAAAATTTTCATGTCCTTTAAACATTTTTGTTCTCAGTCACACCTACAGCCCATTTTCCAGATGTGCTGAAAACAGTATCTTAGTATGACAGCACAAGTACATTATAATAGGTATTATCAGTCATTCAGACAGATCTAACCTGTCATAATCTGAAGTTTCATTCACTTCAGTGGCACTACCTTGGTTTTCATGACCAAGGATCTGGACCATTTTGTGGCTGCATTAAATGACATTAAATACTGTATTTTTCTAAAACACATAGCCCTTTGGTCAGTTTGGGTTAGCTGTGCTAGCTGTGCTCCCTCCCAGCTTGTTATGCACCTGGCCGAGCAGGAGAAGCTCAAAAAGTCCTTGAGTAGTCTGAGCACTACTTGGCAACAGCTGAAAACATCAGTGTGTTATCAACATTCTTCTGGTACTAAATCCAAAACACAGCACTATGCTAGCTACTGTGAAGAAAATTAACTCTATCCCAGCCAAAACCAGGACAAAGGTTTACCCGTGTCAATGGCAGACTGTACGATATTGCTCATTACTGACAAGTAGAATATGTAAAAAACAACTTTTCTTTCCTGAGCCATGACTGGCATTAAAAGACTCGTCACTCTGCTTTAGGTGTATCATATCAGCACAGAATCCTAAAACAACAAAGTGTGAAGGCTTGGGCAAACAATTTCTGGGAGACTGTAACAAACAAATAATGAAACTGAAGAAAAAAAAAATGTTACAGGAAATAAGATTTGAGATAACCTTTTCAGTTTCTTGAAAAGGGTGATCCAGCTTTCAGTGTAGCGTAGACAGTCAGACACTGACTTGGAAGAAATACTTTAACACTTGGCCAGGTGTACCAGTGTAACAGGTATGTACACACTGCTCATAGACAATTTCAATTAAGTGATTTCCAAAAGGGCAGTGGAAATAAAGGCAAACAGATTCTTGGGAAAGGAAAGAGTTCACTCTTAACACCTCACATTAGAACAGATTACATATTGGCTAGAGCACTTGGAAACCTGTTTAAATAGGTGAGTCAGGAAGAGGAAGCTGACCAAAAGAGAAGCTAATGGAGAATGTGTATGAAAAATAGTAGCTCATTTAAAACCAATTTGGGACGTGGACTATTACAAAGGCAGTTCTCATTAAGCACAATTTGCTGATTTCTTCCTGAAACCCACTGCTTTTCATCAAGATCCTGATTTTTAAAGACTTTCGTACATACAAAACCAAAAATCCTGGATGTGACAATGCATTTTAGCATTTTCAAGTTTTAGTATCTCCATAATTGAAGAATAAAAAGGTAGCCCATAGAATTTATTTCAAAACTTATGAAAAAATATGTTATTTTGATTTTTTTTCCTGAGTAGTAGTATTTTTCTGACTGTAAATGAGATACTTGCACATGCAGGTTTTTCAAATGAAAAATCCATATCATGCAGAAAAACCCTAAAATAAAAATTGTCCTTATTGGAGAATTAAAATTTAACTGTAAAACATGTGTAGATTAAATCAAACTAAGCTATTTAAATAAGATTTTGGAGGAATAGATATGTTCTTTATAAAATAGCATTTACAGATAAGAAAAATCATGATCCAATTAAATAATACATTCTTTTTCTTTAACCTTTTTTTGATCTGACTGCTCTAGTTGCAAACTTGAGGATTATTGTCAAGTAGTTCCATTAGTAATAGATATACAAATTCATAATTTACAATCAATTTCAACAGGTTCTTTTGTTAACTTGTCTCTTTGTTAATTACATTTTTGCTCTTTTATCCTTCATATTTTATGAATATACATCGACAGAGACAGAAACAGAGGGAAAGTAAAAGACCAAGTGTAATGTTCAATAAAAAAATGATGAAAAATGTAACTTGTGAAATGTCTCTTTAGGCCAGCTGATTGCAGGGTAACTACTGAAAAGCTGATACACACACTTCTATTTATATCTACTCAAAAGCAAGAAAATGTCAAAGAATCAGGATGAAGCTGATTTCCCTCTTGTGTATGTGCATAGGTTTTGATTATAGGCTTTTTCCTCAATTGATGAACTATTGCGTGAAGTTCTGAAAATCACTTTACAAAAATAGCGCTGTGTTCAGGGTCAATACCTCTCCAACAGTCAGCTATAAAGTTGCCACTGATTTTTTTTTTTAAAGAATGGTATCAGGTCCTCTTTATTTTGACTAGAGAGATTTTGAAAGTCTGGTTCCAGGAAGAAGAAAAAAACCCACATCTGATTAATTCGTGGTATTCATTCATTTTTTTTTCTGCTGAGAGGGCAAACTGAATGTTATTTTACACAATTTAGAAACTACCTTTCAACTTGGGAAGGAATACCAACTTACCTGAATGTTTCGCTATACCAGTAAACACTAGCTATACTAGTAAATATAGTAACAGAAAAGATTAAAAAAAAAGAGAAATAACAAATACAATTTTGAAGTTAATTTTCCCCATTTTCAAAGGACCACCTTCCTCAAGACTTATTGCATTTATTTTGACCCTTCTTGAAAAACTTCATTGCTTTTCAAGGTTAACTAAGGACACAAATGTCTTCCTACAACATATGCAGTGCAACTAATAGCATGTATCATCCACATAATTGGGAATCATGGATTATACTCTTAATATGGTAAAACTTGGTCCCTGTTTTTCACTTCTAATGTTATAGTATTAAAAGTCTGAGTATTTAGAAGACTTGAAAGTCTTCATGCACACAGGTAATCCCATAGCAACTTTCTACTATTTTGCCTGCTCTCCTGTTTCTAGCATTTTCTTCACTGTACCAATTTCCTCACAGAAAATAGAAACAACTGTAACAACAAACCCCTATCTAAATTCCATGTTTACACTACGGCAGCTGACAGGAGTCTGCAGTTCGTGTGCGGTGTTGCACTGCCAAAGCATTTGACTACGTCTATAGTAGGAAAGCTTACCAGTGATGCACCAAAATGAGATTTCAGTCTCGGCAAGGGTCTTGAAGCACTATTCCAATGTAAAAATGTAATTAGAATGAAATATGCTTGAATAAAGGCTTGCCTATGGCACTGGTATCATAGGTAGAACATACCATCTCCAAGCCCTTTCAGAAAAGGTATTTTTATCAGGTAGGAAAACAGAACAAGGCAGATTAAGTGTAATTCCTAAGACATAAAGAAATCTGTGACAGGGACAGGAACAAAGCATGGATCTCCCAGTGCTTTTCCCCCAGTTTATTTAGCCTTTTGACAAGCTGCCTTCTCCATATGCAATAGAAACATAAAATCAGATTTAATTGACATTAATTATAGGGCATTATTACGCACTGTTCACTGGTTTTAATATTTTTCTCTAATAATTTCTGCATCTTTAGCACAAATATATAGCCACTCCAAGTTTTGCTGCAGAATGCCAGAAAGGGAAGAGAGGAATAATAAAACATTGGGTTTTAATTCAAAGCTGAACATTTGTTCTGCATGCACTACCACTCTTCCCACGCAACAGCGTGAATTACACTT
Organism: Egretta garzetta; assembly: GCF_000687185.1. Taxonomy (NCBI): domain Eukaryota; kingdom Metazoa; phylum Chordata; class Aves; order Pelecaniformes; family Ardeidae; genus Egretta; species Egretta garzetta. The sequence goes on from NW_009258669.1 coordinate 3,948,003, forward strand.
TTTCCACCTAGGTTTTTTTCCTGACCTTCTTTGGCATTTAAGTGCAGAAAAGAAAGTATTTCAGGGCTGCATGTGTCACTCTCAGAGATCTGAAGTTCCGGTTGCCTGCAGAGGCCATTTAAAAACATTAGCGTTGTCCTGGGAAAAGCAGCCTTTGGACATACTCTCATCCATAACAAAAGAGATTCTAAATAATAATAAGTGTGAGAATATATTGTTTCTCTTTGACCACTGGTGTAGGAAACCTGGTTGTATCATAAAGTCTCATAAAGAGAAGAAGCATGTAGAGGAAAATAATGGGAAAATAGGACGCCTATGGTGCATGTTCAAACTCTCAGGAACAGCTTTTACTGAGATTAAAAAGGGAAATGAAACTGAATCCTTTGACTAGCTTTGCAGTGAACCTTTGACTAGCTTTGCAATGGAGTGACTATACAGTAGCAATCCGTTCCACTCAGGGCTCTAAAACTTTTTTTTATGCTGTATTTATGTAAGACAGTTTTGGTTTATGATTTGATTTGGCAAGCAGGAAGTTGATTTCATTTTCAATAGAGATTTATTTTCTAAACAATAACAATAAAATTACATTTTACCTGTAGACACAGGCAGTGTCTTTAAATGCAGAGAAATTTTATTTCTTCAGTAAATGTTAATGTTTAAAAATGAACTTAGGTCAAAAACCTTTAAAAATGATTGCAGCTTTTTTGATCAGTGGCATTAAAACGAGTTGACAGCAGCTGGATGGACAGTCCATGCTTTCAGAAAAAGGATCTCTTTTCATTAAGAGGCTTACTGTTGGTCTAGAGTTACTTCTTACAAAGAGAATAGAAATCAATCTTTTCCCAGTTCTAAGATGAGTGCTTTCACATTTCAGTTAGCTGCATACCTACTTATAATTGCATCAATTATTTGAACAGCATACAGATGCTTTTTAAAGCATCACATTTTAAAATATTACCTATTTTAAACTGATTTCTTCAAAAATATACTTTATTCAGCACACTTACATACTGAAAGTTTAGAGTTTCATTGGATATAAAGGACCAAATAATTCAAACCTTGCTTTGTCATACACAGTCTTTTATGGTTTATATATCCACAGGTCATTTAATGAGGGGCAAAAAATATCGGCAATGAAAGGTAAAAACCTTTCTCCCTTTCTCTCTCACTCTCTGTCTGTATATGGTCCCTCAAAGGATCTTCCCATATCAACAGTAAAAAGAAACCTGGCTGCCAATATTGAGCACTCTGATGACTGAAAAGACACAATAACCAGCTCTGGCACTTTGTACCCAAGCAAGTGATCTTTCTATTTAATTTTTTGGGAAGCAAAGGATTCAGAGATTGTATATAAAAAGATTTTATCACTCCTAACTCATATGCACCAGTCTCGTGTATCTAAAATACTTTATGTTCTGGGAGTTCTTCCCAAAACAATACATGAATTACTAACAGCTTTAACAGTTTCAAACAAGTACATTAACTAAATGTCTGCCTTCAAATTCTCTGTAAGACTATGTAGTAAACAAAAACAAAATATTGAGACTACAGTTTAGTGTAATTAGATATAATTAGACAGGCATATAGTGAGAACACTCCCTGAGTTATATGAAAACATTCATACATATACAATGAGTATTTGGTAGAGGCTGATTTAAACAGCTGAGAAAGTAACTGTGGCAAACAAGCCAGAGTGTGCCACAGTCTCAAATTGTTTGCTACACCTTCACAACAAACTGAAGCAACCTACATTAAAAGTTAAGAATCAGATATTAACCACAAGTCTGGGATCAAACTGGAGGAGCCCAGAGTATTTTCTTTTTTTTTTTTTTTTTCCAATCGTGCTATGAATATAAGTGCAGCTGCAAATTTCACTGGAACATTTTCCAGGCTATTTCAGCATGGTAGTACCAAAAGTACCCAAAATACAGAAATCAGCACAAATGCATTACAAGTACTGAAGACTCCTTAGCATGAACTTCAATATGAAAACAGAAATCCTGACAAAGTGCATCTGCTGAAAATAAAGAAAGATGGATCGTTCGTGTAATAGCTCAGATTTCAAGCATTACTGGGCAAAGGCCCAGTACCCAGCATGTACCACAGTATCCAGAGCCCATTAAGAAGAGTTATACAATGGATACTTAATTACACTAATAGACAGTAGAGAGAAGATAATACTTTGGCATAAGACGATATCGTATTATTACAGATCTATTTCAAAATCTACAAAAATAAAGAAAAACCTTATACCTCAGGAAAAGAATATACTTTTTCTAAGGTGAACAAGAGATTTGAGTTTATTTCGATAAAAGAAGATTTTAAGCCTATTTGATTTTTTACTTCTGCAGATGGTAGTGGATGAGATGAGAAAGCAAAACGCCAAACTCTAAAGCCCTTGCATAGGGTCCCCAGTGCCTTTCAGTTGTGAGGGCTCCAGCATTTTACCTGATGTGAATTAAACTATGGGGCTTATCCCTAAAAGTGGAGGAATCCTAGGAGTATTATGAGAGATCAGACCCATTTGCATGGACTAATGGATGTCCTCTATTCTCCTGGAAAGGCTGTTTCCAAAGGGCTGCACCACTCCATAATTACTATTACTTTCCCCTGGGAACCTTTGTCTAAGAAAGGATCACTGCCTAGGCATTTTTGGTTGGCTTTTTTTTGGTTTGGTTTGGGGGTTTGGTTTTTTTTTTTTTTTCTTTTGGAACAAAAGATGACAACTTTAAGGTTTTATTATCCAGTCTTTGACCATTTCAGTGAGAGAAACAAATTTTAAGTAACACAGCAAGTATCTTCCAACATTTTTTGAAAGCTGACACAAAGTACCTATGGCCTGTTAACCCAGGAAGTCACAGGCACCTAAAAGCAGTTTTGCTCGGGAATACCGACACCACATATAGGTGGATGACTAGCAACGTATGTAATCATATTACATCAAGAATATCTATTATAAATGTTGTTAAAACCACAATTTAAATTTAATTTTCTGGAATGTAAAATAAAAGCAGTTAGTTAAACCTCTGACTTGAAAGATCGAAATGACTTCACTTTCCTGAAAAAAATATAGCTAGATGCTTCTTAATTGAATCGTACAGGATAGAAGACTAAAAAATAACTAAAAATTAATTTCCCTGTTTATTATTATACATATTGTTCTACTTTGGGATTACTAAGTAAAGCTGAATACAGTTTCCCACACTATTACCCAAAGTACTTCACATAAAACAAATTATATTTCTGTTTCAGCTTTTTCGGTCAAATCCAAAGTGGGTGACATTAACCCTAACTAAAAAAATTGAAAAATTCTACTTGTTGACAAGGTGTACAGCAACATTTAGATAACACATCTATTGAAGGAACAATATCTACATAAACCACCAGCTTTTTCTCCTCAGGTATTTGAGATTTAATTTTGGATGTGGAAGGATATTAGTGGATTGGATTAGAATTCCCAAGATCATTCTAAAAGAATTCATACTGGGACAGAAAGTAGAAATGTTGAAAAATTTTCAACATGAATCCCAGCAATCAGTTTTTTGGATCGCCTTTCAGAATTTAGTTTTAAGAAGATCAAAGGATTTCTAATTACATGCCCACATTATGTTGCTGCGACCAGTTAAATCCACAATAACAGAAAATAAAGATCAGTGGTTTAATTTTCTTGCACAACTTCTTTTGGTGAAATCATTCTAGAAGTATATTTTTGCTTTGGGACAAATTAGTGAAGTGAACAATTACTTATTATTTTGTACACATTGTCATGACTGAAACACTGAGAAAAGTTACAAGGTCAGCTGGCAGAGATTCTAGACCTCTCAGTTCCAAAAAGGTGAACAGTTTCCTTCTGCTAAAATAAAACCATCCTGAATAGAACTGCCAAGGAATCTTAAACATGATTTACAGATACTGCAGACCTGTCCTAAGCTCAACTACCTATTCAAACCTTCAGCCAATTTACTTAGAAACAAAAATAAGTATTTCAGAACAGTGGGGTGGTTCTTTTTGCAAGACCCATGCTTCACACAACAGAATTATTTAACTAAGGTCATGCCTATACAAGGAAAAACGCATCGATTTAACTAAACTGATTGATTTTAAATCCAGTTAAACTGGTGCAAACATCTAATGTAAATGCACTTACCCCAGCTAAGACCTCACTTAAATTGATTTAGCTTACTTCAGCAATTTATCAATGTTAGCTAAACCAATTCTAGCAAAGGTTAAGCAGGTTTAAGTGCTTCTGTATAAGGAGTTTGAACAGATTTAACTATATTGACTTAAAAACATTTTAATTAAAACAGTATAACATCTCATATGGGCAAGATTCAAATCCCCAAGGCAGAGAAGCAAAGCAGCATATGTAGTTGTATTGCATGCAAACTGATCTCAGTCCTGGCTTCCAGTTGGGTATGTCTCTGCTGATAAAGGGTACATATACTGTGTAACCAGCATTTGGGTGGAGGCACAGTAGAACCAAGATTAATGTTGAGATGCCAAAGGGTTTTGCAGGACCAGCATAAAATGAAGAAAGGAAAAACAAAGCCCCAAACAAATAGTTATTAATTGAGGTAACTTGGTCTGGGTACAAATGAAATACAATACAAGGAGAATTCTAGCATTGAATTCTAAAAAGTCACTTCTCAGAATGGAAACTTGTACATCTGTTTGAGACGTTAAATAAGTAGTAGTCAAGTATTCAAAAAATGCTTTCTCTTTTACAAATCAATTCAGTTAGTCTGTGAATTTCCTGGCGTGTATGTGTGGTCGTCTCCATCACATATATTTTAAAGTCAGCCTCACAAGAGGGATGACCAGTGGCAAAAGGCATCAAGATTAATTTTCTCCTTCCCATCAAAACAGTAGCCACTGCACGCTTTTATGCAAACTTTCATACCAGCTCATCCTTGGTAGTCTTGAGAGGCATGGATCTACAGACAGGTGCAGCGCAAGTCCTCCACACCTTATGGCTGGGGAGCGAGTCTGTGCAGTCCTAAGTGACAGTGTCTTACTCTGCCTGCAATAACATAGGTGTACCCCCATGTCTCATAAAATCATAGAATTATTTAGGTTGGAAAAGACCTTTAAGATCATCAAGTCTAACCGTTAACCTAACTCTGCCATCCCATCACTAAACCATGTCCCTAAGCACCTCATCTACACATCCTTTAAATACCTCCAGGGGTGGGGACTCAACCACTTCCCTGGGCAGCCCCTTCCAATGCTTAACAACCCCTTTAGTGAAAAATTTTTTCCTGATTACCAACCTAAACCTGCCCTGGTGCAACTTGAGGTCATTTCCTCTTGTCCTATCACCTGTTACCTGAGAGAAGGGACCAACACCCACCTCACTACCACCTCCTGTCGGGTGGTTGGAGAGAGTGATTAGGTCTACCCTGAGCCTCCTTTTCTCCAGGCTAAACAACCCCAGTTCCCTCAGCTGCTCCTCATAAGACTTGTGCTCCAGATAAATACATCTATTCCACCTCCTTGGTATGCAAGCAGAATGAGTGCAGCTACAAGCACTGAAGGCATCTGCACAAACACACATTAACTTTTAACTTTATAATCCTTAACTTTGTTACCTCAAGATTTTAAAAGAATGTACAACTACTACAATACAGAAGGCAGATACAGTAGGTAGGCTTTCATTCCCATTAATCAGCAGAGCAAGAATCCCAAAGTAGACACTAACCTAAACTCAATTCCACTGGCACAGTTGTATGTGACGCTTCTGCTCCTTATGTTCTTTTTCCACCAGGCTAGTTTCTGCATTTTCTTTTTGATTTCACAGCTATCCTTCTCCCTGAAGTTTACTGGCACTCTGAGTGCAATTCCATGATTCTAGCTAAAAAGCTGAAATGTCTTTTTGCCTTGCTGACCCCAATCCAACTAGATGAGTCAGCTAAGATGTTATGGGTGGCACACGTCTGAATCCCTCCCTCGACACCTGAGATCATCACCATTACAATTTGCTTAGTCTCTGCTGGTCTAATTTTTCACATCCAAATGTACCGTTCTCACAAAACATATCTCATAGCAAATGCACAACTAAGTTAGTGCTTGCATAAGCTTAAAACTGGACCCCAGTTCCCTCAGCTGCTCCTCATAAGACTTGTGCTCCAGATAAATACATCTATTCCACCTCCTTGGTATGCAAGCAGAATGAGTGCAGCTACAAGCACTGAAGGCATCTGCACAAACACACATTAACTTTTAACTTTATAATCCTTAACTTTGTTACCTCAAGATTTTAAAAGAATGTACAACTACTACAATACAGAAGGCAGATACAGTAGGTAGGCTTTCATTCCCATTAATCAGCAGAGCAAGAATCCCAAAGTAGACACTAACCTAAACTCAATTCCACTGGCACAGTTGTATGTGACGCTTCTGCTCCTTATGTTCTTTTTCCACCAGGCTAGTTTCTGCATTTTCTTTTTGATTTCACAGCTATCCTTCTCCCTGAAGTTTACTGGCACTCTGAGTGCAATTCCATGATTCTAGCTAAAAAGCTGAAATGTCTTTTTGCCTTGCTGACCCCAATCCAACTAGATGAGTCAGCTAAGATGTTATGGGTGGCACACGTCTGAATCCCTCCCTCGACACCTGAGATCATCACCATTACAATTTGCTTAGTCTCTGCTGGTCTAATTTTTCACATCCAAATGTACCGTTCTCACAAAACATATCTCATAGCAAATGCACAACTAAGTTAGTGCTTGCATAAGCTTAAAACTGGACCATTTAGAGCAATTTAATAACATGTTCCCAACTGAACTAGATGTTGTAGTTAGTGTCTTTCAATTTTTAGGAGGATGAAAGAAACAATTGTAGTTAAAATTTCTAACAGAAAATTCTGAATTGCTGCATTTTAGTTTTTTAAAAAGTAGTTTGCAAAATGCTACAGTACGTGTTGATCTGATGATTTATTAGCATACAGAAAAATACATCTGCAATTTTTAAAAGTGATTAAAAAAGGGGGCTGGGTGTTTTAAGTGCCTTTTTATTAAGCAACTTTGCATTTACCTAATTGTCCTGCTATTCTTTGCTAATTTCAGTATTCTTTGGTAAGCTGTTTTCAAATTACCACGCAACTAACTGCATCATTAAGGTTAATGTTAAATGCCACTGATATTACTAAGTATGAAAGATAGGTCTATATTTGCTTATGATATCACTGGTTGTTTTTCACACTTAAACATTTTATGAACTGTTTGCCAACATAAAGCTGTATTCTCTCTTTAAAGGTACAGTAATAAAATTTAAAATGAAAGTTAAGGATGGGTTAATCTCATCTTGTTTTAGCCGTGGAATGTTAGAAGTCTCATCTTTGCTGCTTGTCTGGCTAAGCTCTGTACTCAGCTTGGTGGACAGGTGAATCATCCCGGGGACCCAGGTCTCGCTCCTCGCCAGCTGAAGAGGTACAGATGGCTTAGAGTCAAAGAGAACACAAGGTGAGATGAATCCCACACTATCTGACTAACAATGGAAGGCAAACATAAGTGACTTGAACAATTATTTACATATTTTCTATGAAAAAAGCTGTTATTTGTATATAGCCATAACATAAGGAAAGGTCATAACATAGTCATGCCATACATTTAAGGTGTCATTTCTATGAGTATAATTTATTTGGTGTTCCTTTAACAAAATCCACACTACTAAAATATGATACTTGCTAGTGATGCATATGAACTAGTGTGTAATAAGAAGTTTGCAGGTTTAAACTTCACCTAAGGTAGGGGTTTTATAAAAGGAGGAAATACGCTTACTTAGAATCACCTAATTTAAGATTCTTTTATAGAATTATTTTTCACCCTGTATCTTACATTAATATCATTTAGAGAGCTTTAAACACTTCAGACTCAAAATCTGCTTAGCGTATTTTTACCCTTTTTTAGTAAAAACCTTTTTGCTTTACTATAGATATTGCTATATTTCATGTTGTCATTCATCTCAGTGTAGACTTTGTATGAACCACTGCAAGACTAGCACTGAAAGCAAGTCTTGCATGACTAGCATTTTGCTAGCATGAGACAAAAGCATATTTTTTTTTCTTAAATTGCTTCAGGTAGGTATTGTCTAGAAGGTTGCTGCAGATACACACCTCAGATGAATACAAAATCCATTTACCCAGGTTAAAAAAAAAAAAAAAAAAGGAAAAAAGAAACATACACTATACAATGCTTGGCACTTAGGTGTTCTGCACTGGGCACAGACTTTAACATCATCAGACTGGAATATTACTACTTTTTATTAGCCTCATCTGCAAAAATACCTTCAAGCACACCTTCAAGAAAATCCTGTGACTGTTTCTTCCCAAGATGGCTTTACTTTAAGATGATTTCCATAACTAAAAACCTTAACAAGGCTAACAAAAAATCTGATAGAAATCTTTGCTGAAAGTGCTACGAAGTTCTGCCAGCAATCTTGATTTTGCCACCATCACTAACATCCCCGATTGCTGAAAAATAAAAGTAGGCAGAAATGTGAATAACGTCTGAATCAGCCCAGCTGCAAACTAATCACACAGCCAAGTGTTTATGTTGGAGAACATTCATCCCAGGCATAAGTAAGAATGTACTGACTACTGTAAGAAAGTACCTGACTACCATGTCTTTCTGAAGCACCTACTGCCTGTGACAGATCAAAAATGTAACAACACAAATTTTAGCCTTCAAAATTGTTAACTCAAATGCTGGACTAGACACTGCTGGGAAGTGCTTATGTTCCTGACACAGCGCAATGTCAGGGGAGTCTGGATACTTTCTCCTAATTGCTCAAGTTCATATAGAGGAAAATATTCCTGCTCCAGATGCTACCAACAGAAAAGAGCAAGAAAGATGACTATAGTACGAACAAGGAAAGAAATAAATAAGGTAGAGAAAAACATTACATGAGAGGATTGGTTGTTTGCCAGGTATGAAAATGGGGAAGCACACAAATGTCCCACTGAATCCTTCCCAGTGAAAGGACAGAATAAATGAAATTCACGAATGGCTTAAGGAACAGAGCTGTGGAGTATAATCAAATCACTATAGCATGGATCACTTTGCTTTAATGAATATAAACAGGTTTATTTTTTGATGTAGAATACCGTAAGTACACTGTTACAGAACTGTAGTAAGTTGGATTAGATTCAGCTTTTGAATCTATCCCAATAACCTATAGCTATATTTTACAATTTTATAACTTATGCCTTTACAAATAATTGCTCTATCTACCCTGCAACTTTAAAAAAATCAACAAAATGAAAACTGCCATTACCAACACTGATAATCAGCAAGTGGCTAAGACACATTTTTGTATCTCCTTAGTAGTGATATATTAGTTTAATCTCTACAGCACTGGCAGTGCAATCCTTTCCATATGGGCATCCATATGCTATGTTACTAGTAACATATCTTCTAGGAAATAGCCATATGTTTCACTTTTAAACCTGTATAATTTAAAGACTTCCTTGTATTTTTACAGTTGTTCTTGCTGTGCATTTGAAATACCTGTGGACATTAAGTAGCACAAGAATAATTAATGATGTATTGAACTCTGTGCAGTGCCATCATTAGAAGTGCTTCCACACTCTTGGCTGTTTTCAGCAATGTTTTTTAAAAGAGGAGAGGTATTTCTTAACTTCGGTGTTGACTATGCACACCTTTTCCTTCTGTTCCTGGGAACAGTAGTGGTGAGTATTTATTAATGTAATACAGGGGAAAAAAAAAAAAAAAAAAAAAAGAACTTTCACTCTTGTATTTAGTCCACTAAGGTCAATTCAATAGCCCCCATCTCAGTGCAGCCTGAGACTGAGAAAATGTACTCTCCAGGACTGGGCTGGAAGAGGATTGCCCTTTCCATCCATTCTCCCTCCCCTTTACACCTCTCTGCTTACACCGCTCAGGAGCCTTGGCCACAAGAGCAGACTGACATTTTAGGGAATCCATGCAAGCCTCACACACAGACTAGGAAAGAGAGAAGCTGGAATCAATACAGTTCACATGCCACCTTACTTTGTCTAGTATAGCTCTGGCTCTTCCTAGAGACTCAGACACACTACAAGCATAGAAAAAGATAGTGGGCAGGCTACTAATGACAGAGCATTAACTTGTAAGATTCCTGCAGGTCTGAGGAAACAGATGTCATGGAGATGAGCTATTTCTGAATCCCTAAGACTCAACCCCTCATCTTGAAATCCAATTGCAGAGGAACCTCCATGTTACTGAGGAAGAAGAATGCCCTTGTGGAACAGTGAAATAAGCTCACGGTCTTTTTCATGTCATGCTTTTCTTGCCACGTCTCAAATTACAAAGTGTAACTAAAAACATGTGTTAATACCCATAAGGAAAAGAAAACTAATGAAACTGGTATTGAGTCTGCAAGATCTTTCTAAACACTTTTATTCATTGGTTTTGAATTAAAAAATAAATAAAATAAAATTGTCCAGTGAAAGAGTCTAGTCAGAACCTCTTTTCTCTGCTGCCATTTGTAATAACATTTTCACAGAATGATGTTCTCTTATTGATCAACAATTATATTTTTCATGCTGTTTCAGTATTATGTCACTATTTCTTGTTCTATTGCTTGATTCGTCCCCAGAGAGATGAAAGAAAATCTGTTTATCTACAGTATATTTAGTATGCACTTAATAAGATGTTTAATCTCAGTAAGATTTTGCAGTTGCAGTCCTTATTTAGAAACACACAACAGTTCTTATAAATTAATTATTATTCATTATTTTAAAAAATTCTCCATCAAAATGTGGATTAAAACAAAAATTAGCTAGTTCATTTTCCATTGATTTATGCCGTTTTTTATCCAACTAAACCACACCAGGCTAAAACAGAGAGAGCTGTCTAGCTATCAGGTAGCATATGTTCTTTCCTTTTAGTGCTCACACAAGGTGAAAATGATAGTAAAAGTGCAGGATATTAAGGGACAAGGTAGCTTTGCCTGGTAACTGATGTCTTACTTTATACTTCTATCCACTCTCTTTAAAAAGACACACAAATTTCCAATTAAGGTCGTGACTGTGAGCACAATTAATACATGCAGAGGTTCTACAAACTGCAGTTACTTTATACAATGCATATAAATGCATCTCTTCGCACACTGAACATAATATACTACAGTGGGACTACTTATAGCAAGAGATCTGCAAAATTAAACTCCAAATATAGAAATGAAATATATATAACCCAACACTATATCAAACGTGATTTTATTTCTCTTCTTCTGTCCTTGGTTTATGCCAGCAGCAGAAGATGAATTTAATTTGAGTTATACTTCCCACATTCATGTGTGTTTATATACACTAATTCATCACTACATGGAAAAGCCCTAAAGTGTATTAACACAATATGTTATGATCTCAGACATCTGCTTTATTTGTTTTGAGAACCAAAAAAGATAAATGATAAAATATTACTACCGATCTCATCTTCAATAATTCAGTATTTTACTAAAATAAGATTTTAAAACTATTTCTTTCTATAAAACATAGACATAAAAAAATTATGTACAATAGTGTATTAGCCTCTGATTTCAAATTTACTTATAATTTCTGATCAATTTGCACCACACGTCTCATGATATGTCATTGAAATACTTACTTCAGATACAAAATAATTAGTGCACAAAAAACAATGAACTTGGAATTTACTAGAAGAAAATGTAAGGAGTATCACAGTCAGTAACAGTCTTTTCTGCCATCTGTTTTATATTCTTAAAATCCAACATACAAAACAAATCAAATACATTAACCTGCATTTTACGGGAATGTTTCAATCCTGAAATTTTTTAAAGGATTTTTAATTTCAGCTTTTTTAACACTGATAATTTTTCTTTCTTCTTAATAATTGTTTATCACAGTGTAAATGCCACTAAATCCCACTCAGTTCCAAAACTGAATCTTTGAAAACTAGAAGTAAATTGATTTGCAGACCTGACTATAGAATTCATTTACTAGGACAAAATAACAAATTACAGCCTATGAAGACTGCCATGACATACTGCTTTCCATGTTTAGTCAGATCACTGCAGGAAATTCACCATGGTAAACTCAAGGCTTCACAATCCTCTACAGTGGACTGTGCACCTACGTGCACCACATTGCCAGTTGGGGCAGCAGGACTAAGATCAGACCTGCCAACAACTGGCACCAGGTCTTTGTCCTGGCACCCTAAGGAAAGGGAGGGTAAACTAAGCACGTTTGGTGTCTCTTTGTGCCCAAGTTTTCTTTTTCCCAACTTCCACAAACCAAAAAAACCTGCAAAGCCTCATGCCCCATTGGAACACGACTCATTGCTCAATTCCAACCAAGTCTGATGGAGGAGTCTCAAAGTTGCTAACTTCTCATGAGGTTTTTGAGAACTGTTTTCTGAGGACCCATCAATGCTCACACGGAGGAAACACTTGCGGTGTGAACTCATCCTTCCTTTTAGACATTAGGGGCTCAACATGAGCTCAGGGCACAAATGCAAATCCATAGGAAACCGTGCTTCATTGGTTGTGCTGCTCAGAAAATAATTTGTTTTCTAAACCCAATGTACTGTAACATACAAATATTTAATGGAAGAAAAAAACCATAACAGCTGTACAGAAAGTTTGAGATTTCTTCTCAATATCTTTGAATTGATGCACAAAAGGGCGGTATTCTATTCATGTCTGTTGTGGTTTAACTTGGCAGGCAGCTGAACACCACACAGACGCTCGCTCACTCCATGCCCTGCCCCCTCGCCCCCGCAATGCCTTCCTAAGCTGGGGAAAAAAAAAAAAAAAAAAAAAAAAGTAGGAATATGTAAGGAAACTTGGCAGATGACATCAGTGCAACAGCTTTATGAGCCCATCAGCTGTGGCACAACCTCCTACCATTCACAAGAGGGATGAACCTACACCATATCTTAAGACCCATTTTGCATCTTGTGGCATAGGGTGGTAGGTAACACTCATTGGCATGAAGTAATTGATCAGGTTTGGTAAAAACTAAGAAAGGATCATTTTGGTAATTCAGTGTGAACATATATCTTAATTATCTTCCAGAATATAGCATATCTGTACAAAGAAAGACACATAAATATCCTAAGTTCATCAGATAGTCTGATGTGATATGGCTGAAGCTGACAATTAGTGTAAAACCAGCAGAAGGCTCAAAGACAGTTTAAAGATAATTGCCATAAAAGTTTCACTTTTCCCTAATTTTGAGACATTGCAAAAAAAAAATTCAATAGAAATTATCAGCATCAAACTTTGCCAAATACAAAACTACACTGTTGAGAATTTTTACGTATATATGTATATACATCCATTGACACACACATGCAGACACACATATATACATATGCCCTTCACCTTCACTTGGTCGTACTAGAAATATACTTAATCTAGGATGCATTTCCTAGATGTACAAAGTTGTTTGCTTTTTTTGCAGTTACTTCATTCTCAAGAATTTTGTCTTTTCCCTCTTGGTGCTGTTCACAGACGCTACATAGTGCCTTCCTCATTTTAGAAATGTTTTTCCTTAAATTTAAGACATTTAACACACAAGCATAGTGTCAAGGAGCTTACAGATGTATGGGTAGCTTTGTGTTTTATAAATGTATAATTCTATATGTAGAGAAGTAAATACATAGAACACTTGGAAAATAATTAGGATATTAGTAATGAGTAATTGTAAGCTGTATTTCATGCACAGTAGTGATTCATGAGTCATTATTTGTGACAATCACCACATGTAAATAAAAGCAAGCTAGTTGATTAACATGCTGTTTGTAATTCCAGGTGCCATATATTAATACAGTTGATGTCTGAATTACAATAATGTGTTTCAAAACTGTTGCTTTTTCTATGTAGAACAAACATACGTATTTGAGGTCATATTTAACAGCAGAGGAGGCCACCAAGACCTTTGCCTTGTAGCAAGCAGCACACAGATGATACTGCCAGCATACCAGATTACCCATGCATGAAGTCAGAGGTTACTGGCATAAAGCAAGTTTTATTGTTGGCTCAGGGCAATGTGTTTGAGAATTCTAACTCACTTCTCACAATCCTGTTTTCCAAGTCTGGCAACACATTTTTGCTTGGGCTTTCACCTATATTTTCAATTACTCTGATCACTCACAATGTAGAAACTATGTTTTTACACAAGAGAGTAAATAAGTAAGGATTGTTCTTGCAAGGCACCTCCACTATTTATAACAGTTTCCATCATTCTAAAATAAAAAATTAATATAAAAAACAAGATTAGAATTGGCTGAATTACACAGGTGTGCATTTTTATCATTATGTGTACTGACAGGATATTCCAGAAAATTATCCAGACTCTGGCACATACTTCTCTCAATTTCTTTTTCTGTCCTAAAAATAGTGCATGTCAATTCATGTTTCTGTTTGATTTCAAGATTCACTGACCAATTTTATCTCATTTTGCTTTCAATCTCAGACACTATCTTCTCTAGCAATGAGGCTAAGGTTATCATCTTCGTATCTTTCCACCTTCCCAGACATAATATTTCTTTCATGTTCTTTGAGAACAAAAAAGCCATTATCTTTTTAATGAAAGTTTTTTAAACAATCATGTAAGAAAGATTTCATGTAAGAAGGATTTCTTATATCCAGTATATATTTCCATATATTCAGGCACACTCAGATTTGAAACATCAATAATTAAAGTTTCAGTACAGGGAGGAGTTCTGAAGTTGTTTATATCTCTTCAGTATTTCTGTTGTCTAGTGAAACCAAACAGATTTTTTACCAGAAAAAAGAGGAAATTTTGAGACATATCGGGACTGGATGACTTAAATATTTTAAAGCATAAGGGTTAGCATGTACTTCTTCCATTGTTAAAAAAAAAATCAATGCTGTCTAAACTGAACGTGCTGAAAAATCCTGACCAAGAACATGAATGGCAGAAATCTGAAAAAGGGGAGACAGTTTAAGGTACACACAGGAAACTTCCAGAATTCTGGTGAAAAGGCCTCAGCATTTGCAAAAGATCTAGTACAGCGTATTCTGTATCATACACACAATTTCTCAGAACAGCTACTTGGGAAAAAACATTCTCAAATAACTTTAAATATACACCAGCCTATAGAAACTTCATGTGACCCAAGTAATAAAAATGTGAGACTTCTCTTACAATTTCTTACCCTCCAGCCTCTAGTAACTTTTGCTGGCTTAAGCATGGTAAGTATAACAGATTCCCACAAACCAGCATCAGTGTCATACCACTGGCACGATGAGACTGCTGTCTTTCATGTCGACCAAGATGGCCTCACTGATTCTTCATATTTTCCAGTTTCATTTTATTTACCTCTAGTCTCCAGTTTTATACATGCATTACAAGCTCTGAAGGGCAAGGGCCTCAGGGACCTTTTTGTTCTGCTTTTAAACAATGCCTTGTATAAGTGGATTCCCCAGCTTGCTGTTAGAGGTTTTACAGCCACTCACGGTGCTGCGATAAATAGTGCAGTAACACCACAGATTAATGACTGCTCTTGTGTGAATGGGAATAACAGTACCATGATAGCAGGTGCTGCCCCAAGTAGTGAAGGCATACCTGATCGCACAGTAACAAATTCAATAAAGTTTCAATAAACAAAGATAGGTGCTTTCAGACATGGAAAGTTTCTTTATTTTGGTATTATACTGTGCCAAATACATTAGAATCCAGCCCCAGAATCCAGCTGCCTCCTGAGGACACTGTACAGGGAACAGAAACTTTGTCATCGGTACTTGTTCTAGAAACAACAAGGCACAAACTGTACTGTTAGAGATGGCGAGAGACTGGACAGAGTTTGGTGGTGGGTGCAGACCCAGTCTTGAGGAGTCCTATGCTGCAGGTGGGATGCACATGATGATGGGATCTACTGGCCTGAGGCCACAGTGTGCACAACAGAACCATGAGTTCTTGTAGTGGCACAACCTGTTACTACAAAAGGGTTTTCAGCATTTCTCCCAAAGTATATTAAAATCACATTAATTAAAAAAAAAAAACCAAAAAACCCCCAAACACTAGCTACAGTGTCTTATGAATTAATGAAGCCTGGTTTCCAAAAGATTTGTGTTGTTGCTGATTGAATTTTTAATTGCATCACATGAAGACTGTAGAGGAAAGCCTCTAATTTTTTACATATCAGGAGGACCAACATAGGAAGGAAAAGCCATCAAGGACTACAGAACTGAACTGGAAAAGGAACCCTGATTGAGGATGAGGTACTCTGACATCTAACATAGCATTCACTCTCACAATTAAAGCATTCATAGTAGCAATTCTTTACCTGGGTCTTAGGACATCTAGTAAAAATTGACATATGGCATTTTGGACATTTTGCTAAGCAGGGCAGCTATTGGTGTTTCTCTCCCCAAAGACTGTTTTAATAAAATTTGTTGGAACTTAATACATCTGAAATTTAGCTGAAATTAGCTGAAAACCAAAACTATATATATATTTATAGGAGGAGGAAAACAGATGCAAATATGCAAGCAATCACAGAGCGATAAGGAACACTGTAAATCCAAACCTACAAAAGTTAGGTGAAACTAGTATTGAGCTTAGCTGCTTACCTTAATTTCATCCTTGATGACTCCATGTGAATGGTAGTTAAACATGAGACCCCAAAAAACCCCTGCCACACTGAATGTGCAGAACAGATTGCTTGCCACTGAATGAGAATCTATTTAATATTCTTACTAACCTCAAAATGCACTGTTTGCATACAGTATGCTTTTATGCTTACAACTTAGGGATATAGTGATACTACTACTGTAATTTTGTTCTTTACAAAAATTAAGATCTGATGTTACATCCATAACTGTATTCTGAACTAGAATACTAGAGTTGTATTATCATCACAATTTTACACATGGGAAATTGAGATGCAGCTTAAAGCCAGAAATGGCCAGAGGGTAGAAACCATCAAATAATGCTGAAATATCTGACAACAGAAGTTTTCACGAGACCTCAAGTGAGCATCCTGACTTCACCTATGCATCCTAAATACAGCAGGTCGATACACTGGAACACAGAGGGGCCTGTGAGAAGTCTAGATACCTCCCTTGCCCAGTATCACACAAGAACACTCTGGCAGAGGCATGCAGCGATTCAGTTCTCTGGCAGAGCATTCAGCTGCCTTAGCATGACACTATACTTTCTTCTACAGTCTCCAATTCATCCACTACATATTTTCCAACTTCCGCAATAAAAGAAGCAGATGTACTACAGACAACAGCCTCATTGCAACCCTAATGTGTCCTCAGTACACAATTCCTCCTGTTCAAGGGAGAGGACAAAAAGCATTATGCAATAGTATTTAAATAGATATTTAATAGATATTTAAAATCTATCGTGCCATGCACACAAAATAACCAGTCAACTAATAATTCAGAATATTCCTCAATGGTGCATTTGATCTTAAGAAGTACTTGGAATCTTAATGTTAAATACCCTTTTTTTTCCATACAGTTTTCTTAAGATTTGTAAACTATAAAATTAAAAAATCCTCAAATACCATCAATGGGTCTTGTACAAATGTGCAACATCCTGTTTCTCCTTCTTGAGACTACGCTGACACAAAATCTCTGGATTCTGGTGGAGTATGCTCTAGTCAGTATAAACTCATTTGTCCTGATTCCCCCTCTTTTCTTGCTGTGTCTAGATTATGTTGTCCCCTGTTCCTTTGACCAGCTCCTGATTCTTATTTCCTGGCTTTTTCTGCCCTCTACTCAAATTGTTGCCGCCTTTGTCACTCTAATCCTTCCCCTTGACTTTGATTTTACTCTCCTCCCATGCTTCCAGGAACCGCCTTCTGATCTCCTCCCTGCATTTGTTTGCATGCCTTCTCCCTTGACCTCCACTTTGAACATCTCTGCTCTTTCCTCCCCATTCCTAAGAATTTCCTTCCTTTTGGCTTGCCAGGATCCAGAATGCTGGATGGAGGAGTGGAAGGTAAACAGGAAAGAGTTTCTTCTCTGACTTCCCTCACTGGGCAAATGGTTGGTTACTTTCCAGTTGCTGTGAGCAGCTGAGAGTTCCTGAAGACTTGTGCCACAAAATGTTCCCTCTTCCAAGAGAATTTACATGAAGGGCTGTGAAGGGATATGCAATACCCACTACAGACTGAGTACTGACAATCTGTAGTAAGTCTTATTTGAATACATGCAAGCAGATTTTTTTTTTTTTTTAAAGTTTATGATTTAGCCATATGTGGATGAATTTGTATAAGGAAAGCAATTACACCAGTATGACCCTGCCTTCAAACTTCACGTCATTTCAAAGTCATGACAGCTACTCAATGAAATTATTTTATTAATGGTTAACATGGACAAAACAACCTAATTTAATTCTTGAAAACTGCTGAACTGCTTGACCAAAAATCTTTCAGAAGGTTAAACTGAAACATACATCTCCCATGGAGAAATTAATCCCAAAGCTTTAGACAAATTGTAAAGAAACTGAAAACGGCTATCTAATGAAGAGTGCCAAACAGCCTTAGTTATGGACTGCACTATACTTATCACCTACAACTAGGAAAACTATTTGAAGTAAATGTTATTGATGGCATTAATTATTGCATAGAAAACTTTTTTTTTTCTATAAATCTACCATATTTTTCTTAATAATCACTAAGAAAACACTATTTTCATGTAATTTAAGGTTTAGTAAGTTATATTTGCAATTTAGGAATTTAGTAGTGAAAAGCATTGTCTGGAAGGAAGCCACCAACAGTGCTTCACCTTCTCTAAAGCTCATTTGAAAGCATTACTAAGTGTTGAATCTTCTAAAAGGAGTAACTGCAGCTGAAAGCTATTAGCGTGCAATGCGACAGCAGCCTGCTTAGGAGATGAATGAGACTATCCTATTGATAAGGTCGCAATCGATCTGAGGCAGACTTTTTTAAATTAGTAAAATGTTGCAGCACTTTAGAAAGTGTCACCAACAGCCCTTCTCCATGAAAAATGCTCCAGCTTGTCGGAAAGCTGTAGTTTATTATTTTAAACAAAAAATTTGCCTCATAGTGACAGAGTATCACCTGTGCCTTATTTATTTCAAACCTATCCTTTGATTGAAAGTGAGCTTATTTTTCTGAAGATAATATTCAGATTTGTACTCTTAAGTTCCCTCTATACCTGCTCTTACAAAGATGCTCTTCAGGAGTCACATGAACTGCTTGAAAATACACTGAGATTCAAAATACACTAAGAATAGTTATATTGAAAAACAAAACAAAACCAAAGAAAAATGACAGCAGCCAACTTTAATTTCATCAGAATAAAAAACTATGTAGGAATGCTTCGAATGGCCTGGACTTCCAATCACTTCCAGTCCTTCACCACATAGGACAGGGAGGTGAAAACTGAAAAGGACCATGACCTCATGGAACTTAAGAAAGTGGATGCTCATCCTCAGGGCCTTTCAAACAAAGGCTGTTCCTACGAGTTGCAAAGCACCCTTATCCTCCATTGTATTTCACTGTGCTCAGACCCTGGCAGGATCTGAAGTATTGAGAGCAATATGGTAATGATGTTCACATAGACACTGTGAAAAACGATCATTTAAGAAAGAGAAAGGCACAAAGGAGTGGAACACTTCAGTCTTTTAATGCAAATTGAGCTAACTTTTTTCCATAGACTTTAGAAAGAATTTTTCCCAAAGCCTATAGCTTCAGTTAAGCTGGTGCTTTTCAAGTTCCCTTTAAAAATATGTTTTCGAACACCAAAGAAGGATGAAAATGCCAATGACCAAGGTCATACAAGGACAGAATTTCTGATTGAACTCAGGCACTAACAGTGAATAAACTTCAACACATTAGTAGACATAAAAGCTGTGGTGCAAAGCATGTATTCTGTTATAACAAAGCGTTAACTATTTACATGTGAAAGAGCAGAATAAGGGTTAAATATAAAATGTATGTCTGCTGTACCAGCTGTATTTGGAATGATCTCTTATTAATGCTGAGACTTTTTAGTTCTAAGTTATTTAACAAATAATCCTAACTCACTAAATTACAGGTTCTCAACTGTTGCCAGTCTCAGCTGAGGAAAGGCCAAGAGCTGAGTCAATATAAAAACTGTTTATTAAAAAGAGGAATAACTTAACAGGAAATAAAACCAAAATGGGACAAGTCTTTTGCTTGAAAGCTTATATTCGAATTACTGTTTTCACGATACTTGATCCTTGGATAAGTAACAGTTCTAATTTTTAAAAAGGATCAACATAGCCATACAGCACGTGGTAGGGCTACAGTTCATACTTGCACATTCATATATTCATATATTTAGAGTACATTTCATCTAAAAGCTAGAATAATTTTGGATGACATTAGGTAAAAGCACAGAATATACTGCTACAAGAAGAAATGAAAAATATACTAAAACTAAGACTATAATCTTAAACCAATTTCCTGCTAACATAAGGTAACAACAACTGTAGGCTGATAAAATACAATTAAAAAGTCATGAAATGATATATTTAGTAACAATACCATTTACACAGCTACAGTGCATACTCTGAATACTCTGCCGAGTACTTTCAGAAGAGTCAGCAGTGACATTTTTTACTTTTCATTATAAATATAAAATATGTAATTAACAGAAAAGTATGACAACTATACTTGAATAAAAAATTGGACTACGTTAACATTACAGTATAGCATTTACTTCCTCATGTCACAACTATAGCTTGACTGCTAACAGGCTGGGGTTAGAATTAATCTTCCTCTATGGACATGTTATTTCCTTTTTATCTTCATGTAAAGCATGTGATCCTAGTTATTCTTAGATGCAGGATTTATTGGCCTATTGGTCTAGTCTGGTAAGCAAATCATGTACTTTGGGCCCTGAAATTCTCACATTTCATTAGCATAGTGGCTTTTTGTTTGAGAGCGATAAAAATGAACTACAACTGAAGAACTCTTCACATGCAAGTACGTACTTTGCATGCAAGTCCTACACAATTCATTCCAGTAATATTCTCTGTTGGGTGTCTTCTCACAGCCAAGAAGCAATGAAAGTAGGTCTTACAAGGTGAAGTTAACAGTTACTAAAACCAATAAATGTTTCTCAAATTCAAACTAAATTCAAAAACTTTAAAGAAAATGGTTTCAAGGGAAATATATGTTCCCTTAAAGTCAAGGAAATATTCAAATGACTAATCAGGAATATATTGTCTTGCAATGCTCTGAAGGAAAAAAACCAATCTTGAAATCAGCATGACAGGCCTGCTGCTTATGTTGCCTCTTAAATTATGGGAACCTTGGGTGAAAGACCTTAATCATGGTAAAATATCAAGTGTGTAGCATGAGGTTATGTCAAGGGTGTTTGCTCAATGGAGTACTTCGATTTTGAGAAACCATTAGAGCAAGAGTAAAACCCATAGTTTACCAAGTAACCAAGAGCAATAGTAAATCCCATAGTTTGAGGGAAAAACTCTGCATCCATATTATACTGTATCAGTGCATGTTTGATACAAATTGCATGTTTAATGTAAAATGCACAAACTTATGAGGGCAGTAGGACACTTGTCACCAAACTCAAATGCTTTCCTCTAATCCAAGGGTCACAGAACCATGCTGGTTCCTATTCACACTTCTGATTCCATGAATGTTCAGTCTCTTCTGTACAGGGTCTCAAAATGCAGGTGTTGCAGCACACAGTTGGTTTGCATCGAAGTCCTTTTCTGCACCTAATCTTAAAGCTCCTGACTACTGACCACCTCACCCTACCTTCCCAGAATTACTTCACTGCACACACAAAGGCTCCAAGTCTGCTACAATTAACTAATTAACTGAAGAAGAGAAAAACATCCTAAAGACGTACAAAACCCAATGGACTCATTGCAGGGGCTCTGTAGCACAGAGGGAGGAAGACAGCACCAGCCAGGACACTGTAACTACGAAAGTAGGGCTTTACAGTGTGAATACTCAGAATTCAGGTAGGGTAACTTGCACAGTAGCCATGTGATGAATCCCACCACCACAATGCATGGCAAGATCTTGGTAATCTGGGTAGACTCTGGTTTACACAAATCCTTTTGCTCTATTAGGGAAATCTCAGTAGGACTTTTGTAAGCAATTTCTGACGGGATTTCTCTTCAAGTCTGCATGATGTCACTCTTCCAGCTCAGTGAGTCACAGAAGAAAAAGCATATTGATTTAGGGCTTCACTACATCCCTAGTTAGACAAATCTGCTTTATGCCTCTCTTCCATCAGGCTGAAAAGGCTCTGCTTCCTCAAAAATCTCACTACAGTTATGGCTGGATGAGAACAAGTTGTCTAAGCATCTGGAGGAGGAAGATGTAAGACTTGAGGACACAGGAGAAATCTTGCTAGGAAAACAGCGCATCTGCATGTTGCCTAGAGGGATTGCGGTTTATGAGTATTTTACATAGTTCAACTAGTCACAAGTGATAGCTTTTCTGAAATTGTATGAATTTTATCAATTGCCACCACTATCTTGACTTTTTGTGTTTTTATAAATGTGTATGATGTAAACTAGAAGTCACAAATAAGGCCGGTGAAAAAATCATTGCAGTAGTTTTTACAGATATGAAAAATACAAATTAAGTGATTTAAAGTTAGGAAAAGACCGCAAATTTTCCCTAAAAAATATTAAATCATTCTGTCTAATTAACAGAAATGCAGAGCACAGAAAAAGCCTCTGAAAACAAGATTTTCTTCAGGCGTCAAAATCTCTCTTTAAACACTATGTACCAATGAACTAAGTAACAAAAAAAAAAGGGTTAGCTGTAGCTTTTGTATTTTCTTGCACTGATACCTAGATGACATAATATCTAGATAATTGTTTACCAAATAGCGTGGTGTTGCTTTGCTCCTTATCTATTCATCCCTGCAAGCCTAGTAACATGACCCAAAAGACCTCAATTTACATAAAAAGAAGGCACTACTGTTTTTACACAGGTACCCCCAGTTGCAACTGTGCAGACAAAAGTTTTAAAACTCGTAATCTCTTCTTAGGTGGATTTGGTCAGGGATGACTGGCGAATTGGGGGAAACACATGAAAGCACCTCAAAATCCAATTAGCACTTCAGTGCAATTAAATAGCTTTGCTATTCTGTAGAGACATGGCTTTGATCTTGCACTGAAAAGTGTCCTTCCTTAAAGCTGCTGTTTCGATTTTTTTCCTCGGTAATTAGTGCTAATTGTAAAGCCATTCCTGACATGCTATAAACAGAGTATTTTGCTTCATTTGATACAATGACCTTAAAGCAGTGTTCTCTTTTGTCTGTATTTTACTAGTTTATTATTGGCCTAGCTACTCTGCTCATTATTAAATGCACAATATGTAAAACATGTTAAAGTCAGATGAAACAAATTACCTAGGTTTAAGAGCTTGTGTGGATAACTTCACCAGTGTTTTTAAAACTTTGACTCCAAAGAAATAGAGGCAAGAATATAGAATAATATTAGATCACAATTACACTAGACTGCTCTTTCAGATTTCTTTTTCATTCTGAACTGGAAAAGATGAATTTTGATTTATGTCTTTTTTTTTTTTCAGTCTGCCATAAGATGCACACTGAATAATGAACTGAGCAAATCATTCTTATTCCAGTTGTCTCGACCATTCTTTTCTCTAAGTTACTCACACCTGTGAATTTACTGCCTGGGTTACAGACCTCTGTCCCCATTTACAAAAGGGTTGTACGTGTCAACTCTGCTGTAAGCTTTCTTGCAGATACCCATTCCTTATGTCTTGGGTTACACTGTTAAAACCTAAAAATATAGGTTTAGAATTAACAACACAGTAGCAGTGAAAGTCAGCTGCCAAGAATTTTCCATTTTAAAACGTTCCATAAGAAAAAATGATATTCATGAAGGGAATAAACTGAGTGTAGTACACGACAACAGCCACAAAATCATGCATATAGCAGTGCCCTTTCAGACTAAGTAACTGGAAAGAAAGAGCTCTTTATGACATACATTTCGACCTCAAATTTAATCTCAGTAATACAAAGTCACAAACTATTTTATGCACTAATACTCCACTTCACAGGAAAAATGTCCCATGACTATTTCTTTTTTCATTTTAAGGAATCTCTCACAGATATAAAACCTTTAAAAAAACCATGAAAAAAATGTTTTGAATGTCAACTACTGCTACATAATATTGTGATGAATTAAGATACTTACAGATTCACAGAAGAGTCTTTGCTTACACTACAGCCGCAATGTTTAGATTACAAGATTCATAAGAGATAATTATTTCTATTTAGAACTGAGACAAACGTTCTGACAAATAGAGCACATTTTAGAAAAAAACAGTTTCAGCCATCCTAAAAGTATTTGGGAACATGTCAGTGGTTTTGGTCAGCGTTTTGTTTGCATAAAGCTGTCAGAAAAGCAACTGGTGATTTCTATTGTTTCTTGTTCTTCTCCTTGTCCATCTTAATTCTGCAGTTCAAGAAATCACCAAGATACAGAAAGCACAACTTCAATGTCCACCTGAGTCAGGCCAAAAATTTGAAACAAAACATTTTACAGTCTCAGATAGCTTAACCACTACCTACACAGAATATTCAACATTTGATCTTTCTCAATTCTTCCTAGCTGGATCTGATCAATTTTGTATAAAATGCTTAAACGCTAAGAGTGTGTTTAGTTAGTTGTGAAAAATAGCGATGCATTGTTAGAAGAGATTGAGAAATCCAGTTTTGGAGTGATATAAATCAGACATTTGCCTTTCTCATAAAAATATGTAAGAGGAATCAGCAGCAAAAAAAGCAACACAGCATCAAATGTCACATTTGTTTTCTTTCACGTCATTAAAGGAAAAAAAAAGAAGTATGTCTTTTCTGTTTCAGGAGTTGGAAAAACCAATTAATTCACATACATATAGCCAGAGCATGTGTTAAAAGACAGGATTGTGAACACCAACAGCAATCACATTACTCTTCTCAGTTCCATACTTTACTACAGTCCTTTGGCCTGATATTCCTAATGTCCCTGCGATGAATTTCACCCTGCCGTGGTGAAAAATATCTCTCTGATATTTTACTGAGACTTCCAGTTTTGTGAATCCAAACTTGCATCAACAATTAAAGAGCTGAGCTGAGCCCAGAATGACTGAGTCCAGCTTGTTGCTTTGAAATGGCACTGAGCTTCATTCAGCCGTGTGCCACTGGAACAGAATCAGAGGTGGACACATCTCAAAGCAAGCCAGGTAATTTTAATGTTGTTCTCACTAAATAATTCTACACAGACTAAAAAGTTAGTCTTTCAGTAACATTTTGTAACATGGTTAGATATACAAACCTCAGGCAATAGGATCGATGTTTTAATAATCTATTTTCAGGGTTGAAAAAACAATGATAGTATCTGCTAGATTTTAAGAAAAATATTTATGTTAGCTCAGAAGCACTTTTTCCATCTACGAGCTTTGAATGAGTGACTAAACAGTCAGCTAAACATTTATCTTTAAAAAAGACAGAGCATTTTATATTGAGGTTACTCACAAAAAAAGGCAGATCATATTAAAGCCTAATCCTGCACTTTCTGACGTCAATGGGACTCTTGCCATTGGCCTCGATGGGAAAAGAAGAGGGCCATTAAAATATAATTTTACTTTTAGTCAGTCTTAATTATACAATGATGGAATGATTCATTCAGTTGTTCAATTCATAACATTTTAGCATTTATAAACATGATTAAAACAGCTTTGAAATAATAATTAAATTTTAGGGGCATCTTTTAAAATAACATTTACCTATTAACTCTAGTAACAAGCATTAGAAATAAACCTAAATGGCACACATTCAGTTTGGAAGCAAAAGGTGCGTCACTGCTAATGACACTGATATGTTATATCACTATGTTCTACAAAATCAAATGCTTTGATAGAATACTGATGAGGCATCCAGATTTTCCCCTGCTTTAGTGGCAGTGCACTCCATCCCATTAACTGGGTTCCACTCCCCCACCCCTCTACCCTCCTATCTTCCTGTCTTTTTAGCATCTTGTAACAAACTTAATGGTAGATACTGAGATTAAGGCCAAATTCTAGCATTAGAAATTCCATGCATATGTAATGAGAAGAAGGATGCTCTCCCTTTTCTCAGTGGTACTACCTAGTCCAGGTCTCCACAATGAAGACTGCTTGATGACCATCAAGCACTTTGCAAAACATCTCTCTCAAATACTTATCTCAAGGTTAGTTAGCTCTGCTGACACCTTGACTTGCAAGGCTGGTTACCAGCCACAAAAATACTTTTGCATCCTAACCACACCAGAATTTAGCCTTCACTACTTTCCAGTATCTCAAGGTTATTTGTCCCCTGGCTGACTACAGTCAAAATGGATTCAAAATGGGTAATTCCATGTAAGAAAAGAGAATAAGAAATAATAATAATAAGAAAAGAATACAAAAATTTCTCCAGCATTATCTACATGAAAGAAAAACCATGATGATTCAGCCTATAAAATGTGTTTTTTTTCTCAAGAACTTGAAAAGTTATCTTTAATTAGATAGATGGT
This sequence comes from Egretta garzetta, assembly GCF_000687185.1. Classification (NCBI taxonomy): domain Eukaryota; kingdom Metazoa; phylum Chordata; class Aves; order Pelecaniformes; family Ardeidae; genus Egretta; species Egretta garzetta. The sequence goes on from NW_009258669.1 coordinate 3,974,491, forward strand.
GCATAATCCTGATATGAATGGCTGCACTATGCAATTTAATGCATTAAATTGAAATGATAATTGGCATTTACTCTGGAGCCTTTACCAAAATCTGACACACCAAAAACATAAGAAAAAGGAATTTGTCACAGCTCTGTACTACTGCAAGCAGATCTAAGGACACTAATCAGGACTCAAATAGATCTTAGTAGTCAACAGATCCTCCATGGAAAAGTCAAAAGACCAGTGGTATTCAGCAAAAACTATAATAAGATGCTGCAGGGCACAGGAAGATGGGCTCACTACTAGGACTTACTGAGGGGTCCCCTGAAGGAGGGGTTACATCAGCTAAAAGCCAATTTTTTCACAGAACTGATAGGTTAGAAATGATTAGAAATAATTGACCAAATATTGTGAAATGCTTCATGTTGTAATACCGGCATATGGTAGAAAATGAATTCTGTCATAGCATTGGTATGCTGGAAGATGGTAGAAAATGCCACAAAATTGCCCAGAAACAATACTATGACTGTATTATCATAATAATATGATATTCAATAAGTGAATATCATATGACTGCCAACAACCAAACATCAGTCAGTTGTGTTATAAAGCCCTTCAACGGCCTCTTCCTCTAACGCACCAGGACTTTCCAAAATGTTGTAACAATGCATTTTAAATGTCAAAAGCCAGATCTTTCTGAATGCTGAGTAGGACCCACAGCACAGTTTGACACTTCTCCCAGATCCCCAAACTGGTGATAAGCCAAGCCCACAGCCTCACAAGAAATCCAGAAAATAGTTTAAAGATGAGCTTTTTATATGTTAAAGTAATCTTCCATTCCTTAATTAAAAGTCTGGCTGTAAGTCAGACCCCTATCCTACCTACATGGACAGTGCGTTTAGCAAGCCCACTCTAAGATGCAGCATCCTCAGGGTGAGCACTCCTTAAACACTGAACGGTGTTTTTTCACAAATATTTCAAGGTAAAATATAGAAGGTGTTTTACTATCTATTTACTTAAAAAGCAGAAGAAAAATTAGTCCAAAAAAGCGATTTGCTGTATTTAAATATCCCTGCAGGTCAATAAAGAAAATTTCCCAAGGAAACATCAGATTATGTATTTCTGTCAGAAAGAAAAGGGAAGCTAATGTATCATAAGCATCTATTACTAAGTTTTAATGTCCTGTCAGGTACAACACTGCAGTTAAAGCCCAGACATGCTTCAAGAGTACACAAACACACTTCTGTTTTTTATGTAACAACTCCTTTATGAAAAACACCCTCATATATAAAAATAAATACATTGTAGTATGGACAACTCTTTAATAGCTTAGCAATGTCCCGCATCGCCTTATTAACATTCACAATAGGAAAAATATGATGGAAACGTGAGGGAATAAAAATACTCTCCACTTTCCTTGTATGGGGACTGTATTTATTCAAAAGCAACAGAAAATCTTTTAGACGGTAAATAAGAGTTTAAGATGTCTTTTGCCATGTTGAAGTCCTACTATTTGGTATTAATTCATCTTTTAGTACCTCTGGCAATAGGTAGGCAGTGAATTGTGAATGCTGCCCTAGCTAGAGAATAAAGAATTTCAGCATGTTTGGACTGTTAGTATGAAACATGCTTTGATAAGCCCCTGTATTTTCTTATGCATGCCATGCATTCACAGCAGTTTTATTTAAACAAGAACACAAAAAATGACATTTTGGTTTTGCACATTTAAATTGTCTTCCTAATTTCTAGGCAAATGGTGCCTGACACAAATCACAGGTATGTGAATAAAAATTTAGAAAATATGACACTTGCTGTGTTTTAACTTAAAAATGTAAAAAATAAGCTATGTTTTTGCTAAGTCATATACCATTTAAATGAATTTCTGGTGATACAGCATACAACTGTGATTAACAAAAGGAATGACTAGTTATACAAACAGGCTTGTCCCACTTCTTTAAGTCACTCATAGTGGTTTACATACATATCTGGCTACTAAGCTGCGGACACCTGAATCTCTACCTAGGAGCAAGAAAAACCTTGTCCTCACCAAGGGCTGGGCAGAATTTTTGAACACCTTTGGCTGCCAACACATTGATGCATCTTGGCCATACTTCCTAACCTCAGAACCACATGGTAGCACCTGATCCTCAGCACTTTGTAATCCAAGTCACTCTAAAAGGATGGGAACAACTTCATGCTGCTCTATCTCCTCCAACATCCTGAAGCTTTCAAAGCAGGAATCAGTACTCTCCTTGGAGTTTTCCAAGGACACTGTATTATTGTGCCTGGAAGGAGAATTGCATGATCATGTGTTCCCATCTCATGCTCATCATAGATATCATGATCCCTGTGAGCTGGCACAGGAGAGTGTCCAATTAATTCATAAGCATTTGAGATTGACTGCCCATCAAACCCATTTCCTCTTCTTTAAACAGCTCCTGCCTAACTCACCCTTAGGCATGGCTGGACAAACCTTACTGTTTAACTCTTGGAGTATCCTTCTGCTGTGGGATCTGGATTGCCTGAGCGCACACTGGGAACTCTTCATTACAACACTCAGCGTCCCCTCTCTCTATTCCCAGATGACTATCCAGTCTTATGGTCCTCATTCTATTGTTTTTGATCCTTCCTTAGTTCATGCTTGTCTTCTTAGTTTTGACCTTCCTTTCTCTCACTCCCGGGTTTTCCTTTTTTCCAGCTTCCAGTTCATGTACTTTGAACTCTTTCCTATTCCCTTCCCCTTCCCTTCAAGTACAATATCAGCTGCTCAGCTTTGGAAACAGAGCTTTCTTTGTCATGATACCAAATTGTCAGCAAAAGGGTTATTGCCAGCAAAGAACAGACAAATGCTCTACTTTCAATTACAATGCCCAGCCCTAGAGCAGCCCACAAATGGGGAGAGCAGGCAAGGCAGGACTAGTTTTCTGCTGAAGCACTCTCCCTTATTTGTTCTTTGTTCTGTGGCCGTGGTAGGTCTGGTCAGCTCAGGGAGCAGTGGGGACTTAAGCCTAATAGTAATAAGGCTTCAGATTTTTCACTCTTCCAAATTTCAGAAGCTTGCATGAGCTGCAATGCTCCAAAGACTTATAACTTAGATTAACTGAGTGGATTTTCCAGAGGAAGGCAGTCTCTGATACTAAGGACCATGTTCTTCTAAATGTCAAGTCCCTCTTCCAAGGTCTGCAGGTGCCACAGCATTTCAAGCGAAAAAGCCTATAAAACATCTAACATGGGAAAACCAGTATTTTTCTTCTGCAGAATAATTAACCATTTAGACCAACACAAAAGGATTAGCCTGTGATGAATACTAAACATGGAAGAATTTCAGTCCTAAAGCTACTGCTTTGTAAAATGTGGTAAGAAGCAATTGTTTTATGAATCCTAAGATACTGTAGTAACAGAGGATACTACCACTCCCACCTACAAAGATTAATCTGATTTTTCTGAGTGTAAAATTTAATGAACATGATGACGACAATCCATCTGTTGTTTTTATTTTATTTTAAATTCTATTGCTTCGTGTAGACTAAAGTGTAAACATTGGCCTTGCAGTACCTCACAACAGGGTCCTAGTTCATGACAGGCACTTGCTGAAGTAAGAAAAATTGAACCAAAGTAGTGACAAATGCCTGCTGTATTCAAACTTCTCTTTGGGTATGGATTACAAAGGAATGTATTATTTGAAGCTTCTCTTTCAGGTTCAAAATACTCAGTGTTAATAAAACTTCAGAGCCTGATACCAGGTTCATTTATTTTCCTGTGGCATGTGCCAGAAAGAATATTACAGGAGACTACACATTCAGATCTTGGATATATTTTCAGCTGCTGGGTTTTCCTTTTCAAACAAAAGAAGCTTAACTGAGTAGTCCCTTAAAAATTTCTGAAGAATGTAAATAAAATGTAATACAAAGCAGCACTCTTGCATGTTTTGATGGCTGGCTACAGACCACATACAGAATACACATAAATTTATATTCACACTCAGTAGTGTCCATTTTGTAAATAATTCTCAACTTCTTTGAGACTCAGTCTTATGTAAGACACTAACATTTACAGAAACACGAAAGAAATGACATGGTTAGTGCACAAACTTGTGTGGATTTCCTTTAATGCATAACAGCTGCAGAGTCATTGCTCAGCCGTGCTTTAGTCTGACACATGCTCTACTGCCTATTTGTCAAGCTACACCTGCAAGCAAGAGGGGTACATTTTTCAGGTATCTGCACTTTCAGTTTTAAGTTGTTTTTATGACATAAAATTCATAAGTCATACAGTCATATCTCCTCTTAAATATTACATTGTTGTGGTTTAACCCCAGCTGGCCACTAAGCACCACAACAGCTGCTTGCTCACTCCCCCATGGTGGGATGGCGCTGAGAATTGGAGAAGTGAGAAAACTGGTGGGCTGAGATAAAGACAGTTTAATAGGGAAAGCAAAAGCCACGCACATAAGCAAAGCAAAGCAAGGAATTCACTCCCTCGTTCCCATGGGCAGGCAGGTGCTCAGCCATCTCCAGGGAAGCAGGGCTCCATCACGCCTTACGGTTACTGGGGAAGACAAACACCATCCCTCTGAACGTCCCCCCCCTTCCTTATTCTTCCCCCATCTTATATACTGAGCATGGAGTCATATGGTCTGCGGTATCCTTTTGGTCAGTGGGGGTCAGCTGCCCCAGCTGTGCCCCCTCCCAGCTTCTTGTGCAACCCCAGTGCACTCGCTGGTGGGGTGGGGTGAGGAGCAGCAAAGGCCTTGACTCTGTGTAAGCACTGCTCAGTTATCAACACTGTTTTGGTAACAAATCCAAAACCTATCACCATATGAGCTACTCTGAAGAAAATTAACTCTGTCCCAGCCAAAACCAGCACATAGGTATTTCTCTGTTTTGTTTGGTTTACAGTCCCCTTCAAGCAAGCAGAATATGATGACAACAATAAATTTTGTGCAATTTGGTATCCACTTGAGAGACAGTAATACAAAGATCTCACAGAGGAGGTATCATTAGTTAAACAGCAAACGTGTCCTTTATGTTGTTGTAAATGCATGTTTGAGTTTATATATCTTAAGACCTTGGTTCAAATTTAAGCATCAGAAGCATTGCTATGAACTTTAACATGTCCTGAAGAAATTACATATATCAGAAGTTCAGAAAAATATTTGTTGTATACTGAACTTATTTCTACAACTAGAAGTTCTGAAATTACTAGGTTCCACCCACTTCCACTTCAGTTTATTCCAAATTCCTAGCTAACTGATGGACCCCACAGACAACATTTCTATAAGCTGATCTTAATTACCATATGTACTGATTATAATGTCATTCAGGAATAGACCACAATCCATCTTCCTATCATATTTAATGGATTTCTAGAAAACAGCCTAAATGTACAGAACAGGTGATGAATTACACCAATGCCCTGCACAGCCTTTCCAGTTAAAGTTCTGTCATATTTCCATTATAAAATACCTGCACCTTCTACCTACACCAAGCATCAAATATTAGATGTGCAATTTGTGAATGTTAGCTTTTAAATAATAACAATGCACTTATACAGCACCTAGCACATCGTAAGATTTAGTAACATGCAGTTTCAACATGAGAAGGATGAATTTTAACCACCCCCAAACAACCTACTAGCTCCTGACCTAAACTGTCAGGCACAGTTCCTCACAGGAGCATGTATTTTTCAAGAACTACCTCCACCTATGATGCTGACATTCTTCAAATTCACCAAACAATTCTCCACCTTCCTTGCATAACAATTTTCCGTGTTTTTGACATAAGGACATTAATGCACACCAATACAGGATTGAAGCTAATCTGTACTGAGGCTTCACACAGAAAAGGGTAATGTGCAGAAATCGAGTAATACCTAAGTAACATCATCAGACAGAAGTCCCATTATTGTTAAAGCATCTGCTATTTATAACATTTTGGGATATAGACATCTCTTGAAATGACTGGGGACATACATATGTACCTCAGGTGTAAGCATACTCATGGGAAAGAAAATTAAAGTTTACAAAACATTGCAATAACTTAAAACATTAAATTTTAGCGAGGAAGATTCAAAAGGGAGACAAACTGAAATAATCTAAACAAAAGGCCTGCTGCTATAGCTTACTATCATAGATGTAGCCTTAGGACACTTAAGAATTTGTCTCGAATTCTGCAGTTTATGATCATGGGATTAAGTCGACTGAGGTTTCTGTATTTGAAACTCAAATCTTGGTTAATTAATACACAATAAAAAGGTCATGTTAACATTTCTGGCTCAGTTGGCCTAGTTAGCACACATCTCTTGCAAAATAGGTTATATATGCAGCGGTTACAATCATATGAACATGCTGCTTCTTCATTAAAAGCAGAGTTAACGCTTACGGAACAAGATGCTGGAAAAAAGTACTAGGACGCTAACTATAAAAAAATCAGTTTTGGTCCATATCCATTCCAGACTGTTCTGTCACAGAAATAGTTCCAGTCAAAACAGGTATGTGGTAAGCGCTGGTTAATTTAAAATATTAAGTGTGACATATTAAAGATCATGCAACTAATGTTAGTTTTTTTGTGAGACAATAAATGACAGTGCTCAACAAATACAGAGTTTAACCAGGACATGAAGAGTTGTAACTTCTCTCTCCCCACGTTGCCCTTCCTCCTTCCTCCTAGAAACATAATCAACCATGGAACTAGAACAAATTAACTTTATTATGGAACCAGAACAAATTAACATGAAGAATACTATAACCCACTATGTCATTACGCCAGAGGTACAAATCAATTCCTTCTCAAGCAGTTTTGCAAATGTCAGGTTTCTTTTTAACCACATGGACAATTTTAAATCGAAAGTGTCAAAAAGGAAATGACTAAAAAATAAAACATTGCACCCCAGTTTCACATGAAACTAGGTCTATCCGTGTGGAACAGGTTTATCACAAATTCTTGTGACAGCATAAAGATGACTGATAAACTTCAATGACCAAACTAATTGAAAAAAGATGTCTCAGTCTTGTGATCAGATTTCTGTTTTTGAAAGATTTCTACACACCTCTGTAGCTGATATGTAAGGATGTTTAGGGATGATGAGCCATTCACTTTTGGCATCAGGCTGTCATGGCACATTGACAACTGCCTCAAGAGAAAACTAAAAACCCAGTACATGAGGTACAGAGGATGTAGCTATTCTTGGGTTACCTTGGAGAACAGTCTGACTCCTCTGAAGTCATGCCATTCCTTGATATGTTAGAGACTGTCCTAGGAAGCATCTCAGTTTGTTCCTCTTGAGCTTCTTCTGCTTTTATATTACAGACTACATAGTAATGTGGCAAAGAGCACTACTTAACAAGTTATATTTTATCAGCATAACATCAACTTTTCCAGGTTTGTAGACAATCCATTGGTATTATACATTTTTCTTGGCTTCCAAAAAGTACACTGGCAGCAAGGTTAAAGTAAAAAGTTATTTCTGCAGCAGTTAAGGGATTATTGAAAAACCTACTATTGCATGTGCACATCACTCATATTTTCATAAAGGACCACCTGAACAAAATTAACTGCTACCGCACTAAGGTTAAGTATGGGCAGATTTTATCATTACAGACAGTACCACTGACAGCAATTAGTATTAGCAGCATACACAAAGTTAATGGTAGAAGCTGGTCAAATATATACATCAAAATGCAAAACTACTGGAAGCAAAGTTTCCCACATATGAGGAGTAGACAGTAGACAGGATGCTCCCTACGGAACCTCTACATATGTTTTCAAAATAACTGCTGGTGCCAAGCAGCCAACTTCAGTACAGCTAACTTTTGTATTGTACTTGTTTGCCAATATGCTGCTTATTTAAGTCTTTGTCTTGCTTCCTAGTTCTTCTAGCAGATTCTCTTATCTTTCCCCACAGCAAGAAACCAAAAGATGAGCAATATTCAGAATAATAATTTAGATATTTCCCAGTATACCCTACAGGAGAAAATAGAAAATATTTCTCATGTGGAGGAATATAAGTAGCAACTTAAATAGACAGTCTGCATGTGACACAATCAGAATAAGGGATAAACAATCAGTGGGATGGGTTGGTTGTCTTGGTTAAGCATCCTACATACAAAAAAAAAAGAGAATTTTAGCTTGCATAAGAAAGTGTGGGTAGAGGCATGCATGTATTTGAGATCATGTGCATATGGAACTAGTTCATACATATTTTTATTCTAAAAATGCTGTTAAGACATTTTTTGTAAAGGATGATGCTATCCTGATAATTTTGCAAAGCTGTATTCCAGTTATGATTCCCACAATAAAATATTTATATATAAATTGTAAACAGAGTATATTTTTTGAGAATATTTGATATAACCTGCATTGAAAACCGTATCACTTGTTGAAAATAACGATCCTCCACTTAAAAAAACCCCAACCTGTCATACATCAAAAACAATATTCACTGAAACAAAAATCAAGATACCAAATTAATATGCCAGCTACTGAGTTCGAGACAGCTAAGCACAGGCATCTAAGTTTTTACCTTTGCTTATTAATACTTTCAGTTTCCTTGCAGCTCAGATTATATCATTTGAAGAAACGCAAGTCGATAATTGCTATTGTACACACCCCATGTTTCTCTGCCCAGTGCTGGGATTGTATTTTATAACAACATTTATAAAATAAAAAAAGTCACGAGTAGACAAGTCATCTGGAGCTGTGTATGTAACTTGTTCAGATAGACTCGCTATTAACAAACACCACCAATAAGTAAGGAAACACCCCACACAAGTAATTTTCTTATATGTAGCAAATACAAACATTACTTCTAGTTATTAGTTAGACTTGCATTTAAAATCATCTCTGTTCACAGCAGCTGGTACTTCAGTATTTTCTTGAAAAGGGATGCTCTCCTGAACTGTGATTGCAGTAAACAGAGGCAGGACTATTGATGTTGGGTTGTGAACACAGTGCATGAAGATGTTTAGCTTTAATCATTTTTTTCAACTGCTAAAAAATCCTGAAAACAGCTTGTTTTCCTCAATGGCTTTTAAATTGCTACCTCAGTATAGATGATTTATTTGTAAGAAAAATGTTTCCTATGATACTAGAAATTGGCCTTTTTCCTTGCTAGTTCAACAAACACTTTTCTACTTGTCTAAATCATAAGGCAGAAATCTGCTGAAGAATCACTGCATGTCTGGAAAACTGTTCCATTCATGGGAAAGTATCTCATCACCATTACCAGACTGCTTATTTGATAAAATCATCATTCTATTTTTCAATTTAATACATCTGTATTCCCTAGAGACTATGAGATATTAAAGTGATGAAATCAAAACACTCCTGACCAGTGCAGTTACAATTCTATTTAAAGCTTTAAGGGGTTTAGGCTTTACCCTAGCGTGCACTGTGACAGCTGTTTGTAAAAAAAGACCATCGACAACAAAATAAAAATTCTTTAACAAAGTCTTGTAGGCACTTGAAATGAAAAATGTTACAAAAGGGTTTCATACTCAATTAACTGTTTCCTTTTGTGTCTTCTCTTCCAGTTTTCATGTAGCTGCATAAGATTTCCTAATGAAAGTTAGAAAGGCTTTTTTATTGTTTGTGAATATAATACAAAAACATTCCTTCAAAAAATGTTATGATTCCAGCCTTTAGAAGACTCTGCTCATTGTGAGCTAAGACTAAGAGATCATATTAAACCATTTCATTACATATGAAGTAGGTCAGACTGTTGCCTTGCAGATGGTCCATGATATAGTATTGATCCAGAAGGTGCAGGATAGCTCTACAATTCTTCTGGTTTGCCTACCAAGGAAAGCTATAGCAAAATGATTCAGGGTATGAATTGTACTTTATGCTTCATTAACTCCTTGAGTAGACAATTATCCTGCATCTCAAAGTATGCATAATCAGTCCTGTCCCACACATAGAGAACATAAAGCATTTAAAGCTCCTTGAATAGCGCATGGAAAGTACTAGTAACAATAGAGGACATATACTTTCTATTATGTAAGTTACAAGAGTTATAAATAACCCCAAACATCAAACTTTTATTCCTTTTTTCTCCTAGGAAGATGTAGAATAAAGGGAAAAGTGACAGCAGTCAATTTTGGAATCTGTCTTTTGCAGTAGATAACAAGACTGGGAAGACAGTTCAAAAGCAGAGAAGTAGGGTAGACTACATGTTAAAGAACAATTTAATTTTTTTCAATCATGTCATATATTCTATACCTCCTCTTCCCTCCCCTCCTCCACCTTCCTTTAAATACCTCTTGCTTCTTCAAAATTTTTCTCTCAGTCTCTGCTTTTATTTCTCCATAAGGCTTGATTCTGCCCTTCTTTTGACCTACTCTGGTATATAAAGCCAAAAAATACTCTCAACAGAGAGAGCAAACTGAATATTTTTTTCACTAACTCCTTGAGTAGACAGCTATTCTGCATCTCAAAACATGCATAATTTGTCCTTCTTACCAGTAAATCTAGGAAATGGCATCACCTGTATGAATAGATGCTGAGCAGAAGCCAAACATGCAGTAAGTGGGCAGGAATGAACAACCTGACTAAAAAATACTCACTGCATGAAGACTAGGAACTCAGAAAAATGTTCTACTTTGCACAGACAACCATGAAATTAGGGCAGGCAGGCTTGGATTTTTATGTCAAGGCACCGGGACTTTGGAACTGTGCTACCACTGCAGTAGACAAGAAGATGTAAAGACCTGAAGAAGAAAAATTTTCAGTTCTTCCAATCTCACCACTTAAAGCAACCTTATCTTTCAAGTGTAAAACCTGCAAGAACTTACTTCATCATTAATTTTGTTACAGTTCTGCAGAAGCCAAGGAGTTACAAAAAGGAGGACTCTTGGCCTGGTAATTAATGCAGATCTTTGCAGGAAATAACACGTGTCAGTTTTCAAGACAACAGAGAAACACTTAGGCAGGATGACTGGGTGGTTTTGTGCCCGTATAGTGTATTTGACATCTGGGACTATGAAAATAGTATTTTCCAGGTACAAAATATAATGGCCTTTCTCATGAAAACTATCTGCTTCTTTATATCATATGTTCTAATGCTTACTTATTTTGCTGGCTGAGAAGGATTTGATAAGCTCCAAATAATTCTAGTCATCTATGATATCCAAAAGCAAAACTTCAGGAAGGCAACTTCTACGAAGCAGACAAAATAAATCCCTCTCTCTGCTGTTCATATTTTTCAGTCCTGCCTGGTGACTTCTCTCTGACTAATGCATTTGCAAAGCTTCTTACATTAGGCTGTGTCCATTTTTCTTTCTGAAGTGGTGACTCTGCAGGTCCGCTTGCCCAATTTGGAGTCTAAAGCAGACATGTATTTTGTGCATAATTTTCCCCGTTTATTTGCTGCCAGACAGTTTGAGGCTTACCTGTGCCTACAACACAGAAAAGATGTCTCCTGGACCTTGATAGTCAGAGATTTATTTCCCAGGTTCCTTTCAGTGGAGACAGTTTTTCCCAATATTTCACATCCTCCTGTACTAAGTTTTCCTTTGTTCATGAATCAAACTAGAAAAGAGCTTTAGTTCTCTATTTAAACTATTAGCGTAACAGATCAATTCGTGAGCTTTCTGGATCACATCACTTTTATATCCATTTTTTATTTTCAACCTTCATTTTCCCTTTAAAATGTCACTCTGACTACTTATACTTTATAACAGCAATCCATACTTTTATAATTACATAAACCAGCTCCAAGTATATTATGTATCCCTACCACAAATGCAGTTATTTTTCCCACCTAACTTAGTTTTATGTAATTTTAGCCTATGCCTTCTTCAGTAAAAACAATGAATTGGTGCCAAAGATTCTAGACAGAGCAACAAATATTTTATCAATCAATATTGCTCTTTTGGTGCTCAGATGCTATTTGGATAGACAGAAGTGTTTTGAAATGCTTGTTAGCTAATTCCACTTTTAAACTGACAACCCTGATATTCACAAGAAGATCACAAAACAGTTTTCAAATGCTGGATGACACAAACAGTATTTCTGAAATCTGCTTAAAGGTTGTATTACCAAGAGTTTCTACAGAACCCATAAATACTGTATCTAGTTTTAATCAGATTACTGATTTTACAGTCACAAAATCCACATGTAAATATTTAAGACAGAACTATGTACTTTATATTCTATTGCTGTTTGCAAACAGAAACAAAACCCAACTTCAGATGCATTCTGTTTTCACTATCACAGCTAAAATGTGAAAGTATTTGTTTTGCTTGTTCCTACACTGATGTAAGACGGAAAACAGGTACTTGGAAAAGGTAAATTTAAGTACCAAAGATTGAAAGCTGAGCATGGAGCTGGAAAGAATAACTTCACAGTCACATTCCTAGTCCTGCTGGCCACATTATTCCTGATACAAGCCAGGATGCTGTTGACCTTCTTGGCCACCTGGACACACTGCTGTCTCATATTCAGCTGGCTGTCAACCAGTACCCCCAGGTCTTTTTCTGCCATGCAGCTTTCCAGCCACTCATACCCAAGCCTGGAGCGTTGCATGGGGTTGTTGTGACCCAAGTGCAGGACCCAACACTGGGCCTTGTTGAACCTCATACAATTGGCCTTGTCCCATCAATCCAGCCTGTCCAGGTCCTTCTGTAGAGCCTCCCTACCCTCGAGCAGATCAACACTTCCACCCAGCCTAGTGTCATCTGCAAATATGCTGAGGGTGCACTCAATCCCCTCATCCAGGTCATTGATAAAGGTATTAAAGAGAACAGGCCCCAATACTGAGCAGGCCTAAAGTGGAAGAGTAGCTAAAGAGTTAATGAATGTAAATGGTTGAAGTTACAATAGTCATGAAGAATGAAAAAAAAAAACTGAGAAAAGTGTCTTTCTGTAAATTTCTGATTCCAGTATCCCACCACTGCATGGCAATTTTCTTTGTCAGTATCTGTACCAGATGATCCAGAATATTCTGTTTTTTCAAAATACCAAAATGGGGTTTTTTCTTATGAAAAAAATACTTTGGTATTACATAGAGCTTCAAAACCAAATGGATACTGGCCTTGCAATGCATCAGATGGCATGGCTTCAGATCACAGACCTGACTCTGCAACTTCTAAACCTCTAGAAACACCTATCATGCAAAGCATATGATTCTAAGAAAAGCTTTTGAATATATGATTCATATGTATCATTGTTGCAAATTGATACCATTTTCTAGTTCTCAGTCTTTACCTGGAAAAGAAAGAATTTAATCACAGTAGAGATGCGGCTAATTTAAATGTTTAAATTTGGGGGGCGAGAGGGCGTGCCTATTAAAAGCACTATTACAGACTACTTTTCAGGTAGCAACAGTGAAGCTGAATGGGTTGGGAATTAATATTCCTGTACAGTGAACAAGAAGGATAAGGGCACATGCCTCCATGTGTACTCTTTTCCCCAAGCAAAGGGGTGGCCTGGGTATCCTGTAACCCTCACTGAAGACCCTCTCCCTACCCCTTCCACTCTAACATCCGTGGCCTGCTCTTCTTCCTATTCCTGAGATAAAATTATCTATGCTTTAATACAT
>NW_009258669.1:3988026-4004267 GCF_000687185.1 Egretta garzetta
TCCCCAATTTTTTTGAGGGTCTCACCTCAGAGCTCCCATTGTCACAGCCCACATTCCCCTGGCTGAAACTGCATCTTAACTCTATGTGGGCCAGTCAGACTGCGGAGACAATCAAATCCCTGGACCCCTATTCTCCTCTGTTATTCCCAAGGGTGGCCAGCACCTATTAGTGGTTCCTAGGTGATCCTGCTGTCTTGCTTGGCCCTTCAGAGAAAAGTTGGTCTGGCTCTTAACTTTGGAAGAGATTGGAAATACCTATGCTGCACTTAGTAAAACATTAGGAAAGTGAAAAGAGGCCAGGTCTAGGTAAGAGGGCACCTGCAGTAGCATTCCTCACACAAAGTGACTGAAATTTAGCAATATAGATCCAAAATTTGCAATGGCCAAAGTTAACACTTAATTTTTTTCTTTTTTTCCCCCCAAGCATTCTGGAACATAACAGTGAAGGCCGATGTCTCCAAAACAGATCAATGTTACCTCGAGACCATCAAGAGAGTTGAAAGTTACCATAAACTCTGTATTCAGTGTAGCAGAATTTGAAAGTATTTTACATAATCAATTAAAACTTTGAAAAGCAGAGAGAATCTTTTCTGAGTTCCAGAACAGATCAAGGTTCCAGCTGACAGCAAAAAAATCCAAGGATTTTTTCCCTAAACCGTGGCTGCACATGTTATTGCTGTGACTGATTGGTTTTATTTTGAATTCTTTTGCTTTGATTCCCATACGTCTAAAGCTGCTTTTATTCCCTATGTGATATCATCAGATGTTCAAGATTTAAAGTCTATGTCAGCAAAAAAACCAACAAGCCTTTCCATCTTTCACAATCTGATGTGCACCAACCCTCATTCAACAAAAGACCTGTCAGTAGCTCCATTATCAAGTACAGTAATAAGCTTAACTTTCTGTGTGTAGTTCTAAGCCACTTCCCATAGGAACTACACAAATGCTTCTTTGTTAAATCTTGATTCAAGATTATGGACTTTTTATCTGCAAACTGCGAGGTGCTTCAAAATCTCTAGTACTGGAATCTTTCATAATCAGACGAGTGACAATACACAAAGTTGCAACTATGATGATTAGAGAATCATGAGCATCCTACATAAGGATGAGAGCATAGATGTGTGGATAGGTAATTTCACCCACCTAAAGAGAGCTATGCATACTTACACTAAAAAATTATTACAGGGTTTCTGTATGTTATCTGAAACAATGAATATTTCCACATGACCCATATAATTAATTAAAACTCCATGAACTGAGGAACTGAGTTCTTGTGCGATGGGTTGTATCAGTCCCCATAGATTTCAAAATTAATTTTTTTTTTTTTTTTTTAAATACCACAGCACAGTAAGATACCTCAATGAGATTCAGGCACTTTGTAAATTTGAAACAGGTTTTGTGCCTGCACATTTCATATATATTTCTCAAAACTGTTTACAATTTAAGTATTGTTATTTCTTTGTTTGGCAGGAGCAGCAATATTTACAACTGCATGAACAGAGGTAAATATAAGAGAGCACACCTAATTTATACAGTCCATTTCCCTTCCATTAGAGACCTTCCTCTTCCTAAAATCAAATTAAATGGTATTATGCATTAGCAGAAAGTAATCAAATTGCACTTTATTTTATCAGAAAGACTACATTGTTGACCTTTTTATTTTGATTAAAAAAACAACACGGATGCATGTGAAGAAATTTACCAGTAATGTACTTGACTTACAAAATGTTCAACTGCATTATAAATAAGTAAAATTTGTAAAAAAATTACTTTAAACTGCTATTTAATCTTCTTTCTTTTCCCTTAAAGACATCCTTGTAAGGTGTGTGCTATTTCTGTACTCCAAAGGCAATTTTTCAATTATGATTATATAAGAAACAATTATAAAGAAAGAGCATTCATCCAAGGTATTTTTTCTGTGTGCATGTTTGTATATGCATGTGCAGTTACTGTTAAATGCATACATGTGCAAACACATGGTTGTTGGCAAACCCCTCTACATAAGAACATGAAAAGATGTTGCACAGATTCAAAACCAAGTGTAACTTTCAGCTTCTTTTACAAAACACATGAAAGACCTCACTGGTCATAAATCATAGCTCATAAGAAAATATGGATTTCAGGGGGAACAGAGACCTCACAGAATTAAGTTTCTTTCAGTTTGCAGTCTCTATTAGTTTCAAGGTGTACTCGTGTATTTATTGACGAAAGGACAAAATAGGTTTCTTTTTTACTCCTTTTTTCTTAGTAATAACGTTTGATCAAAATGGTTTCTTAATCTGCCTCCTTTAATTATCTGACAGCATGGTAGAGAAAACATGTTCTGTTTATATAAAATTGCTGATCTACATCTAGGAAAACTAAAGAACTGATTTGTCCCTAAACTACCAAAGAGAAAAAAAAGAGATCATTTAAGTAGCCAAAGTGAAATCTGTGGGTATTACAATTTCTTTCAGACAGACACAAGCATCATTTCAAGGATTTACAGGTAAAAAAATGGATACTCTGATCCAAGATTTGGATGGAGTAAGTATACAGGTTAGTAGCTGCCAAAGTATCGCCCCAAATAAAGTACCTTTTTTCCCTTGAAAATTCCCTATCAACAGGTTTTCCCATTTCCTCAGCACATACAAGAACAGTCTGATGTGTACCCCCAAAGAAAGAGCTAAGCCCACCATGGAGTCATTCCAGTACATGGGTTCAAAGAACTCCTCATGGAGTCATGTACCACCAAATTCAACATAGAAGGCACCAGCCACTGTCAATCTGATTGATGAATGTGTTGCAACTAAAATTCATAAATCAAAGAAAAGGCAGTGAAATTTAAATATATTACCATACTCACTTTTCTTTAAAAATGTAGCTCCAAATAACTTCCCATCTCGTGTCATCTGTCTACCTGGCTGCCTGAGGTACCCAAAAGCCTAAAGGATACCATGTTCCCAGTCACCAGTCCTGAGTTCCTCTATGTGACAAAGTTCCTAAAAATTATGGACAGCAACACCACTTTACAACATCATTAGTTATAACTGCGACTCCCCAGTTTTGGGTCTGGAAATAGCTTCCAAACTCTGTTACACTATTTTTATTCCTCCTTAACATTAAACAAGAGAAAAACAATATAGTAAGTCAGATAAAAAAGTTTTATGGTGGTAGAAGAAAAGGAGTCAACTGTAGACTAACAGTGAAAGTTACGTTCCACTGTTATTTCACACTTCTTTGGTCAAAATAGGTACAAACCTCTACAACTAGGGAAATAGCAGGGATTCAAATGAAAAGTGGGAGGAGTATAGGAGGTGTACAACACATGTAATCTGGGATTTGTTGCACCAGACCAGCAACTGATTTATGTTAATTATGCTATGCGTCTTTTTACTAGGCAGCACCCATGAAGTCCTCTCTTTCACTTTTTGTAACAGAGATGATACCAGCAGAGCTAGGAGGTTAGGATCTTAGGGGACTTTAACCTGTATTGCTGCTCAAATGTAAGTGAGTTTTCTTCACTGTGTTTGCTTTCAAAACAAAATGAAACTTAAAGAACTTGTGGTTTACCAACATGAAAATACAGCAATATCCAAGCAGCCAAAACAAGCTTCTACTTTTTTTCCAGTATTCCCACTGGTTTAAAACAAAGCTATAGGCAACACTGTCACTGACTTGTAATGCCTTTTCAATGTAAGTGCAAAAAGAAAGCAAATATAATTAATTTCACAAGGCATTAGTTTTTTTCTTTAAATAGTAAGTTACTAAGTTAAAAGGAAGGAGTGAAAAAAGTGCTCATGGCCTAAGGAAAAATTCAATGTGATAAATATTCAGCATAAGAAGCTCCTGATAGGAAAGGCCACTGGTTGGCTCACTAAGAAACAGAAAGTTTTTTAATGAGTATTTGCTAGCACTTGTTCATTTCCGATTTTATTACATTTCAGGTTCATTTCAAATGCAAAAATAATGCACATTTCTTCTTCCCACAAATACACTGCTGTGGTAAGATCTGAGTTATATTGGATATGAAAATGACGGAATCAAAGATGACTCAAGAGGTCATGAGCTGAAACATTGTCCAGAGACCTGGTGGAACCTCCATCCCTGGAGGTCTTCAAGAAATAGCCAGGCAGAGCCACAGTGGACCTCATCTAGAGCTGGTGACAGCTCCACCTTGAGCACAACACTGGACTGGGTGATTCACAGAGGTCCCTTTCAACCAAAATTTCTATGATTTTTTAATCACACCCTATAAATTGTTTGGCTAATGTTTGTGTTCAACCTCTAACACAGAAAGACCTAGATCTTTGAGGAATTCTTACAAACCAAGCTGATGAACAACTCTTAATTTCATTCTTGAAATTTTTGTTTCCTAGTTGCTTGTTAAACTTCATAAGAGTAATTTTTTAAAAAGCTTTTTTTTTAAAAAAGGTCATTCTAGGATGCTTTCTTTGTATGCGAGTGAGTTGTCAACTTAAGATACCTGGTGGATGCTTAAACAGAGAAAATACTTTTGTTTAAGTTGCATTAACACAGCAAGATGAACAAACTAATTAGTTATTTAAGAAAACACAGGTAAGGGACTGTGAACTGCTAGCACTGTTGACAAGTTGGTGTTCATTACCATTTAAGTTGGTACAAAGAAAAATGAGCTACAGTGTTTTGAAACATAAATTTGACACTAGATTATTATTACTGATGTAGGCCTACAGATTTAATCAAGGAATGTATATGCTTCCATACTTGAAGCAGAGAGAGATACTGCTACTACATCTTCAAATGAAAATGATTTATCCAAAGCATAAGATACAATTTTCAGTGCTTTCAAATTTTGTTAGTATGGAAACCTTATTTTGCATTTCACCTTTATTCTAATATCCATACATGGCAGAAGTACCAAGTTCCTAAAGTTGCAGAGTTTCTAAAAGATAATACAGTTGCATCTTGCATAGCATAAATTCTATTTAAAATTTTTTAAAAACTCCAACAAAACATTGACCTGGACAAAAAATAAAAAGTATTGATATGTTCAGATTACTGAAAAGTTTTGTAAGTTTGTAAAATTGGATCTTTATATCTAGCTAGTAACTTCAAACTTTCCCAATATTTGTATTCTTTTTAGAAGTATCTAAATGGGTTGACATCCATGGAAGTTATTTCATTTATCAGGTACAAAATATGTATACAAATGAACAGAAGACTGTAAACTGTATATTTTTAAAAAAATCATATATATAAAATTTGTTTTCTTACATTATTGAAGAATTCGCTTTATCTACTTTATCCCTTTCTCTTTGTACTAACAACCTTGACCTATACATTTCTGGATATATTTTATTACACTTCTGTATTAGGCATCTTGTAATTAGAAGTAATATGGTTCAGCATGCACACCTAAAAATTAGGGGCAATGGCACCAAGCCAAGAAAAACTGCACATAAAGCAATCTTGTTGTCTGAGTGTTTTGGAAAGATACTTGACATTTCAAAATCTAAAATGATCCCACTTGACTTATAAGGAACTAAAATACATAACTTAAAAGCTACCTTGAGGCTATTTTTTTATAGAAAACTCTTTAAATATTTGAAGTTGACCAAACTAAAATTCTGATATCAATTTATTAATTTTTGAAGGCACAATGATTACTTGCCTTTCAGATTATTTGTGAAGTGAATCATGCCCCCTACATCAGTAACTGAGCAGTTTCTACACTCTTGTACTGTGGTGTGAAAAGAGTTTACAGTTTAAAAAGACAACATGAACTTCTTTGTATAATTCATTACAGAGGTAAAAATCAAATGCTTTTGTCACAGCAAAGCTAACTCAGAATCAACACAATTAAAGTCATGCAGAGCAGAAGTACCACTCATTCCACTTCATTACTTAACATAAAAAAATTGTGGATGCATCCTCTGTTCTTAGACAAGTTGATAAAAACCCGTGTTATTAGAATTTTATTACTGTTTTTGCTGTTGACTCATAATTCATGTTTCAAACTAATATGAATAAAAAATTATACAGTCCCTACTTCCTGATATTTAAATATTGGGCCACAGATGCCATACTTAAATATAACAGATCTATTAATGTATATAAATAATGAGGCCTTGGTAATATGTCACAAGGCAGAGATGCAATAGATTTAGAATTTGTTTCCATATTCTCCTTTCCATTCTTAAAAACACTTAACCATTGAACTCTTTTCTTTAAGTATTTTCATTTTTTTTAATTAAAAAAAAATGCTCTAAACCAATATTTTTCATATTGCTGTGACATTAGCCATTTGGTTTTATTTCTATTCTAGCCAACTACATCAGTACCTTAATCAGTACTTTTTCAGGCATTTAAAGAAAAAAATGTTTTTAGGTATTCAGTCTCTTAGTGCAATCCTTGAGACTACAGAAATTATTAAAAGAATAATTTTCTTAAATTTAGGCATTCAAAATAATTGCATTATTAGTACCTCCATGAAGTACTTCACATATTGTTTTAAGCCAGGCAGACAGATTATGGTCAAAATGAGCCTTTCCTTCAGTAATTTAAGTATTACTGGAATTCAACAACTAGCCAAGAGAAGTTACAAAATAGAATATAGAAAGGCAAACCTATCACAAAAAAATAATATTTTTAAAGACTTAGGTTAGTTTGAATAATTATGTTGAAACAACTGTATTACTTGCTAAGAAGTTTAAACAACAGTTATCATATTTACACACTTTTAATTGAAATCTCCCTTATGGATGCTGCCTGAAGAAAATAATCACTTTCATTTAGGCAACACTGAAACAACACACTAATTTTAAAATGTATTTTATAGTGCATTAAAAAGGGGATCATAAAACTCACTCCTAGAATTTAGCAGAAATAAATTGCAACTGCAAACTAGCACAGCCATTTTAAAATGTGGTGCAACTCTTTATTTGTATGATTATATACATCAACCGGAGTTTTGTATCATAACTGATTAAATGGAAAAAGACTTGGTGAGTTTCTGTTTTTTCTTTTGTGAGTCTTGTTTTCTGTCACTTAAGAAAAATACAGATGATGCTTTTAAATTTAGAATTATGAGAAGGGCTCTTAAATAATCCCCACTGAGACTAATACTAAGTTTTATAAGAACAATTTTAAATATAGCTAATGTATAGATTTTTTGAAGTATACTGGTAATTGCTGCTCAACAAATAAAAGTGGTTTAGGGGCAAATTTTAAATGAAATCAAAAGTTCAATTAATTAAATGTAAAACTGGACTATAGCAACAGTGTGTTAATTTGATTTCATTATTGGTGTTTGTCAGAAAACATTAAATGTTTCAAACATATAAATTAAATTATGTTCTAACCAAGCCAGAAATAGATTCATGATAAATACAAGTTATTATCAAGTGAATCTACCTCTGACTGCAAATCAAATGTTCTGTTGGGAATGGTATTCTCCATTGCAGTGTGAAATTAACAGATACTGTTTGATATGAAAGATTAGAGAAAAATGTAAAATGACAATACATTTCTTTGGTAGTTGGGATGGGGCTTGTTATTAAAATACACAAACAAATTGCAATGACCCTAATGTTCATAATATGATCATAATTCCATAGTTTATATGTAATAATTTATTTGCACTTTAAATCAGTCTTAGGCTGCAAACAAGTTTTTAGATAAAATAATTTAAAAAATATTTTTGCTGTGTGGTAACTCACTGAAAAGGCACCTAACACACTGTTTTCAATACAGGGGTTAACATGCACACTGAAGGAATAAAGCTTTATGTTATTTTTTAAAGGTCATATTAAACAGAAAATACAAATATCACAAAAGAACAGAAGCTGGGTCCTGGGTCAAATGAAAGTTCAGTATTATAATATAGTTTCCTGACACAGTAAATACAGCAAATGAATAAACAAGAACCTGAAAATGTATTTCTGGCAATATAGGCAGAGGTTGTGGCCATTTCAATTTTTATTGTATGAGAAATGTATTTTGGTTTTTGGTACTCAGAAATGAGGTGCATTTTTCCAAAGATTAACTGAAGCACCTCTCTCTCAAGATAAAAAAGCACAAAATTAAACTTTCTATTATAATTGATAAAGTACTGCCAAATTTGTCACCAAAGAATTGAAATAACAACTCAAACCACT
This sequence comes from Egretta garzetta, assembly GCF_000687185.1. NCBI lineage: Eukaryota > Metazoa > Chordata > Aves > Pelecaniformes > Ardeidae > Egretta > Egretta garzetta. Next base: position 3,996,144 of record NW_009258669.1, read on the forward strand.
AAGTTTCCCACAGAAATTAAATTAAAACAACAGTACCTGTGAATCTCTCTGCAAGACAAACCAAACCTGAAGTATAACACATCTCCATTCCACATTTAGAATAACCAATGCGGAACAAACTGTGTACAAATCATAGGCTTCTACTCTGTTCATCTTGATGATTCAAAAGTGCATCTACATCCAGCTTCCTCCATATTATACTACATTACTTTTAAGGATACAGGTTAAGGGGAACTAACCACCTTCTGGTATGACAAAGAATAGTTTGGAAGTTTGTCTCATCTCATTGCTCAACGACAAAATCCTTTATTATGTATCGTAGGACAAAGGACTTGCAACTATCTGTTATTTGAGAAATAGGCTGTTGCAGTAATTTATCTCACTGTATGGCTCTTGAAGATACACGGTGGTATCAAATCAACTTCAAAAGAAAACTGCATGGAATTTGTGTGACATTAGGAATACTGATAAAACTTAGAGAAAATGTTGGGGTTTGATAGTTATGAAGTATATAGGATGCTGACAGATTGTTCAAAGGCTCTTTTCTGCTTCAGGCATTACTTTTGATAAAGTTTTAATTTGACTTTTTCTTACTAACAATTTCTACTGAAAACTATAGGCAGGTGACTAAAATTATCTATCCGCTTGTTCAACCCTCTTAACAAAACAAAAGAAGATGCCCTCTGATAGGGTTCCCATCTCAAATTACATGAGTACATAGCTATCTTTCCTCACATTAATAATCCTCTTGGTTTCAATATCAACAGGATCCTTTATGGAAATAGAATTAAGTGTCAATATATGCAAGGCTATATATGAACAACTACTCCAAACTAAACCAATAATGTAAAAGGAAAATAAAAAAATCAGAACAAACAAGTTGAAAAATGTCCTTACTAAAGCTGTATACTCTATAATTTTTTCTCCTAGCTAGAGGGAAATGTACAGATTCTGAAATACATGAAAAGACTCCAAATCTTCACTCTGCACACTCCAACAAAAACAGTAATGCCATTTAAAAGGAGGAAGAAATAGTAAGTTACACTGTGTATTGCTGCTTTGTTAAACTACATAAAGCGCTCTAACTCACCTCTATGGGTAGAATAAGCTTTCACTAATCCTCATAATTACCAGAGTTTCTACAGAAATATTTGCTTCATAATTCTGAAAGAATGAACATTTTAATATGAAAGCAAACAAAAACACTTCACTAGCTGCTAGAGATTTTGTCAAAGGAAGTAAGTATCATTAATGCATACGAGAGGGTACAGAGCACTTACCACCTACTTATTCTTCACATAATTAATTCTTACAGTCTACTGGAGTTAAACTTGTGGCCTATCCACAAAAAAGGAACCTTAAAACTATGCAAACAACCTAAAAATTTGGCACTAAACATCAACAAACCTGCTGATTTACTTCAGTGAGTTGGCGTTTCTGAATAATTAAATAACAGAACAAAAAGGAGAGAGAAAATGTTTTTGTGGAAAGGAAGAAAAAATAAGTTCATAAGAAAGCTATATATATATATATATATATTCTTTTTCTTTCATATGTATATAACAAATTTATAAAGTAGTTAATAATACCACCATTTTATACACACAAAACTGTGTATAACCACTAAAGAAGAAGAGTCCTTAAACATTATGTATAGATTTATCTACAAGTATAAACATTACTCTCAGTGTGATTACTGTTTTCATGCATTGGGTCATTAAAAGAGTACAAAGAGAAAGAAATATGCACAGGATAGAAAAGCATAATAGGGGAAAGACTGATTCTGAGAAGAAGGGAAACTGGGCACTCAATATAGCAGCAATTCAAAATCATTTTGAAAGACAAAATGAAAGATATATTTATTTAAATGATATAAATGAAGAGATTACAAACCACTGATGTGTGAGGATGAAATAATTTTAACTCAAAAATGTTTTTACTACCTCGTCCATTCTGTCTATCCATAAGTAAATGCTGCATTTACCCACAAAAAATGTATTTCCTTTCCAAGTAATACTGTACAAAGGACATGGTGTTTTAAAAACGGATTTTAAAAGGCTAAAATTAGGAAAGAAATAGTTTTAGTGAGATCAAGCATTAGAGAGATTTGCTAATCCAAGTAAGAAGCAGAAATGAAACATTCTTTAGTGAGGAAATACCCACAGTATGCTTATTCTTTGTGATTTACATGACAAATACTACTAAATATTGGAGATAAAACTCAAGCAACTCTCATGGGATTTATCTGTATTATTCAGTAGGAAGACCCAATCCCCTGATAATTAAAATATTCTATTCTAAAATAGAAAGCATACACAGCTTAAATATAAAAACATTAGAATTTAACAGCATCTTGGAAAACTATTTTAACATCGTTAGCTGTATCTCACTTCTCAGAAAAGAATCCATAATCTAGTTAAGAAGAAAAAAATGCAACTTACAGTTACGTTTTGTCTTGTGATAGTTGGACTTGACTCAGTATAAACACTATCTTATTCCTCCAGACACCTACTTTTAACAGCTATGGCCAATCTATAACATTTTAAAATAAAAACTATATAATTCAATTATAGTTTGCTGAAACTCATTTTTTGCTTCAGCAAACATCCTCATAGAAGAAAAGCCTTTTAAAAAAAATCATGTGTCCTCAGAGACACTAAATATATCAGTAAATGATGAAAAGGGGCAATATGAAAAAGGAATACTCACAATTTTAGAAAACAAAAAGGCTACATATCTAGAAAGCTGCTTTTCAATATTCAGAATCTTAAAGGTATCAGCAAAATACCACAGTTCATCTCAGGTCCTTGTGCCAAGCTTTTCATCTGAAAAGCTTTGTGCAATTACTTTACAGCTAGAAATAGAGACTTTTTAAGCTAGGCAAAATCCAGAACTACTAGGTAATGGAAATTCTACAAGACAACTATCAAGACAACTGTCATCTTCTGCAGGTTACTTGACAGAAATTGTTGTGAGATAAACATATTCCCCGAACTGTGCTAACCGCACTCCTATTAATGACAGTTTGGGTACTTTGGTTTTTCAGAAATTTCTTAAGTGGTTTTTCATAGCACAGCTGTACAAAGTGCTGATTTTGAACACTTCCAAATTTTGTTCAAAAGTTGGTTTTGGTTTTTTTTTGGGGGTGGTGGTTTTTGATTTGGTTTAGGATTTTTTGTTTTTCTTTTTTCTCTTAGTGGAAGCCTACAATTTAAAGCCTGCCTTCAAATGACTTTCTGCACACACAGACAAAAAACACTGGTCTGACTACTTTTCTGAAGTGGAAAGTTTAGAGACTTTTATCTTTCACTATGGGTAAGAATGCAGTTTTAAAGTAATTCTTAGTAAATTTACACTTAACATTACTGCAAGATCAGACCTTTAAAACTTCTAGTCCTGCTTCCCAGGCTAGTTTCATCAAATCTTTTCATCTTTGAACACAAAATCTCACCACTGTGTTTCAGAGTGCATAGCACTCTGCACCATTACAAACTTTGTAAGTAATAATTTACTTAAAACAAATTCCCAGCACTAAGGATATCAATAAAACCCAGAACTAGAGCATAAAATTGAAAAGACAGTTACACAATTCTGTGTGCTTGCTGCCCTAGCTCAAAGCTATACCTCTTCACATCAACCTAATTCATTTGACACACAGTCTCCCCACAGCTGAGAAAGCCTAGCTTTCTTACTAGTTCTTAGTAAAAGCTTAAATACAAAACCCCCTATGTTTAAGCAAGGTTAAGGTTGTGACAGAAATCAACAAAAGGCAGGAAATTCAAAGATAACACTGACAATCCATGCTTAATTCATGATCGTTTAACAATAGGGCAAAATGGTATAAGGAACTAATGTCAGCAGCTTTAACTTCACACTGTGTTCTTGGGCAAACAGGTGGTTATCTCACAGATTATACTAATTCAGTCTCTCCTGTCAGTTTAGGTAAATTCTAGCGATTATTTAGCGTTTAGCAATCTGCTGGATGTAAAGAAACTTTTAAACTCATTTTCAGCATCCTAGCATGTTACACTGTAACAAACCCACCATTAATCAAAAATAGATTTTTAGAAAATTATGCTAGCCAAACATAACAAAGATTTCATTCTATAAATTCTTCAGAAGTAAACAAAATACTTTTTTATACAAAAAATACAAAATTAATCATTGTGTAACATGACATGAAATAGAGCAATATATTCTTTTTTTTTCACAAGTTAACAACTCTTTGTATGTACAGATGCTTCAATTCATCTTTGAATCCTCTTCTGTCTGCTTTTTTGTACAATACAACTGAACATTTCTCTGGGCAGCAAAATGTGAGAGAAAATATTGCTGGCTATGGCTACATTTTCAGGGTGTTGGGGTTTTTAATTAATCTTTTAGGCTTCAAAATAAAATTTAGTGTGTTTTGTAAATACTAATTGCGTATAAGCATGTCTGATGGTTTTGCATGCTATGTTATTGTAGAAATTGGAAAACAAAAGAATGAAAAGACTAAAATGACGAAGTTCACACTTCACAGTCTTCACTAGAGCACATTATATTACTTCACACATACATACCTCATTGCAGGGCAACATTTCTGTAATTTTTTTCTTTATTTACTGTAATTATTATTACTGTTTTTTCTTAATTTATGTCTCAAACTATTACAAATTTTGTTGGAAATTAGCAATATTACCTATTTTTTGCAGTTTAATTTATAAGCAATTATGATCTCGTCCCAGGGGTCAAAACTCCTCTAACTGCCGTTGCATCAAAAGTTGGTTTTGAACAGTTTCAAAGAGGGCTTTTAAAATCCTGCATCTGTACTCCATGCCTGCATCTGTACTCCTCCAAGCTGCAAGAAATCTGGTTACCAGCTCTAGGTACGTTTTAAAAATCCAGTGAAAATGTGTACAATTACAATTTAAAGTTGGTGTCAAGATTTTAATTTCCAAAGCAAGGACAACTAGGTGTTTCACCCTCCAGATCATCAAACAAAAAAAGCACAGTTGCATACAGCTATATGCTCCCATCCAGTGAGGGCCTCACAGAGCTTCAGGCTCTACTTACTCACTTCTTGGTGGTGCCTGAACAACTATGCATGTGAAGTAGCAAGTCCTGGTAAGACCACAGGAGACCACCTGAATGATCCCACAAGAAGTCAGCCACATGCTTCTCGGCTGATTTCCTCCACTTGCCACAAATATAAATGTGCAGAGGACATGAGGGCTTGAATAGCCTCTAAGGAAGAAGACGACTGCTCTTTTCCCTTCATAGAAGAGAGGCAGCTTCTTTGATAAAGGAAGTTTAACAACAAACTGAGCTCACAGCACTGTAAGGACCTCCCTTTTTTAACTTAACAGTACCAAAAACAAATGTGGGAAAGCCTTCCACAGAAGTACTAAGAAATAAATGAAAAAGGAAGAAAGGAAAAGGGTGAAGCCTGGCTCCACCCTGCAACACTCTTGTTAACCTAATTAATATTCACTTGCTATCACATTTTTAATCTAGACAAAGTTTTGACTTCCTTACAAAGCATAAATTATGCTTATAAATTATACTTTGTAACTGTTTATTTTGCATTTTCAGCTCAAATATCACAAGCAGATGAATGTATTTGTCAGGCTGGCATGCTGAGATGTGCTGAAGATTATAATGATAATCAATTAGTCTTAATAATGTACCAAAAAATCAGTCAGTATCACAGCTGTTTTGCTGGATGTCTTACTGATCCTTATTAGCATAAACAGTCACATTTTTAAGTAGATAGTAAAACCTAGTATCAACAGTATGAACTGAAAATGTTCTCAAAGTCCCAGTAACTGACTGGAATAATGTTGAATGACTGCAGAATCCAACACATTAGTGACAGGTGAGCCTTAGTGCACAGAAGCCAACAGAAGCTGAGGTTGGATGACTATGGTTGCCAAGCTAATCATTCGAACTCTACATATATTCTCCACCCATTCATTCTGTGAAACACACTTCCCACATTTCATCTAGCCATTGACACTTCCTTTACCCTCTCTCCATTCTTTAATAAGCAAGACTTTCCCTATCCTCAGTTTCTTCGCTTCAGTTTCTCAGTGTTTCCCTACTTTTGGGAGAAATCCTGTTTTCCTCACAATAAGTGCAGCCAATGAAGAGTGAAATCAGTTTGAGAAATTATTGATCCTCAAGATGTGGATTCCATTATTCCCATAATAAGTCTTTCTTCATGTGTTGAAGTCAGAAGGGACAAAAATACAACTACAATACACAAATGGATAGTCTGAAATCCCGCACCTCTGACCCTACAGCAGTGACAAGAAGCACTTTCATTGTCACTTTGTGTTCTACAGACAATTCCCCTCCATCAATTTCTAGCAGACAGTTCCCATTTCACAAATTCACAAATTCATCTTGTCCAAGTGGTATCTAGCCAAGAAAATCTATGTTTTCAACTTTGGCAAGAATTGTTCTGCACATGGAAGTACAAACAACTGCAGACCAAAGTAAGTGGTGGTATACGCTCATGCTCCCTCTCCTCTGCCATGTCCCAAAGCTCCCACAAGTGCTACAGCTGTGTGAGCTCATGTTCAAATACTGTGGACATGAGGTGAGCTGAACTCTGCAGACCGACATACCCTTGAATGCACCCATGCAAACCACAGTGAAGGGCAAAATCTGAAGGGCAAAATAAAAGAATGAGTTTGTGACCGCTGGAAAGGTCATTTATCACTTTGACATAGTAATTCTTTATAAAAGCTACGGAGTAAAGTTAAAATTTAAAAAAAAAAAAAAAGTGAATGAGAAACAAGATAATCAGAAAACCTGAGATATACATCTCAAAGATACAGTTTGTAAATCCTACCAAACTTCAGGCATGTAAGTGGGAGACAGATGTTTGAGTATTTGGCCTTACTGCAGAAACAAGTGTCTTATTTGAAAAAAACAAAACAAGATAAAAAAAGCAGCCTCTGCAAACACACTCAAGTGCTAAGAAGTCTTCCTATTCCAAATACAAATTCTGTCTCCCTATGTAGCCTATCAGACAGAAAGCCTAATTCCTGAGTTGCTCCTCTCTGTTTTTTCATAACAGCATTTTTAAGGTATCGTTAAGTTCATTCAAATTTTATGGCCTACAATAGGTAATGAATCCACGCTCATAGTTGCTTAGTTATCCATTTCAACATCTAGAAATCCACATATATTTTTGGAATTTCTCTCAAATGCTCTCCTGGCCTCCACGACAATTCCAAGGGCACTCTACCCAGTCTGCCCCATAACTGTCAATTCTAAAAGGAACACATTGCAGCACATACGCACACTGACTTTCACACTTCTAACCACAGATATTTTTAAACACGTCAAACACTTTTTGTACATTTCCTATTTTTATGGATTAAGGTTCTGAATTTTTTTGTCTATAACATTTCCAACTCTTTTATAAGAGTCCCTGTGCAAAGCTAGTAGAGCTCAATCTCCGCAAAACCAAAGATATAGGTATGTTACATACCGTAGTCAGTGATCTTACAAGACACTAAATACAGCTCTTTCAGGTTCCGGCCTTCTTTGGCAATCACCTCCACACATCTGGAAGACACATACAGTAAAATCACAGTTAAAAGACAATAGATCATTTTTAAACAGCAAGAGCACAATCCACAGGTGTAATGTACTGTATCTCAATTTCTTCATTTTGTGAATTGTTCCATACAATTCACTGAAAATGCATGTGGCTACATGTATACACTGGAGAAAAGTATTATTTTACATTGAATGCTTTTATATCAATACTCCCACAAGTCTTTGAATATGTGAGTTGCTTGAAATATATACAGACAAGTCCTATGGAAAATAATACAAATGTGAATTACTATTTCTTTATTACTGGGTAACTTTGGAAAGTTTCTACTGCAATATTTAAGCTTTGAAAGTTTTCTTCTAGGGAAGAACTGTAACTACAGTGTAATGAGGACAAAAGATAAGAAAATGTAACTTTAAATACATGTTTGCATTTCTTCAGCGATTATTGCAGGAGTCGGCATTCATCAGGTCATGAAATGCTACATAGCATTGGTATAACAATACGTTGCTAGAGAAGCTTGTATAGATGAGAAGAATCATAGAATCATAGAATCATAGAATCATAGAATC
>NW_009258669.1:4004692-4006922 GCF_000687185.1 Egretta garzetta
TTGGCCTTCTTGGCCACCTGGGCACACTGCTGGCTCATATTCAGCCGGCTGTCAACCAGTACCCCCAGGTCCTTTTCCACCAGGCAGCTATCCAGCCACTCTTCCCCAAGCCTGTAGCGCTGCATGGGGTTGTTGTGACCAAAGTGCAGGACCCGGCACTTGGCCTTGTTGAACCTCATGCAGTTGGCCTCGGCCCATCGATCCAGCCTGTCCAGGTCTTTCTGCAGAGCCCTCCTCCCCTCAAGCAGATCAACACTACCACCCAGTTTGGTGTCGTCTGCAAATTTGCTGAAGGCACACTCAATCCCCTCATCCAGGTCATTGATAAAGATATTAAACAAGACTGGCCCCAGAACTGAGCCCTGGGGGACATTGCTTGTGACCGGCCGCCAACTGGACTTAGTTCCATTCACCACCACTCTCTGGGCTCGGCCACCCAGCCAGTTTTTAACCCAGCAAAGAGTATATCCATCTAGGCCACGAGCCGCCAGCTTCTCCAGGAGAATGCTATGGGAGACTGTGTCGAAGGCTTTGCTGAAGTCCAGCTCATTTGTTTCAGCTCTGCTGAAGACAGCTCATTTGTTTGCCTTGTCACAACTATGATGAATTTGCAATGAAACAACTAAGTTTTTTTCTGTTAATCTCCTTGTCTGATTTCTTGTAAGCAAGAAAATACAGAAACTAAAACTGTCTTGTAAAATAGAAGCTTATTACATACTTGTGACCAAGTGTATATGAATGTTATGTTTACAACTGCACTGTTTATAGTGTATCACTCAAAACTATAGTTCATAAAATATATTTTCAGTCCCATTAATATAAAAGGCACCACTGTCCATTAGATAGCTAACATGACTGGTGTGCTATTCTTTACATAGAGACATTTTTAAAAGTGTATTTTTATACAATAAATAAGAATTTCTTCTGATTCAATATATTCCTCTTTAATTTTCAGATCAATTACCCAAACATCTACTCTGACTCTTAAATTAACCCTCCTACAGTACACAAAATTAAATCACTTGCCAATTTTGAAAAAAAAAAAGGTATTGATGAATTTGTCATAACTTTTAGAAAATATACCTACATCCTCAGAGACCTTTCTCCTCCACTTACCACCACCAATTATCTTCCAATCTGATTTAGCTGTTTATTCTGCCAATTTTATGTTTTAAAAGCAACCACCTGATTCTTACAGCTTACAATAACAAACACAACTGAATGATAGCCCTTCATATCTATTTGACTCTTCCCTGTTCCTTCTTCAAAAATCTAGGACAAAAATTCACTACTGCTAATAAAACAGCATGCCTCTGACAGAGTACCATAATCACAGTTCCTTTACACTATTATAAATTTTCAACCCTTGAAAACTGTAAGAGCTTAATATTTAGAAAATTTTTGCAATGCTTGTCACGGGGAAAAGGTTGCTTTCCTTTATGAATACAGAAGGCAAGGAGAGATATATTTAACATGGTAACCCCTGACATGAAAGAAAAATAGGGTGAACCTCCAGATTCTATACTCATTTAAACCCGCAACTTCTCTGCTAAGAAAATTAGCAAGCATGACAGTTATTTTTCCTTTAGAAATTACACCAGCACTATGCTTTTTAACATAAACTAACCTCAGAATTCTACATTTTCATCAGGTTACTTTCCTAAAAACCAGGTAAGATTTGAAGCACTAAGCACGTTCTGCGTACATGAAAAACACCTGTTCCTGTAAGACATGATTTTGAACAAGATACTCATCTTTGGTAGACGGCTTATCGAGAATAATTAGGTCATAAGAAAGATTTTTTTTTTTAATTTATTCCAGAAAATACTTCCTCATAATAAGATTATATTGCTATTATTAGTAACATGAATAAATAGAAAATTATTATCCTGTATTTTATTAGACAGTATGCTTATTAGACATTTCAGCAAATAAGAAGTAACTGAAAAGTGAATGGACATTGCAGTTAAATGAAGCTTTTATTAATTCTTATTGCATACATGATTTAGCAGAGTACTGAGGTTATGAAACACTTCTTACCTTGGATAAAAATTCTGAACCTAGAAAAATATTTTGAAAATTTTATCTAATGACTCTACAAGTTTTCAAATTATTTCTGATCATTTTTACTTACTGAGAGGCAATTAATTGATCAAAAAACCAATATAGCAATCAGTATCAAACAATACTACCACAAGACAATAAAAATGACACAAAAGACTACTTAATT
>NW_009258669.1:4007201-4020271 GCF_000687185.1 Egretta garzetta
AATCAATCAGGGTCATATCTGTATATGCACATAGACATATTTACATACACATCCTTTCAGCATCCTTGAATACTGAAATCTCAGGCTGTTGGCCATTCTCTGGCTTCAGACAAAATTGGTTCAACTGTGGAGAAAGGAAGTTGTAGTTTCTGTCCCCCTTGCTATAAGAGTACCAGTATATATTTACAAGCTGGTCTTAACAAATAAAGAGTGTTTGAGTAAATGCAGTGTTTGAGAAAAAATTTTAGGTGCAGTCAGTCCCTTGATTCCGGGAGCAAAGGACAAAAAAAAGTATTTGCCTGTGTTGCCATTTATAGTTATATCCTTTAATCTTTCAAAATAGTGCCAGCTCTAAGGGTTAAAGTTTTTTCAAGTGGCTTGAGTGACTCCAGTCCTGCTCTTGCTGATATCTTGGAGTCTAAATGAAATACTGTTCACTTTCTACTAATGGGAAAAGAAAACCATCACAGTCTTTAGCTATTTCCATCAAACATAAAAAAAAAGTGGAAAAAAGAAGTAGCTTTGCGTCATTTCTTTTTGGTGTTTTTTTTTTTTTTTAATATTAAAATCACCTAACATCTAGTAGACTGAGGTGATGACACATCTAGTTTGAAGAAAAAATTTAAGTGTAGATCAACTATTGAATTTGTAATTTTTGTCTGCCTTCTATATAACCTCTTATAAGTCAATGTAATTTCAGTTTTAGATTTCTATTATCCTTTCTATGGATCATTCCCACATAAATCAACTTGCAGAAACAGAAGAGACACTTTATATGGCCTCATTAGCCTCTGCTCTGTAGAGGATCACACAATAGATAATTGTTAGTAACAACTGATTTCTTTACAACATCAGGAAAAATAAGAGTAGTTGTGTATTTATTACTTTTACCTTTTTTATTAAACATGACAGCAAAGAAAAAAAACTTAAAAGAACAAAATGAAATTAACCTTTTCTAGAAAGCAAAGATCAAGTCACGTTAATTCTGTTGTAATAATCCATCCAAATTATATCAGATTATTGCTGTATCTATCTTTGGCATTCTTTATATTTACAATGTTGCTGGATTAGACAATAAAGAACCCTAACTTTAAACACATCAGCATACTACTGATAAATAAGAGAAGCAAAGTTATGATGTAAAGCGGTTGCAAAAGACAGAAGTTAGCAAAACAGATAATTGAGCCCCAGAAAACTTGGGGATTAACCCCTATATGTCAGGTAGCTAACATGATGCCTCTTGCACATGGTAACAACAGCTGTGTGCCAAGGCAGAAAGAAGATATTTCTAAATCTCTTAACCCAATTTAATAACAGAAGACATGCAACATCTAGATGAAGTAACAAAAGTTACGGGGACACAGATACTTCTACGTTTCTCCTCCAAATGTATTAAAATATAAACATTCTTCCAGGAAGAAAAGTAATTTTCACACTCAATAATTTATGAGCAAACATGAGACAAGGGTTCATTAGCCAAGGAATGAAGAAATAAGACTATAATTAGAGATTGATAATATACAAGTCTGGAACAGAGTTAGCCAAATATAAAATACCTTAATTTTTTACTTTATAAATTAGTATTATTAAGAACCATGTAAGACATGAAAATATCAAAACAGAGAACATTAAATACTTATTTTAGGAAGAAACTGCTATTCATTAAACCTGAAAATGTTATCTAACAAATTTCTGTGCCAAGCTTTCCTGAGATCTACTCTAAATTTTATGAATGCTGTTCTCTGATAGACTGATATGCAACTCAGTTTTACTGCATTTGATACTAAAAGTAAGAAATTTGTATCACATCCTATGCAATATATAGTGGAATCAGGAGCAAGAAAAAGACAAAGAGCAGAAAATGATTTCATATAAACAAGCCAATCAAACAATTATTTCAGAAACCAAGAATGTAACTAAAACCATACCTACCTACTGTCAATACAAAATAGTTACAAGACCACAGAGCTTTGTAAAACAAGCAGAGCTTGCTCATTACTGTAATGTTGAACGCATCAACATTCTAAAATCCCAAAGTTAATTTTGTTCAAAGAAACCTAAGACTGCCTCTTACTGTTAAAATTTCTAAAAATGTCTTTCTACTTGAAAAGCTAAACAAATCTCAAGAAGAAAGGGATATAACTATAATGTTGCTAAAATTCCAGCAATTAAAGTCAGGAAAAAACTCACTCTGGGTTACAGGAAGCATGGAAATTCGTCTACTAACATGTACTTGAGTATACTGCTCTTCCCACCTGGTCTGTACACATGACCAGAAAAGCTACTTAAGTGTACAAAGTTTTAGTGGTATAAAGCTTTTCTGCAAAGAAGTCTCCAAATGTAACAAAACTGCATGACTGAGACACAGATATGTCTACTGGTAACTTCAAATTTAGGCCTATCATCTTGACGGTTCCTGCATATAAATCTGTGCAAATTCAAGATTTCTGACTTTTCATGATGTAATGCAAAATATAAAAGCTTGAAAATAATAAAAAAATGACATATTAGAAAATAAGGCATTCAAAACCCTGTAATTTTTTTCTCTTAGTCAACTGATCCCTACATTCTTTGACTTAAATGAAAGCTTAATGACCTGAATAAACTGGCCAAGCTTCTACCTGTAAGAAAAGATACAAAAGAGCCTTCAGTTATGGAAAATTATTGTCTTTTCTCTCTATATATACACAGCTTTTATGTTTTTGGTCTAATTCTAAAAACACTGGACAATCATATTTGTGACAACCAAAAGAAACTAATGAGAAAATATGACTACAGTATTTGTGGTATAAGTGGTCCTGTGAGACCTTGTTACAGTCTGAGATGCTCTTCAGCCCCAAGTGAAACTAATTGGGAGTTGTCTTATACTGGTTAACAGCTCACTGTTTGAGGGAGTGAGTTTCACTCACCACAGAGGCGTAAAAAAACCCAAATATTAACACGCTCCCTTGGTAAGATTCAAAATGAATTTCAGATTGTTTACATGGCTCCTTTGCATTTGACTGGCACACATTCGTCTCTAAGCAGTAAAGTGAACACCTTACTATCCTTCAAAGCATAACCAAGACCACTATTGGGAACCAAAAGAGAGCTTGGAAAGAACAAGAACACTAAAATATACAATGGAAAACCAGAAATCTTTCACAAAGAAATACATAGAGCTCCTCAAAAATTAGTGTTTCACAGGTTAAATTCAGGCAGTAGTAGTAGCTGCATATAAAATAATACAGTCATTGGTTTTGATGACTTTAACATTCCTGTAGAAGGCAATAATGCAATATAATAACCAAGTCTCTCCCATAACAAAACAAAACCTACCACAGAAGCACATACAGAGTCTTAAGAAACTGATGTAATCTGAGGCCTTCTGCACTCAGCAAGAATAATTTGAAGGCTAAAATAGTCAAAAGACTAACATTTTACTGAGAGATCTATAAACCCTTGTAAAACCGCGTAACGATGAATTATGAACTTTGTATGCTGATGGATACATATTCTTGGTTCAGGATTCTCTTTTATTTATCATTTTTCTTACATTATGACCAACACATCTCTTTCATAGAATCACAGAATCATTAAAGTTGGAAAAGACAGCTAAGACCATCAAGTCCCTCTGCCAACCCAACACCACCATGACTACTAAACCCTGTCCTGAAGTGCCATGTCTACACGTTTTTTAAACACCTCCAGGGATTGTGACTCCACCACCTCTCCGGACAGCCTGTTCCCATGCTTGACCACTCTTTCAGTACAGAGATTTTTCCTAACATCCAATCAAAACCTCCCCTGATGCAACTTGAGGCCATTTCCTCTTGTCTTAACACTTGCTACTTGGGAGAAGAGACCAACACCCACCTCACTACAGCCTCCTGTCAGGCAGTTGTAGAGGGTGATAAGGTCTCCCCTCAGCCTCCTTTTCTTCAGGCTACACAGCCCCAGTTCCCTCAGCCGCTCCTCATCAGACTCATCACCATCACAGAATCACAGAATCACAGAATGGCAAGGGTTGGAAGGGACCTCGGGAGATCATCTAGTCCAACCCCCCTGCTAAAGCAGGTTCTCCTAGAGCATGTTACACAGGACTTCATCCAGGCGGGCCTTGAATATCTCCAGAGAAGGAGACTCCACAACCTCCCTGGGCAGCCTGTTCCAGTGCTCTGTCACCCTTAGAGTAAAGAAGTTTTTCCTCATATTCAACTGAAACCTCTTATGTTTCAGTTTGCACCCATTGCCCCTAGTGCTGTCGCTGGACACCACTGCAAACAGACTGCTTCCATCCTCATAACTTCCGCCCTTAAGATATTTGTATGTGTTGATAAGGTCCCCTCTCAGTCTTCTCTTCTGCAGGCTGAACAAGCCCAACTCTCTCAGCCTTTCCTCGTAGGGGAGGTGCTCCAGTCCCTTTATCATCCTAGTTGCCCTCCTCTGGACTCTTTCTAGGAGTTCCTCATCTTTCTTGAACTGGGGAGCCCAGAACTGGACACAGTCCTCCAGGTGGGGTCTCACCAGGGCAGAGTAGAGGGGGAGGAGAACCTCCCTCGACCTGCTGGCCACACACCTCTTAATACACCCCAAGATACCATTGGCCTTCTTGGCAACAAGGGCACATTGCTGGCTCATGGTCAGCTTGTCGTCCACCAGGACTCCCAGGTCCCTCTCAGCAGAGCTGCTTTCCAGCAGGTCAGCCCCCAGCCTGTACTGGTGCATGGGGTTTGACCTCCCCAGGTGCAGCACTCGACACTTGCCCTTGTTGAACTCCTCCTGACCCCTCACCAGCCTTGTTGCTCTCCTCTGGACATGTTCCAGTGCCTCCATGTCCTTCTTGAACTGATGGGCCCAAAACTGAACACAGGATTCAAGGTGCGGCCTCACCAGAACTGAGTACATGAGCACAATCACTTCCTTACTCCTGCTGGCCACACTATTCCTGATACAAGCTAGGATGCTGTTGACCTTGGCCACCTGGGCACACTGCTGGCTCACGTTCAGCCGGCTGTCAACCAGTACCCCAAGGTCCTTTTCTGCCAGGCAGCTTTCCAGCCATTCTTCAATATGTTTGTTTTCTAATACTTTATACTAATAGGAGGTATGATTTTTACTTGTCTTTCAGTTATCCTGGTACACAGTTTTTACTGCCATTTTAATATTCCAATCACATTCAAAATATGTATTTTAAAATTGTTTAATTTGAACACCAATAACTGCATCTATAAGAAACAATATTAATCACAGAGCCAGCAAAACAGGGTAAGACTTAATCAAAACCACAAACTGAATTTGAAAAGCACTTTTTGTCTGGAGCCAATATGCAAAGTGTCACTAGTTATACAAGTTAACAGCAATTATCTTAGGGCAGTCATTAAGTTCTGATTAGCAGGGAGGTATTCTTTAGAAAATCAATGTAATTTAAAATTAGGTTTACCAAACAGTTTTGCCACTTAGAGCACAGGAAAATAGATAAGCTTTTTTTCCCACTGGAACTCACAAACTACAGAGGTAATGGCAGACAAGTCCCACAGTGTCTGCTTGTGCTCTGAGCTAGTCAGATGTGGACTAGCTCCAATCAGAGAGCTATGCAGATAAATTAATCAGCGCTGTGCTTAAGCTATTATGCCCTGTCTTTCAGCAATAAATATCTATTTTCAAATATTTATTAGTAGTCTTATCTAAAATTAAATGCCTTTATAATTCCCGTTACCCTGACTATATGTAAATTCAGCAAGCAATTAAGGCCAGAAAGGAGAGATTTAGCAAATTGTTTAATTCCACTATCTGACATTTACATGTAGTAGTATTCCAAGTGGCTCTTGGTTCCTTTCTGACTTGGAGGAACTAGATAGCGTACTGGATTTAACAGAAATAAACAACTATGAATAATAGTTTTATTCTAAAGCCCTCATGGACCTGATTTTCCACAGCTAATCATGCTGAAGTCCATAAGACCTCTTATTTTTTAAAAACTTTGAAATATTTTGGAATTCAGATTTGAGATTACAAAAAACATTTGATATAGCACTTCAAATACAGTTTCTTAAATCATTGTGGCCACTTATCTACTGTCATAAGCAAAACCAACTGTTAACTACCAGCAAGCATTATGTTTTGTATTTGACAAACAAATAATGGCTTCCTTCCTGAGCTGTTTCAGTTGTGCCTTTCCACTGGAAAACTGGTAAAGTACTTGCTTTACGCATATGATACAGCTGGATTACTCTGTTATATTAGGGTGTTGGTGTAGAAAAGGAATTGCTTACATATGTGCTGCTTCCTCACAGAGTTAAATGTCATGATGGCTTTTCCTAAGACAAGCATAAAGGTAACTATCATAATGTTATCTACTTGCAAATGCAAAAATGTAGATTTAGAAAATAAAGACTGCACAACAGCTATAGACAGGATTGGGAGTTTGCAAATTGTAGATGCCATTTCTGTGCACATAAGCAAATGCTTGTGAATTCAAACTTGTTGTCCCACTGCCTCATTTTAAGCTACATAAAGTGTACAGCAGTGTACAGAGAGGGTGTGGTGACATTCAGATGCTGAACGTATGCTCTCGCCGAATCTTTAGTTGAAATGATTAGTAATTGATGCTGCACATGCAGAAAAGTTCAGAGACAGACAACCACACATGCTGCCATTTCAGAGGAGTGCAAAAGAGAAGAGACATTCAGGAGAAGGAAAGCCTTGAAAGTATTGTTATAACTCTCTCTCCTGGTACAAATCACGTAAGGACGTACAATGACACAGTTGCACCGCTTCTTGCACGGAAATACTGGGCTTCAAGCAGGGGAAACTTTACTTCTTCCTGGCCCTTTAGAGAATATATTTATATGCTTCAGGCCTCAAGATTTTTTCTGGAGCTACGGTGTCCTCAGTTTTTATAGACTTTTTTTTTTTTTAAAGTAGTTTTGTGCCATCCCATTAAGGTATAGTATATAGAGTATTCATAATCCATTTTTTATTGTATGTAAAATAGCCTTATTTCCTCAAAAAAGGTTCCAAGTTTAATAGTAAAAATAAGAAATGGGAACCATACTGCTGTGCTCTAACTTCCCAAAAATCTTCACTTCCCAAAAATATTCTTTAGGCTGTCCTTTTAGATTGCTTGGATAAACTTTAAAATACTTCTACAAAAATGAAAAAAACTTCACCTGATATTTTGAAAATAAAATATTCAGTGTTTGTCATCTCTGTACTTCTCGATCTCAACAAGGACTGCACACATATGATAGAAGATTTCACCAATTCACTGCTGGATTTTCATACCACAGAAGCTGACATACACTTCACCGAGCTTTGCACACTGGCAGCTAACCAAATCTATTGAGATTTACCCTTTCAATGCCCTTTGTATCACTTACTTTTTCCTAATCCAGATAAAATTCTAACCTCTACCAGCTATTCTTTTATGTATTAAAGACTATCCTTTCTGAAATGACAGTGCAGGTCATGGTCAATGGGTGATGTGGACTGACAATGGACTTCACCAAGGGTCTCTCACAGTAACTTTAAGAAAACAGCAAAACCCCTGCCTCAGTTTCTCCTTTCCAAAATGGAAAACCATTCTATAAAACCATTTTTTTTTTTTATTGTGTTGAAAACAGAAGTGATTAAATATCGGTAAAATCAGTAATATTGCTAAGAGATATGATGATCTAAATTTATACAAGATGAACAAGTTTTACAGGGAGAGGTGATCTCTTTCATTAGACAATAAAAGAAGTTAAGTCTTTTACAGGACATAAGGAAGCTTTCTGCAAAACAGTCCTATCATCAGATCTGATCTTTCTCCTCTACTGCTGAAGGACATTCAAGTTTGTAGAGAATTTCTACTTATATAAAATGATGATAGAGTAGAAGAAGAGCCAAGATAATCAGAGAGGAAAAAAATAAAATCCAGTACTCATCATAATTCATATATCTTTGGAATTGATTTGGGGTCCAGTTCTCCTTATACTTTAAGAATTAAGAGCAAGTTGGTAGATCTGTTACTTTAATTTAATGCTGCTGATGTTAGTAAAACTGATGAAAGAAAAAATCAAGCTCAATGCATTTCTGGACAAATTCTATAAAGAAGAGAGATTAAAGAACGTGAGCAATAACTGAATTCTACAGTTCTCAGGCAAGGCCAGTACACTAAGGTCTCACCCAAAGGGCAGCATCACAGCAAAACATGTTCATGAAATTTGGTGTGTTTCATGCATCATATGTTACCTGAAATTTTTTAGTATACAAATTTTTGCTCCTTGCCTACTAAAATCTTAAAAGTACTATATAAATCTTGAGAAGAATGCCAAGGCTCTGAGAAGCTTCCCCTTAACCTAGAGAAAATGAACTGAGATAGCAATGACTTCTACCAAAAAAGTGCTTAAAGGCAAATTTCAGAACCTCTTCATGAAATGATTATGAATTCCTTTCCATGAGGCTGTCTAGCTAGCATTTCTATTACTGGTACACTGCTTGGAGAAAGCAACAACAACAAAAAAAAGCTTGATGGTACTGTCTGTGCTTTGTATGAAGTAAAATTGCCTCCTTTTAATTCAGACAAGATACTAGAAAAAATATTTATTAGAAACTGAAAGAGCAGTATTTCTCTCTCTGTGTCATAATTTTAGTAGATTAGTAAATATAGATTTTCATACCACCTAATAATGTATGAACTTCACCTAGTATTATAAGGACTTCCGAAAAGTACTTAAAGGAATAGCTTTTCATGTAATCTTACTGGAAAATAATCTGGCTAGAGAGAATACTATGATATACTGTGCACCTTTAAACTGTAGTGAGAAAACATGGCAGTTTTCAGTAGCTGGAAAATTCATAATTGAGCAACTACAAAGACAATGAAATGAAGGAGACATTTGCTTGTGTTCCTGATTTAAAGTATCACCAAAAATCAATCTGAAAATTAGTCTAAATTGCTGTTGTAGGTAAAAATAGAGAGTTTTAATAGGTAGGTTAGTTCATAGATTAAATCTGTAAACTAAAACTAAATCATAAGAGATTCTATACCTAAATCAAGGACTTGCATTTTTACATGGTATGTATGTAAATTGTAAAAATTAGCTTTATTAATGGAGCCTGAGGGCTGATCCCTGTGACCACTTTGAATCTCACAGAAAATGCAGTTTCCCAGACAGTTATGAAGCAACAGAAACAATTTTTTGGCACCTTGGATATCTTTGCAGAATTCAGAAGTCTAAAACCACAAGAAGATTATAAATTAGCTATATATAACGTGATGACAGATGTTTTACAGAGTAAGATATAAGTGAAGAAACTTTTTTCAGTTCCTCCTGTCTTAGGGTCCCCCAAGTCTTGTTGAGGTGGTTCTGATTTTCTTAGGCCATTGAGAATGCTGGTATTTATCTATATTTGGTGTATCATAGCATTGCTTATATTTTTGTAAAAGAAAAAGCACTTAGTGTTATGTGCTTGCATCTGCATCTGCTGACAGTGTTGTCTCATTGGCTACCCCAAAAGCTATGTGATTGTTAAAATGTAACAAATTGGCACCCAGAACAAGAGAAAAAGACTTAAGAACAAGGGTTAAGAAGGGTTTGACTGAAATTTTATGAGTTTGATAATTTTTTCTTCCTAATCTATCAGAAGCATTTAACAAATCATCACACCCAACAGTTTATATCAACTTCTAGCTGAGATTCTGCTGTTCATTGATGTAAATACCCTAAATCTTGACAGTCTAAGTTTAGATGTCTTTCCGGCAAGTCTTAGCTAACTTTGCACTGAAACAGAACAGAAATAGTCATCTAATTCCTTAATGGCATCTCAGCTATGACAGTGATTATTATGTTCTGCTGCAAGACAATCAGAAACAGCTTCAAATGATTTTTTAAATTGATCCAACTGGACCCACAAGGGTGCAACTGTCTAAACCATTTGAAATGATGTAGTCAATTAAAATCTACATATTCAAAAAGCCAGGGAAATTTCCACGGGTTGTATTTTTGCCTCTCTGGAGAACTCAGGCAAGAATTTTGTGATGTATTCATAAATCATTATACGCAACTACCATTCCATAGAATTTTTAATAAACCATTATTAATAAAATATTAAAAAAATTACAAAATCACTTAACTGCAGATCTGTCTCTCCTTACTTTCCTGTAGTAATATATTTAAGTTAGGGTTAGAGCAAGCCACATTTATTTAATTCACAACTTTAAAGAGATACCTTTTTATTCTAAATATATTGCATTAAAGTAATAAACATTGCTGATGGTTGAAGCTTTCCAAGGAAAGGACAGTGTTACCACATCAGTCTTAGCTCTAAAACTTGGCAGTCACTTAAACCAGGTCAAAACAAGTTGGAATTGCCAGTCTCTCTGTGTAAGATGTCATTTCTGTATAAAAGTAACACAGACACATTTCTTCACTCACCAGGGAAGTTGGGGGAAAAGCGAAGTAAGTAGTGTGTGTGCTTGATAGAAACAGTGGGGGGCAGGAAAATGTTACATATTTTCCATATGTGCAACTTTGAGAAATCACAGAAGGAATAGCAGTAAGAAGACATAAGCTCACTTTGCACTTTTAGTTCCAGACAGCTAAGCTACCCAGACAGCAGAAGCACGCTGATGGTCAGCGAGAGCAAACATATCCACCATTCAACACAATGTTTCAGGTTATTAAGAAATTAATTCAAAGCAGATACTGTTCGCCAAAGTTATTCTAACATCTACTGAGTTAAGAATTTCTGTGGCTGCCACTGCATTTGCTGTACCTCATTAGAAAAAAACCCCAAACATATGAAGAAATCTCTGAAATAACATAAGCACATTCTGTACTGTAAGAATAAATACTGTGTCAGAGGACACCTTGTTTTCAGTAGCATCCACTGTGTACTAAGATATTTACAGGTTATACTGACAAAGATAATTGGAAAAGATTATGCTCTCACTCTCTTAGTTCTGATTAAATTACTAGTTTTCAAGATCCACACGAAAGCCTCAAGTAATTCCTGGATTATTGGCAGAACACATAAAGGCGTTTGTTACTTAATGCTAGACATAGTCTAGTAACATATCATAGATTCAGACTGTCATCTGGATAAAAGCCTTCTTTATATTCTTAATAATCTGCCTGTGTCTAAGATAGACAGAGGTAAATTTGAGTTTCTATTTGTCTTTAAATCCCAAAATTTACAGGAAGCCTGAAAACTTGTTTTCTAAGTGCAGGATTGGAATTCAGAATTAGGGGGTGAACAGGCAGCCAAGGCAATTCACAAAGCACAGGCAATGTGTTTACACTGGATTGAAAGATGAGTTTCTACCTGTTGCTCCAATTCAATTTTTTGTCTGGTACTTGTTGCTTTCAGTATCAAGTACATAGAATGAGTCACATTTCTCGCTAAATCATATATGTAAAATTCTTTGTCATGGCAAGTAGTTTTGAAACTGTAACTGTAACTCCAGGTAGAGATTCTCTGTGATGTGTCCAGGAAGAGTATTAGGCCTTCAAACTGGCTTGATGACAGGTTTAATTACCTCCACTACTGCTTACTTCAAAGTGTCGACAAGATCTTAAAATATTTCCTTTACTAATTAGCATCATATGTGCTTATGGAGATGTGTTTTAGTTCATGTTGGTCTTGGACATACCAGGAAACATATCAGTAGTGATACAGCAGGCTAAATCTGTTGCTTAGGGCCGTGAATGGAATGAATTAGCGTTATTTAACCGCTTGAAGGTAAGATACCAATTTCTTCTAAAACAAGCAAAAAACTACCAAATTGTGCCACAAAAAGCAGAGCCAGACTCTTGACTTTCTAGCCAGTTGTTACACAATTGCATTTATGAAGTTTTCAGTAAGGCAAATCCATTAGTAATTGAAACCTAATGCCTTTTTTTTTATTTCAGTGACTTTGGGTTTAATCCTAGGTTTAGAAAAGAGTTCCCTTATTATTTCCTTCTGGCACTAGGATGAATTCTTCACATATGTGGCTAAACTTCTGCTCAGTATCTCTACTGGTTTTGTTGAGAAAATAATGACAGTAGCTCTGCCTATTTCTCTCATAACAAAACCAAGGGGAGTATCAGCAAGCAGAGCTCATATGGCTTGAGATCTTTTCTCCTCCATTGATTTCAACATGATCACCCTCTCCTTTTGACTTGGTGTCGCTCTGGCAGAATTAATCACCATATCTGAGGCACCTCAAGATAATTTTTTTGTTCATCATCGTGATGAAATAAGGATTAAACATCTTCAAGGTAACTCCATCCCCTCTAATCTACTGAATAAAATTTACCTAGTCTGTGATGGGGTTTGGGACAGCAATGAGATGTAACCTAGATCAGTGTGAAGTACTGTTCCTGTACTAAGTGAGGGAATCAGCTGAAGTAGCAGATCATGAAGAATACAGATTACGTGTCACAAGAAAACCAGTATCATACCCTTTCCTGACATTACATCAATCTATTTTAGACCCAAACAGACTAACAGAATCTGTAACTTGGGCTTTTACCAGTTGTGCTTCGCAGTTCATCAGGTTCCCAATCTGCTATGGGGTCAAACAAGATGGTGACCATCACAGGTACAAAACTAGATAAAGCATTTGTATCCATCCCTTTGATTTGTAATTCAGTCACCACTAATTTGTTTTATACCTGATCCTCATGAAGAAGTTTTTGAAATACTTGTTTCTTACAAGTATGTTACTTACATACTTGAATCTCACACAGTAAGATTTTCTGAACCTCTCAAAACTGCAAATAGTGCCAAATGTGACTGACTGTTTCCTAATGGAATTTTCCTAATAGACTTTTCTTAATTCCTGGTTACAGTTTGTAATTTCACTTAAGAATTTATAATCACAGAATCACAGAATGGCAAGGGTTGGAAGGGACCTCGGGAGATCATCTAGTCCAACCGCCCTGCTAAAGCAGGTTCTCCTAGAGCATGTTACACAGGACTTCATCCAGGCGGGCCTTGAATATCTCCAGAGAAGGAGACTCCACAACCTCCCTGGGCAGCCTGTTCCAGTGCTCTGTCACCCTTAGAGTAAAGAAGTTTTTCCTCATATTCAACTGAAACCTCTTATGTTTCAGTTTGCA
>NW_009258669.1:4020429-4020674 GCF_000687185.1 Egretta garzetta
TGCTCCAGTCCCTTTATCATCCTAGTTGCCCTCCGCTGGACTCTTTCTAGGAGTTCCTCATCTTTCTTGAACTGGGGAGCCCAGAACTGGACACAGTCCTCCAGGTGGGGTCTCACCAGGGCAGAGTAGAGGGGGAGGAGAACCTCCCTCGACCTGCTGGCCACACACCTCTTAATACACCCCAAGATACCATTGGCCTTCTTGGCAACAAGGGCACATTGCTGGCTCATGGTCAGCTTGTCGTC
>NW_009258669.1:4021684-4046136 GCF_000687185.1 Egretta garzetta
TTTCATTCAGCAGCGGTCCCACATTACCCCTGGTCTTACGTTTACTGCTGACATACTTGAAGAAGCCCTTCTTGTTATCCTTGATGTCCTTTGCCAGACTTAGTTCCAGGTGAACCTTGGCCTTTCTTGTTGCTTCCCTACATGCTCTGGCAGCATTCCTGTATGCCTCCCAAGTGGCCTGACCCTCTTTCCACATTCCATGGAGCTTACTCTTTTCTTTGAGTTTCACTAGGAGCTCCTTGTTCATCCATGCAGGCCTCTTACCTCGTTTACTAGATTTCCTACGCACAGGGATGCACCGGTCCTGAGCACAGAGGAAGAGCTGCTTAAACAGAAGCCAGCTCTCCTGGACTCCCCTACCTTTGAGAGCCATAGCCCATGGAATTCTTCCAAGTAGGTCCCTGAGGAGGCCAAAGTTTGCTCTACTAAAGTCCAGTGTGGTAGTCCTACTTGTTGTTCTGCTTCCCCCTCTCAGAATCTGGAACTCCACCATCTCGTGGTCACTGCAGCCAAGCCTGCCCCCTACCTTCACATCCTCAACCAATTCTTCTTTATTTGCCAGCACAAGATCCAGTAGCACTCCATTTCTTGTTGGCTCCTCCACCACTAATTGATGAATCTTGGCTGACAAAGCTCCCCCCGATTGTATGATACAGCTAAAAGCAGAGGGACATGCTCACATTAAGAACACTGGCTCAGCAAGGTACAAGAAGGAAAAGATCTTTCAGTCAGGTATTTATTTTTCACTTGAATGACCTTCAGATGAGGGTTAAGTTCTTTTGATAAAGATTTAGATATTTCTGATAACATTAAAGTCACCGACTATCACGGCAGCACCAAGACCTCTGAACTGTGTATTTTAATAGAGTACTACACATTTAGTAAGTAAGTAATAAGCAGGCATCAGTTTAGATAGAAATGATAATGATATGACACAGTTTGCTGGTTTTGTGATCTTGTTTAATGCTAAGGTTTTCAGATAAAGTTTTTTGTCTGTACTGTAAATCTTTTAAGGTTGAAATGTTAGGCCCTCAAAGATGTATTTAAAAATATTTTAATGCACTAATATTTCTAATTAATTAAAACATATCAGATATACAGTATCTGCATATTTTTCTATACTTCTGTTAATGTAAGATTTTCCCATTTTTTTGTATAAGAATATGAAATCAATGCTAATGATATTACAGTATCATATTGTGTGCAGATACACTGGAGAGAGGGAGAGGTTTTACAGGATCTAATTCCACCCCTTACTAACACCCTCAGACAAAGCACTGTCAGCTTATGTATGTAAATTAGACATATATAATATGAATATAAGCTGGTCCAAAAAACAATGCTAGTTTTCACCTAAGGAGAAACCCCACGAGCGTAAATACAAACTTTTCCAAGTCAGGGATGGATTTGGTTGCAGTCACACCCTGGCTACAGCATAAAATGCTTCAATTAATATACAAATTGACAAGAAATGCTTTTTGGAACACTCCTCTTAGCATTAATCAGAAATAATTAATTTCAAAAGTATATTCCTTTCAGTCACTCTGACTCAGATAATTCTGTAGGATTTTAGAGTTACTAGAGACAGCGTGAATCTTCTGTTCATAGATTTCCTTGATTTCAAATCCAGATAATTAGCTACTATCAATTAGTCAACAGTCAGTGTTTAAAAAAAGGTAGCCCCTCTTTTAAAATGGATTTTAATTAATCTTATTTTGGACATAAAAACCAGTCATTAATAGATAATTTAGAAGAACAGTGTTTCAATTAAATGGATGCAACATAAAAGGCATCCTAAAATAATCCATAAGCATTTATTAATGTAATATGCTGTGAGAATAATAATCCACAATTTTTAGCACCATGATGTAAGAAATTGGAATCATGCTAAGCATATACAAGTGAAAGAGATATCTAACTGAAATCTAGGTACTTCTTCAATCGAATCCGGATTTGAAGACTTTTCTGTCCTTTAATAACTTTGTTAGTGTAGGAAAAAAGAAACAGGCATAATCCTTGTCCATCAGCTGGCATCTGCTATCACAACTACCATCAACTCCCAATACATTATTCTGAACCATTTTCACTCTCCTTCAGTATGAGGAATTATGAAACCAAGGTCTGTCCCTGCACAAAACACCACAGTGATTACAGTAATCTCAGATCTTGGTTTCTTGTGTGTCTTTCTCGTAGGCAGCTGGAGACAGAAATAAATTTCCCTTTTCCCCTCAGCCAGTTTCTTTTTACCAGTGGTAACTTGGTGATTTCTAAAATGTCTCTACTTTTCAGCGTGGCTTGACTTTGTGAGAAATGCTTGGACAAAACTGGATTACTTTGCCTTCACTGCCACCCTCTGGGCTCCTTACTTCAAAAATAAGAATATGAGCTCTGGCACAGAGATTTCAGGACGCCTTGACACATACCACCTTGCACATACTTATTAACAACGGTAGTATCAACTTACATAGTACCTTTCTCCTCTAAAAAGATCTCTGTCAAATGGCTTTACAGATCTATTGGCTGGATTGCAGCACAAATTTAAAACCAGGAGCAGTCAGAATTATTTTAATCCCAGAAAGTAAGATGAGCCTACACTATCATATAATCTAAATTTTCACAACCGATTTGTGACTACAGATGAGGACATGTCCTCTTGTTAAGAGGTTACCATTTATATACTTATTTCAGTTAAAAGTATGGAAAACTCATTGATGAGAAATCCTCAGGGTCCATTTCTATTTTACCTAGTTATACGGTTCCACCAACATAGGTTCCCATACTAAGTATGTGCCTATGATACTGTTTGTCAAACATCTCAGAAGCTTAACTGGTCTGTTTTTTTCACCTAAAAACAGAGGCAATCGTGAAGGAGCCCACACAGACTTGGCCTGCAACAGAGGAATAGGTCTTGATACGGAACTCAGTGTCTGTGTCCACTTCCTTCTGTTGTCTTAGATAGTCATTGCCTGCTGTAGCACACTCCCTGACAATGGGGAAGGCAACTAAATCACTGCACACAGGTGGCTACAGTCTGAAATGGTTAGGATGGGCTGGCAACTACTCTGAGGAGTCCACATGGAAAACTGTTGTCTCTTCACCTTCTTAGCCACAGAGTATCCCTTCAGTGTCCATTTAATCATATATCAATTTGCACTCAAAATTATTTTCATTTGCACTTATCCAAATTTTGCTTAACACATGAGATGGCAAGTTCAACTCATATTCAAGGCTTACTAAGGGTGAAAACAGCGATGTTTTTCAAACACAGTGGAAGAGAATTTTCAGGCTGTGTTTGTACAGTGGGAGTATTTGATTTCCTATACAGTTTGGAAAACTTCCTTAACCTGCTAAGTCTATTAGAAAAAGAATCATAAAAGAAGAATTTATGTCTACAATTGCTGAAAGGAAATGCTAGGAAAACAGGTAAAGTTCAGTGTACCTGTTGTCACTGCAATAAACTAAAAAAATAAAAGCCTTCCCCCAAAATTCTCCAAGTATTGAAGTAATGGGAAAAAAACAACAAAAAAAAGATGCTTTGCAAACATCCAAGAACTTTTAATTTTTTTTTTTTCTTCTTACCATAAAAAAATACAGGACAAAAAGAACAAAGAAAAACAATATTCTCCCTGGGTTTATATATAACACAGTCCTAAATTTTGTTTATGCCTCACATAAAATGATTCAGCTATGATCTCAGTGATTTGTGTAAACCAGCAAAACCTCAGTCATTCAAATAATTCTTTGTAGGCCGCTCAACCCAACAAGATCAAGGAAGACAGAAGTGGCCACAAAGGCATATAAAGGTTCTTGATAAGCTCTTCTTAAGGATTCTCAAATACTTCAGCAGTGGTCTTTGAAGACACTCACAGTGATGTAATTAACAACTTATTATCACACTTTGCAATCCTCTACAAATTTACACTCAAGTACTACCATCTGAAGAAAAAAAAAAAAAAGGATGAAAAATAAGTGACTTGTTTTCCTCTTTCACAGAACAGGGAAGGAGAGCAGGAAGAGTGATACAATCCATGAAAAGCTTCCAAAACTGCAGACTGAGGTAAGTAACATACTGTAATACATAAATCAAGTGACAAGAAAAATAAACAAAAAAGAATAAATTAAGACATCAGGAAAAACCATCCTACTATATAAAAAAAATGAGCTAGATAAAGTTTTATGTAGGAAAAGGAATTCTCTAGGTTCAAAAAGCATTTAAAGAAAATCATGTTTAAAAGAACATCTTTGGAAACAGTAATATTAGAAATCAAAGATAAAATCAGACTGGTTTAGTTTATGTGTTGAATCTACCAGTTAACAATCCAGATGCTTATACTGTATCTTATATCTGCTGAAAAAATGCAATGGCATAAAAGTATTGTCAATGCAGGTTTTTCCCTGTGTTATGCTAATTTTCCCTCATATATACTCAGGATATCCAGAAACTTCCCAAACATACTGTGAGGCTTAATTAAAGGTTTCAGGGCTCTTTTTAAGACCTTATGCAGGGAAAGAAATAGCTGCTCACAGTTCTGTTCAAGCTCCTTACATTATGCATAAGTACAAATAAAAAAAACCATATAACAACATAAAGCACCTCCAAAAATACTATACCTAATTCTAAGAAGAAGAGAAAAAATCTTATCTCTTCAGGGAATAATGAAAAATGGATTTATAGATCTTGTGAATAAATTGTTACAAGTTAGATACCTCAAAAATTAAAAACAACAAAGACTTCTTTTATGTTGAATGAAGTTCAAAACAGTTGTTTTCATCATCAGTGCAATTACAGAAAATCAAGGAAAAAAACAATGCAAGTAATTAACATAACCATCACTGAACAGTAAATACAAGTAGTTATAATAAGATATGCTATGTAATATGTAATACAGAGGCCTTGATACACTAACAGTCCATGGTTTTGGACAGCAGTCTGAGTATTAACTTCAACATCTATGTTTGTACACATGTGACTACACTTGCAAACAGATACATAGCTTCCCAAGCAACCCTATGAATAAAAGCCAGATAAATATGTGCGATAATACATGTAATTAAAAATGGAATTTTTTTCCTGAAAATATAAATTGTTACATAGTCACATGGAACAACTTGTCAAATGTGACAAGGAGCCAAAAAAAAGAACGTGCAACAGTGACATGCAAAACTAAATTTATCTGAAGAATTTTACATGAACTTGCATTCCTTTGGCATTTATCTACAAGTGAGGGGCAGGCAGATGGGAATGGACACTTATATTCAAGTTTGAAACTTAGAAAATTGCAGAAAACTGGTGCATAACAGCATCCTGAGTGGGTTTTTATTGTTGTTCAGTTCAAAAATGAGTAAGATTTTCTCCTCGTCCTCCAGAAAGATGTCTCAACACTTCCTCAAGTGTTTCATGCTGACACTGATGTTTCAGAAAACTGTGGCAGCAATCAGTAGTCGTGAAAGCAGCTGAAATTCTGAATCTTAGAGGCTGCTATCTGTAGCAGATCAAAGGCCTTCAAGCTGTGAATTAGAGGTTGCCTGCTCCATACAGATAAGCTTCATGTGGGAGCACGAGCACCTTTTATAATCCTCAGGAGAAGTTTGTAAAAATCAAGATTCCAAATGAACCTCTACACATTGTGTATCATACATTTAGACATGTGTCAGAGCCAATACTCGTTTACTGCAGAAATAAATACAGCAAATATGATTTCACTTCTACATATGCCTTTTTTAAAATCACAGCCTCTTAACATCAGTTCATTTATTTCAGATATGAGAAATATATATTCTTTGCTCTTTCTGCAACAAAAACAGCAATGTATTTCCTTTTAAGTGTATTGAAAGCAGATGCTTCAGCTGTCTGGTTTTTGTAACTAAGATAAAATATGTCGCCTTATGTATAAAAATATTTCTAACAGTATGGTTATTTGCCAGCTGAACTAAATAGAAAGCCTCTTGACAACAGCAGTTCATGGCAAAAAAATTTAAGAAGATAATTCCATACACAATCCCAAATAGGAGAACACTCTTGAGCCACTTTTCATGAATTTTTGAAATCTTAAAAATATCCTCATATTTAGCAGTACAGTGGCCATTGTAACAGCCAGGAAGGACTTTTGCACTGAAAGGAAGCATTAATGAAGCCTCATGTAAGTACAAACTGCCTCAAACTGTATTTGAGAATAGGATTGACAACTGGCTTTCATTAGAGGAAGCCATATAAAAGAAATTGGGGACTATTGGAGAGATCTATACTCCCAAGGAGATGCATTTTGCCTGAAGCTGGGTATTGAAACGGAAGTTTTTTCAGTGTTTCATGGCAAACTATACAAACATCAAATGTTTCAAACAGTTCAGGGTACATGGGGAAGCATTACCTGAAGAAAGAGAAGTATCCAGCTACAAATATATACTTTTATAGTTTTATATTAGTACTGGTGAAGGTCTACAATTATGCTGAGCTTTGTGTTTCAAATATGGTAAACAGACATTCCCCTTTAGTCAGAACACTCCCAGAAAACTGAAAATGACTCCTGACATCTTGTCAAAAATATCTGCAGGAGTATTTTGCCACAGATTTTAGCAAGAAATAGATTTTTCCCTTCACCCTCCTACTATGCAAGTGTCTTGGATCTAACCATCTAAACTTTTTCAACATCACAGAAAGAATGGACATGGCTCTTACTTTGACTCCCACACGCAGCTCTTGTGTCGTATTGCATACTCCGATGCAAAGGTCCTTTGGCATATGGTCCAGGGCAAGGACCATGTCACATGCATACCCTTGCTCTCTATTTTCTTCCTTTGTTTAAGTAGCTCTTATAGTTTAACTCCTAACATTTCTTTTTATTACCAGAAGGGGCAACAATGCCTCCAGACAAAAGCAGTCAGCTCAGAAAGTGTAAGGATAGCAGTTATCAACCCAGAAATCCAGGGTACAGAAATCCATATGGTACAAAACAAGGTATGGTATGCATCAAGGTATAGTATGTATCAGCACTGATTAACTTTGGTACCAGACAAAATTTTAACACCTATAGAGAAATATGGGACTCACTGAAGGCCACCACTGGTTAACGAATACAATATATATTCAAGCAGAATCAGAATCTACATTGCAAATAAAGGACCCTTCATCTTCACCTAGGGATCTCAGCCTGTTTAAGAACTGTTGTAGAAAAAGTAGGATCCTGGATTAACATCTCCTTCCACCAGGGTTAATGTTCCCAAACCTATAACCAAGTTGAATGCTACCCTTTTACTTTTTCAACTATTTGGCCATGCCAACAAGTTAGAGACATACAGAAAAACAGTGGCTCTTTCCAGCTTTTGATCAACACGTTACTGAGCTTGCAGTATTCTTTTCTTCTCACCTTACCACCTGGCAGCCTGTCCTTCCCTAAACAGTCTCTGGAAGAAGGTATTCTATTCTATGATTCTATGATATAAAGTGGGTTGGAGTGGAAGAGGGGAAAATAACTGCTGACAAGTCTCCCTGCCAGACATATAAAAGGAATGCCTCTATTGGAACTCCAGGGCCTCACGGATTTACTTTGTTGTTGGTTCAGTGAAAACAAATATACAGTTAATCCAGCTTCATACTGGGATGAGCACACTATTCATCTGCACTCCAACAAGCTGGAACCTAAAGAACAATCAAGTGGATCTTTCCACAGAGGAATACGGAGCCCAGATCCTACATGAGGAGAGAAACTGTTGTCTTCTTTCAGAAGTCTTGGATAACCTACAGAAAATCCTCAATAATGTGAACAAAAAGCCCAGCTCAGTCAACCACCTCGCCTTGAAAGTTTGAATAAAGCTTGTCAGGAGACTACTACGGCTACTTAGAAAGAATTTTGAAAAACTCCAAATTATAGCTGCAATTATCCAAGCCAAAGTAAAAAAATGCCCCTAAATACCAGCCATCAAAGCAGACAACTGCAAGAATAAAAATATATCAGAACAAAATGCTCACAGTCCAGATGTAACATTCTTTCTGCAAAACATAACATATAATGCATCACCTTCAACAGAGCAGAGGAACAATCAGTCTGTAGGTTCTTACCCTTTAATAATTCCTCTTAGTGCCACCTATACAAGTAAGTCTTTGGATGTGAAAGTTACCTCCACTATTTGCACCCAAGTTCCTTGTGCCCCCTGAAGAACATAGACACCAACTGTAAATCTGTTCTTTTGAAAAAAGACAACATGCATAGTATTTTAATATTGAGGCCTAGGATGTGAAATATTTTGAAAAGAAGGTTAAAACGTAAGCAGTGAAAGACAGCAAGAACCTTACTTTGTCTAACACACTGAAATGTTGCTAGCCTATCTTCCCTCCTCAAAAGCTTCTTTCCCCTCTTAAAAACAGCAATCCAGATGAATTTACCAAAACGCAGAGGAATTACAAAATGATGAGTCACACCCTGCTATACATTTTCTACTTTCACACAATAAATTGGGCACTTTTTTTGTACACCATTACTACTTCTAATGAATCCCAAAGCGCTCAAAGCCAGGTAAAGCTGATAAAATACAAATTTTCTCTACAGAGAAGTAATTCACCATAGCATGGCAAACTTACCACAGAAATGCTTAAAGAAAAAAATCCCAACCTGCCAGTAATCCTTCATTCACTGAGTTAACCAAGAAAAGCAATGCTTCTCTGACATTTCAGGAATTGCTGCAAATGCTATGCACAGAAGCCCTTACCAGGTGAAGTAAACATCCCAAACATTACTTAAAGATGCCTGAGGATGGCTGATTTGAAGGGGTCTCTAAAGGGTAACCTGAACAGTGTATTTAGCTGCCACCTGGTGTGCATGACAGCTCCATCCATGAGTAACTTCTTCCACTGCCAAACACTGTCACCAGAAGACCCTTCCACTGCCTTACTATGGGCATACAATGATGGCCACCATGTTACTGAAAGAGTAACCCACTTAGACTGAAAGAGTTCCCTCACTTAGACAAGCCAGCGCCTCTGGGAGATGACTATCTGCACCATGGCTCCAGTGTAAGTGGATATCTATTCCAAAAGTAAGTGTAATACAAGTCCCTCTTTGTCCCCGTACACAGAGGCTACGAGCTGCTGAAACTCATAGTTACAAAGCATTGGCTATTTGGCTAAATCTGGAGTGGTTTTTAGCTCTGGGGCTTGGCAATTCAATTCCCTTTATTGTCAAGGGAACAGTTAACCACAAATGCATTTGTTAAATTAATGCATCTGTGAAAGCTGCTGTAGCTCATTTAATAGTGTGTAAATTTAACCCCTCAAAACACACATTTTGTAATATAGTATCTGCTTCATAAACCAAAGCAAAAATAATTTCCACCAGGACATATTATGCATGGTCACATTTAAAATAAACCTCAAGCATGCACGCGCTTTCACTAATTTCTGTGACCTGAGAAACGTTGCCCATTCTTATTTATACCTCAATAAGCTTTATCATCAGCATCATCAAATAGCTGCATAGGAAACTGGGAAACAAAATTCTGAAATAAAATAGCAGTTCTGTTCAGCTTTCTGGGCTGCTAAAAATGTTACCACAAAAAGCATGAAGAGGAAGGGCAACCGGGTTTAAATGTGACTTATCCTCATTTGTGGTCAAGGAACAATGCAATTATTTCCTGCCCCAGGCAGAGGACAGATTACAAAGGGCCAATCTTGCCATAAAGGTTGTACTGGTTAATACAGATTATACAGGTTAATACTGGTTTATACATTCATCATAAGAAAAATAGTTTAATTTACATTACACCATTTTTTTAGTTGTTAGTCAATTATAAAACAGGTATGACTGATTACTAAGTCATTACAGAACACATTAAAAGAAAATAATACTGCTCAAACTAGAGAAATCTAGGAAATAACGCCAGTATATACACTCTTGTAAACTGATAATAAACTGATAATATAAGCTAAGAGCACCACTGGAAGTTCAAGCATATCTGGTAATCTACACTGAGATTCTATGTTTGCACAACAGGTCAAAATGAATTTTTTTCTATAGTTCAGTTCTCCATTCTCAGAAAACAAAAAGTTATTTAGACCCCTGCCTTGCAACACATCATCACAAATTTCTGGCACAATAGCAGAAAACCTGCAATCCTACGCTTCAGATTTGTCTTTCATACACTGCTGGGCTAGCAACAGCATTCAGAAAGTGTCCCTTTGAATATCGGTGTAAGTTACTAGGGAAAAGGCCACAAAAATAGCTAGAGATCATGTGGGGAAGAAAATTAGATGTACTAAAACAAAGCAATTCCCAGAGATCGGTGTCTGTCACTATGTATAATTTTTTATCCCGTATCAGAAGACGACAACTGTATTAAAATCGTTCTTAATATTTTATAGATAATGCAATGTCAATAAAAGAAGAAGCAAGTAAAAAATTCAATAAAAACAAGGTGCATGATTCTTGTGGTCCAAGTGATCACCTCTGCTCATCAATACAGAAGTGTTAAAAGAAAAAAAACCCAACAAAACAAACACTGTATAATATAAAAGCTTGAATGTCTCTTTTTGGTGAATAAAATAGCTACTGCTCTTAACCATTTTTACTTTGTGACAAAAGTCTAAATTAGGTCACTTGTTGAACTTTCCTGGATTGCTTGAAAAATAGAAAGTGTAATTTCATATATCCATCCTAATTTTTTGCATTCAATATTTTGAATAAATTGGTAACAATTACTTCATTATCAAGCAATTAATTAGTAAAAAATGCACTTTTTAGTCACTGAAAGACCATGAAAACTAAATAGCAGAATCAAAGTGTTATTTATGCTCACATTTAGAAAGGGCAATAAATTGCTTATTGGACTAATTAAAACGTTAAATTGGGGACAAAAAAGAATGCATAAAGGATGAAAAAATAACTACTTGCTTCATCCTCTCTTATGTTATCATGATTGTAAATATACCTTGAAAGAAGGACAAGATGTAAATGATAGAAAAATATGATTATGTGACAGAAAAAAATGTAAATTAGAATGAACCTGGAGAAACGTATGAGATTAGCACCTCCAGGTAACATTAAAAATTATTTTAAAAATTATTTTAAAATGTAACTATATTTTTTGATGCATGTGATATATGTGATGCACTGATATATATGAAAATATGATAATATTTCTGAGATTAGGCATTACATTATAAAACTGTGTTCTAACAGGTGTTTGTTCTAAAGTAATCTCATTCTTCACATCATTTAATTACTGTGTCAATACTATTTTAAAACATTTAATCTTAAGGGGAAAAAAAATTAAACCATGAAAGAACTACAGAAAAGATGATGACTTAATAAAATATACCAGCTACCAAGACACCAAGCACAAAGAAAATATCAAGAATAAATACGCAAACAAAATTGTTTTTTGAAACATCAGTATTCATATCACTTTATTTTTGTTTCAAAACCCCAAAGATTTCTCCAAGATAAAGTAAGCATAGGAAGGACAGCTGTAGTCAGCACCACAAAGATACTGCCCTTGGCACTCCAAACAAACAAGAAATCAAATGAACACAGGAAAATTAAGAGGCTGTTCTATTTTCAACCCTCACAGCTTTATAAATACTGTGTAAATACACCCTCTCCCCTCATTTTTCACTAAAATTTTTTTTGTGTTATAGACTAGTTAAAATATAGAATAGTTAGAAGATTATAGTCTTTTCAGTTATCAGCCTGGCACCTACTAATTTCCTAAGTAAATTAGTTTGAACTGATCAGTGACGGCAGACACGTACCTGAAGAATATTAAGTCTTGCTTTGCCTTATGCTTGCTTCTGCATCCAGCTTCACTTTTGTCTGGACTAAATCTATGCAGTTAATTGTCATCTGTGCTTGCATTCCATTCAACGCACAGTAAAATCATTCATCCTGAAATCACTACAGCCCATGTTTGTTTGTTTATTCATGAAATCCTTAATATTGAAAAACATGCATCACAAGACAGAACTGTGCACAAGAACTTTTCTAGGCATCATGACCACTTTCCCATTAACCTCCGAAACAAGGTTTAAAGAGATAAAGCCACATCCAAGTCGTTCCCTGTGCTTCCACAGACGTGATTTGCAGATGAATCAATAATTTCCAGTCAACAGTACAGAAAGAAAACAGACACAGATGCTAATTTCAGCAATTTACCTGACCTCTAGCAATGCCAGAACGGATCACCTACAACAGTAACAACACAGTACCCCTACCATACCTATTTCTGTGTCTAAACTGATGATTACCAAAACCAGTTATGGGCAGCAACACACAGCAAGAATTGTCGCAGTACAGCCCTTCCAATGCTGCAAATCAGAAAAACGGAAACAGAACACAAGGCAATAAACTGCCAGGGTGACCACATTAAGTGACAGTACATGCAGCATCAATAAGATAAAAAAAATTTTAAGACACGTAAATCTGACATGCCTCAAGAGCATACTAAGAGAACTTGATATTTCTTTAGAATGATCTTCTCCATGTGTCCTCAAAACTTGTTAAGGATCACAGATCAATTAAATAACTAACTTTGTAAATTCCATCATTAAAATGTTCACCATAAACTATTTCTGATTTCACATCTCTTCGTAAGAATTCTTTCTCCTGTGTGCATTTCTTTCACACACCATGAACACCCCATAGAATACAGTACTTCTAATGGTAGAAAACAATGCAAGAGCCAATTGGTTCAAATTTTGTTTAGAAGGCCATTTTATTCCCTCTTTATTTGTGGAAAACCCCTTTTCTGAGAAATCTAAGTAACTCTTAAGTTCATACTTAGTGATTCTGTTCAGGGAAACCAATCTCAATGCATCATGCAACTTGATATTACATGGTTTTCCTTAATTTCGGCGGAACACTTCTATGGATTGTGTTTTTCAGCCTGGGGAAGAGGAGGAGATTTTATTTAAATGTTAAAATACATTTAGAGGGATACATAGATGTACAATCACATATAAACACACGTCTCAAATTATTTTCTCTGATTTATTTAAAATACAATTATATGCATATTTACATCAGAAACAAAGCTATATAAAATTAACGGTGAATGTGATGTAAATCAAGAGCAAAAATTACTATAAACTACATTAAAAATGATCAGAAAATGTTGGTTGGTGCACTTCAACCAAATCCAATGTTCATCCAAATGTAGCTTCCCACACACTGCCAGTAAAGAAAAAAACCCTTACGCCTTAACCTAATTGATTTCTAATAACTTGCAAACAATAAGAATCCAATTAAATGTATATTGAGTTCTGTGAATACTTCAGTGTGCATTGATATAGTATATCTTCCTAACTCACAAAGAAAAAGATAAAATTTAGGTACCACCTACACAGCACAATGCAGTGCTGTGCAGATGCAGATAACGCTCCTCAGTAGGACAAATCAGCCACGGTGGAGGGCTGCATTAATGTAGGATGTGACCTAGCTTACTTGGAGCACTGCACTGTGTCATATAAATACAGACTTCTCAACCATTTAGTTACAAATTGCCATGCTTTGATGACTAGTACGCAAAGAAAAACATCAGGTGAAGAACTAAAAGTACAAATGCAACCAACAGTGTTTGAATCCTGGCTTCCTGCTTGCTAATTTGATTTTGATAAGCCTGAACTGGTGCTATCTGATGAGAAAGTGTACCTTGTTGCCTGTTCTGCAGATGATCTCGGTCGGGCATGATGACTTTGCCTCCTGAACTCTCAGTTCTTATCAGAGTTGGGCAATCAAATTGTTTTTTCAGTTTTCCCATCTTAACCCAGTGCTGACTTCAACCTTTCGATTTTATTTAAATTTAGTAACTTAAAAGCAAGAGTAGTTTTTCACTTGGTTTTGTTTTTCCTGGTAATTTATTTGTAAGGAGAGCTCTTTCCATTTCATATTGCAAATATTAAAAGACCACCAGAATTTCTGACAGTTTCCCTCTGCACTTTCTCACAACCAAGGGTCTGAAAATTGCTGCTGTAGTGGTGAGTGTGCAGCAAGCAGGGGAAAACAGAGGAGAGGAGAGAGTCAGAGAAAGGGGGGAAAAGAGAAAGGGGAAGGGGAGGCGGAGGAGTGAAAGAGAGAGAAGGGGAAGGAGGGAGACAGTCTGTATGGTAGGAAAATGGAAAGGGGAAGGTTGACAGCTGTTATATCAATATACATTTAATAGATTTAATATACTATTAACAACTGCATAACTCAAGATTTCAGATTACAAACTACTTAGACAATCATTATGCTCCACTACATTAATTTTCCAGAAATTACTCTTACACACCCCCTCACAAGCAACTGACAACAAAACTTCGATTAATCACATCCTTCCCCTTTTTAGTTATGGTGTTAAACTTCATATTTTACACATGACAAAAACCTATAAATATTATTTTCCCACTTTTCCTGTAACTCAGATCGTGCTCAGAACTGCCCAGGAGTTCACTTGCAAGCCCTGAAACCAAATTCTGATTTCAACATTTTTTTTTTTTTTCTAAACATACATAAATTTAGACCCCTCTACAGACTAAATCAGAGAAAAAGAACAGATATTTGTTGTTGCCACTTTGGTAAAGATAAAAGCAAACAAAACAAAGATTGGTAGAATACTTTGACTTATTGAGGACTACTCAAGAGTCAACAGCATGATGCAAGTGAGTTCTCACACATGTTTCTGCTGTCACACTGCTTGCTGTTTCCAGCTCAGGACAGCCATTTCCAAAATGGAGAAAACCAGTTCTAGAAAGATTTTTAGCAGTTAAATGGCAGGTTGAAGGTACTGGGTTTAGGTAGTTTGACACAAAGGCTAAGATGGAGACACAAACCAACAGATTTCCCATACATCAAATGAAGCTATCAAAAAAGGCACTGATATATTGTTCTCCGTGATCTTTGGAAGAAAAAGAAATAACTTGTAGCAAAGACTATTTTGCTTATGTTCCCCCACCTTACTGTCAGAATAGTTAAGTACTAAAACAGGCTTCCTAGGAAGTAGGGCGGTGTAAGAGGTTAGACATAGTTTTGTGATGAATATTTCTAGTACACTTGACAACTGCCTCAGAAGGGAGAATGAATTTAAAATAAATTATTAGTCTCCAGATTTACATTTTTATGATCCTATAATTTTCATAAAGACTTCTAATTTCGTCTCTCAAAACTCAGTCACTGCTTTCTGCCTTCCTTTCCTTATTATGCAAAGTGACACTTGGGAGCAAAAGCAGTTTTGTAAACTTTACCAAAGTGCATCATAGTCAAGTCCAGATAAATGACAGGTAGCATGAGAAAGAGCTCCTCATCTTCCATTAGTTATCATGGTGATAGTGAAGGTAAAATTACCACCATCTCCTCTGTGTTTTTTCCCATAGTTTTCCCCACCTTATTCCAAAGCCTACGCCATGCACATAATGGTACAAATTTAAATCAGGTAACTAGCATGACATATTACATCATTCTAACATTGAGGCAAAAGACTATACTTAAGTTTTTGATGCTCCTGTTTTATTTGCAGTGGAAAACTGGAATAAACTAGGATTTTCAATATTTCATTTTAGAAGTGGTAATTTTTTACTTGTGTGGTTTCACAAGCTGGTTTTTAAAATGCATTTAACATCTGGAAAACCTTACATTGTTTAAATTCACGAAAGACAGTTCCAATCAATGGATGTTGTTCTCCTTTACAAACTAAAGGAATATTAAAAATCAGTGTACTTGTTTTTAAAGAAGTAAACATTCCCCAACGTTAAAGTATCTGGAAATGTGTAATAGACTGAAACAGGAATCCATTGGTGCTAAAAAGTTAGTTTCTATTTTTAAATAATATTTGAAAAATCAGATAATGGTCAAAACCAGAAGTAAGTGTGCACCAAACTGCAAATGTTTTATTGATTTAGTTAGATTTAAGTCTTTCTTTTGCCAACTGACAGATACACACTAAAAACACACACACAGATCCATTATACCATTGTAGCTGAGTCACAAATCAGGACTGTGCTAGAAAACCATAACCAATTCCTAATTAACATAAAAGACCCAATATACACAACAGTTTGAGTTCATCATAACTTGTAATGAACACAGCTTGGAGGAGCTATGTACAAGAACTAATGCACACATATCCACCTCTTTACCTGCTACTGCTTCTCATTTGAATTTCTTGCAATCCAATTTAGCATGCTTTGTTTCCAACTTAGTTCAAATGAAGTACTCTTACAGGCTCCTGTTTCCCTGCCCTAGAATATCCTTGAGGTCACTTTGCTCTCAGTCATTTTTTCCTCCAAAGGTTTTGAACACTCCTTGGCATTGGGATTTCAGTGAACGTATCTTTTGATGCCTTCTTCTTAGTCTACTTTTATTTTATTGGTCTTTCCCATTTCTAATTCTTTTTCATTTTATCCTCTGTTACTGTGTAAATTGCTTATAATTCTCAAAATTCCTTCTGCAGTCTTTTTCCTTCTCCTCTGCTAGTTTGTTTTGCAAAATGTTAAGTCTGAATCTACAGAAATATTATTCAAGGGAGACAATAATACTTTATTCTGCACCATTTCCTCATTATTTAAGGTCAGAGGTTTCAGTTCAGTGTTGTCTCCTCCCTGTCTCTATGCACACAAGCTGTTAAAATGTCTAGTTTGGTATCACGCCCACCTAATTATTTTGAAACACACATGCTACAACATG
Organism: Egretta garzetta; assembly: GCF_000687185.1. NCBI lineage: Eukaryota > Metazoa > Chordata > Aves > Pelecaniformes > Ardeidae > Egretta > Egretta garzetta. The sequence continues at coordinate 4,038,328 of NW_009258669.1, forward strand.
CCAATTATCTGTCAAATTGTATTGTCCTTCAAAACAAGCCTCCTCATAATTGTAGTCTGTTTTGTCTTTTAAAAATCTTATGAGGATCTATTTAGCCTAGATGTTGAATACCTCTTAAAAACAGTATCTCCTTTTTCACAAGCAGCACTGGGTACTATGTCTTTTTTTGCATCTCTTTCTTTCAGCTCTCATCGGTCTCTCCTGTACCTTCCTGTATGCATGCAATGACAACTCCACACCAGTATGCCAAGCAGCCATTCTCTTTTGTTTTCACCTACCCCCCACTCCCCTCCCAAACTGCCAGTGTACGCACAGCATGCTAAATGTATCAACTCTTAAACGGAAACAACTGAACCTGTCATTCTGGTAGAAAAGGGAGTCTAAAACTGCCCAGTCCACAGAGAACTCTGGCCCCATTTCCTTTTGTCCTGACCCGCCTTAGGTTGGCGAAGCCTTCGGGTACACAGGCCTTCTCTTTCAGGAGACGGTGCCAGTGCCCCTTCCCATCTTCTCCAGCAGGATGTCACAGGGAAATGAAAAAAGCAAAAGAAGCTGCCCCTGCAGCTGCTGTAAATGTGAGGAAGCAAATGGTGGCCTTCGCTTAGTCCCTCCCCAACAGCAGGCGTCCACCTCCTGCAGCAACTTCTGCTCTCGCAAGGCGGGTAAGCGAGGACAGCAGAGGGAAAGAAGAGGCAACGTGAGGCAGCGCGGCAAGGTGCCCTCCTCAGTAACCAGGCTTGCTCTCCAGGAAGGTCTGTTCCACAGTGAGTTGGTGTACTTCACACATTGGTTTGACTGAGACAAAGTTTTTAAAGGTTGGAATAATATTTTTCTGTGTCTTGTACAGCTTTGAGCAAATTGCCAGCACTTAAATAATTAATAACAACAACAATAATAACAACAAACAATGATAAGTGCACTCTATGGATACTGAATCTCTTTGCAGGGTCCCCTAGAAGTCATTAGGTGTCCTCCTCCATAAATATTTAATAAAGATTTGATTTCCAGGCACTTCTAGTGTCTAAAATGTTCTCTGGAAAAGCCTGTGAAAGCACACAATTGTTAAACAAGGACCAAAGAGGGATATTACTTCTGCACTTTACAAAGTTTGAGCACTTTATGTCAAATGATACATGCTGTTATTACAGCTCTGTCTTGAGTAATGGTTTTAATTTTGTATTTCATCAAAGGAGACAGACCATTGTATTTCTAGTATAGGGTTAGAAGTGACTTATCTGGTTAATATTTTAGACGGAGGTAACCATACTGCAACTTAGACATCAGGAGTGTAAGCTGGTATACCCAGATGTACAATTAAAAGAAGAGACCATGAGGTGGCCTTTAACCAATATTATTTTTAACATTAACTCTGGGGATGAAAAGTCAATCCCAAGGAAGCCAGAGGCAAAATCAATACTTTACTGTTCCACAGAAACATGTCCAACACAAAATGTATCTGTAACTCATGTGGAAACATGTACAACCTTTGGGGCAGATTCTCTTAATGGTAACATAGCCTTCAATTGGAGAAAATGGTATTACTCTATTTTTCCTTTTTTATTGCTGTGTCTCAGTGCTATATACTTCAGAGGTGGTGGTACAGGAAGTTCCAGGGATTCCTGAAGCATTATAAGTTTAATAACTAAAGGAATAAATTATTTTTATTCTTAATCTCAATGTGTATAAAAATTTAAACGTTTGAAAGCAATGACTCTGAAGGGGTTCCTGAATACAAAATTATGCTACAGTACAAAATAAATGAAACTACATAGTTAATATCACATTATGACTTCCATATTTATATTCTGTTTATTACTGTGCACCTGTGTCACACCATAATAATAAACACAGTGATTCTGCCCTCTATTAATCACCCCATTTATTATAATTTAAACAATTTTTTAAAAACTTTTTTTTTTCCTGTTTCTTGCTACTTTTGTTGCACGAACACCACACCCAGCAAGAGCCTCAGTGTGGATTCCCTTCAAGGCAAGGCTTTAGCCCTTGAAGCTCTGAGGAGGGATAAAGGAGAGACTGCTCCCTATACCACTGTTGCACAGCAAAGCCTAAAGGCTGCCTTAGCACGAGACAGGCGTGACTCTGACCTGGGGTGGACCTCTCACACAGGCAGGAGCTATTAGGGGAAACTCATTGCAAAGCAGAGGAAAGGAGGGCAGGGAGAGTGGAAGCATGGCTCTGAAGCCCTGGGGAGGGAGAGGCTGTTGCATCTGTGACTAGCAGGACCACGCTGTGCCAGCCTCCCTGCCTACGCTGACAGCGCCTTGGGATACCTCTGTTCCTTTGCTAACAGCATCACTGAACTTGATGTTCTCAGTTACAAGCTTAGTACAAATTCTTACAGGCTAATTGAGATACGTTTTGCTTAGTTTCCAGGGTTGTTTCGCCTCTTCACAAACACATATGTATAGTTACACTAGAATACATTACAGTTATTTAATACATTGAAGCTATCTGAATCATCATGACATGTAAGTAACAAAAATTCCTCATGCCCTGCTGTCCCTTCTGTACATTTAATCTTAACCTATCAGATTCATTATTCAAATTTTATGCTCTCTGTATCAAATAATAAATTTAGAAGCAGTATAAAATAACAGTATGAAAATACTGTATTTGCTTTGAAAGTAAGCAAAAATGTTTCCAGAAAAGACAAGACAATGGAGACACATTTACACTTCCAGGTGTAACTATCCTTGCTGACCGTAGTGTGGAAATCTGAAAGGCATAAGCGCACCAGTTTGTTCCCATTAGGCTCTGTCCTGCATCCTCACCACGAGCATGGCAGCACACTGTCACCGTGACCCCAGCGCCTCAGCTGCCACTGCAGCTCCAGGCAGCTGGGGACAACCAGCCTGTGGCACGGGGTCCCCTCGCCATGCCAAAAGCGCCTCTCCCTCGTGGAGGTCCCGGGCTGCTGCACCATGACTGCTGCAGGCGGTGACGCAGGATGGAGTCCTGTTCTGCACCCTGCAGCCTTGCTCACAGCAGTGGCAGCACTGCTGTACAGCTCTGCAACATCCTCTCCTGCCTTACCATGATCCTCCCAAGCCGCTTCCCTACCTGGGAAGCCATTTCTCTGAGAGGGATGCTGTCAGCGTCAGACAAAAAGTTCCTTCAGAAGGCAGGCAGCAGAAGTATGTTGAACCACCAGCAGTCCACTGGCCACCAGGTTAAATTATTGCTTTTATACAGACATACAAGAATATACAAGTGTTTAGATACATAGACACATTTTTAGTCCTTTCCAGTGTTTTTAAACTGTAAACAAGTCCAAATTTTACATCAAATTATTTTTTAAAATCCAGTCTCTGTAATCTCTAATTCCTAACTTCACAAAGCTTAACAAGATGGAACTTGCATTATCTTAAATAACAGCACAGAAAAAAATTATGCTGTAACTGAGTTACTGTTTGAAATATATGTATAACTTAGTTAAAAAACACTTACTGCACCAGTGTTCAGCCATATTGACTGGTTTGTTGGACAGATCGGTTTTACTGTGTGACTAAGGCACACATAATGCTTTTATTTAATTTATAATTTAATTCCATGTTTTGTAATACATATAACATCCTGAGGATACCCTTTTCATAACATAAAGAGCCTCTAAATTCAAGTAGAATGATAGCCACTTGTTTAAATCCTGTATTATGTAATGGCAGAAACCTTTCAATAATTAACAATTTCCACTTAAGAACACCTATTCTGTATCTGCGTATATATATATGAAAAAAATAGTCCCGTAAATAAGGGTATTAAAAAAAAAGTTTTATTGTAAGATTCAGGTGAAATATTCTTCTACTTAGGTATTTTAAATTTAAAACCCAAGGAGCATTTTACTTCAGGACATTGTTTCATAAAGGTCTGATGAAGCTTCTTCTCAAAGCAATTAAATATAGATGATGTACTATAAGATTTTAAGTTTTGCCACTATGATGGAACCCCAGCAAAATAATCACTGAGTGCTTTATGTTAGGCCAAGAAATACCAGTAGAAATTTTACTATTAAATCATCTGTGGGGAAAAAAAAAAAATCTACAATATCTTAATTGAAAAAAAGACTTCTTTTATTATTTAGGAGATCATTATTGTATTTACTCCTACATGAAAAAGCGAATGCATTAACACACAAACTATATTAAAGATGAATAATGCCTTTCTTATGGAAATGTAAAATTATCACACTTCACTAATGCTGGAATCAAAAGGAGCTTCCTAGCTGTATTTTCACAACATGAGGGCCATTTCACACAGTTTTTTAGTTAGTATTTAATACAGATTGCATTAGCAAGACAGGCCTTATCAAAAACTCTGCTAACTTGAGTAAGATGCCACATTCTTAGTTACTTAAGGTTAATCAACACACTAAGATAGGCTATTAATGACTGATTTTTCACAGTTATAAAGAATGTAAGAGAACAACAATTACAAGTATGTACGTAGTAAGCTATGGTATCATCTTATGCTGTACCACAAATACATTTAAAAATGTATAAAAATTATCACAGTAACTGTGAACATACATGCTTTTTTTCTCTGAATAAAGCATTTTCAGCTTATAAGATAACAAGTAATTTCCAAATTCTAAAAAAAATTGGTGTTACTGGAAAAAAAAAAAGGTAATTCTAGCTATAATGAGGATTATTCAGTTGAAACCTTCTGGAGTACAGAATCACAATGGGCAAGGACTTTGCATTTCCATACCAAGAATGTGCTAGAGAACAACATCACAAATAAGGCTTTTTATGAAAATGATGATCAGAATGACGAGACCTGAGACTTCAGTCACCTGCAGAAGACAACAGACAATTCCTAAATGTTTTGTAATGTGCTTGTGGTGATTTTTGACAAAGGAGGCAGTTAGAACTCAAACTTTTTAGGACACATTTTAACTACAGGGCTGAGAATGTAAAGTTGAAGACAACTGCGGTGGGTTGACCCTGGCTGGATGCCAGGTGCCCACCAAAGCTGCTCTATCACTCCCCTCCTCAGCTGGACAGGAAAAAGAAAATATAATGAAAAGCTTGTGGGTCAAGACAAGGACAGGGAGAGATTGCTCAGCAATTACCGTCATAGGCAAAAAAGACTCGACTTGGGGAAATTAGTTTAATTTATTGACAATCAAATCAGAGTAGGATAATGAAAAATAAAAACAAAATCTTAAAACACCTTTCCCCCATTACTCCCTTCTTCCCGGGCTTAACTTCACTCCCGATTTCTCTACCTCCTGCCCCTCCGTGGTGTAGGTAGATAAGGAATGGGCATTGGGGTCAGTTCATCACAGGCTGCCCCTGCCGCTCCTTTCTCCTCAGGAGAGGACTCCTCACCCTCTGCCCCTGCTCCAGCCTGGGGTCCCTCCCACACCAGACAGTCCTCCACGAACTGCTCCAGCATGGGTCCTTCCCATGGGCTGCAATTCTTCACCAGCTGCTCCAGAGTGGGTCCCTCCCTCCCTCCCACAGGGTGCAGTCCCTCAGGCGCAGACGGCTCCAGCGTGGGTCCCCGTGGGGTCACCAGCCCGGCCAGCAAACCTGCCCCAGCCTGGGCTCCCCTCCCCACGGGGCCACAGGCCCTGCCAGGAGCCTGCTCCAGCGTGGGCTTCCCACGGGCTCACAGCCTCCTTTCTGCACCAGGGGCTGCAGGGGAATGTCTGCTCCGGTGCCTGGAGCTCCTCCTGCCCTCCTGCTGCACCAGCCTGGGGGGCTGCAGGGCTGTGCCTCTCACATACTCATTCCTCACTTCTGCTGCAATTGCACACTTTTTTTTTCCTCCCCCCTTCTTAAATACGTTATCCCAGAGGCACTACTACCATCACTGATAGGCTTGGCCTTTGCCAGGGGCAGGTCCATCTTGGAGCTGGCTGGTATTGGCTCTATCGGACACAGGGGAAGCTTCTGGCAGCTTCTCACAGGAGCTACCCCTGCAGACCCCCTGCTACCAAAACCTTGCCACGCCAACCCGATACAACACTTAATGAAAGTGATTGTGAAATAAGAGGTCAAACGAAGTCGCTATGAGCTGGTTATATTCCAAGTATCCAAAGTCTTGAACTAACTGGTCTCCTTTCTCTTTTCCTTCTTTCTTTCAAGTCATTAGGGAAACAAAACTACCAGTCAATCAAGCACAATCTATCAGAATGAGGAAGAATAGCAAGAAAAAGCCATTGCAGATAAATCATAACTCTTCAATGATCTTGAACTCAGAAGTGATAAAATAGAAATGGATACTGTGTTAAATGAGTAAGCATAATAGACTGACAATTTAGGGACACAATTAGGAAGGAACCAGGCACAAACTGAAACAAAACTAGCAAAGGACAAAGAACAACACAAATTATGCTATAAGTATGCTCAATAGTTACAGGAAGACCTGGGAAAAGATTGCTAGATCATTCAATAGCTAAGAAAATCTGTCGACATGTGATGCTGAAAGGCTAGAATTAAATGCCCTTTTTACTTCAGATTTCACTAAAGGAATCACCTATGGCCAAATGACCAACTCAATTACAACAACAACAAAGCCTCAGACTGACCTGGATGATGGACTAAAATGTGTGCTCTTTAAATAAAAAAGCAGTTAGGGTGGCTGAATTAGAATTCAGAATGATAGCAAGCAGTTATAGGAATGATTAAAAGATATGATGACATTCACAGAATACAAGTGAGAACTCCTCCATTTAGCAATAGTTGAACTTACACAGTTCCCATAATTACTCTTACATCCACTATAGAATAATCAACAGAGCAAATACAGAATAGGGAATAACTTAAGAAAAAAAACCTGTGAACTGTAATTTGTAATAAACTGAAGGTGAATGAATACTAGCATGTCATAAACCAGACAACCATCATGTAAGATTGTATAAATGACACAACTACAGCTTTTAAGACATGTGAACTAACTCTCCCTCTTTATTCAGTGCTGCAAAACTGGAGCCCTGCACTTCAAGGAATTTGTAAACCAGTTGCTCCAGAGGAGAGAGAGAAGCAGGAAGAGTGATCAAAATTCTAGAAAACATGGTCTGCAAGGACTGAAATTGGATTTTTTGGGAAGAGGTGACTTAAACACACTGATCCACTCCAAGCCCTGCAAACAGGAAGAGGATATACTATACTCTCTGCTTCTGATCAGTGGTAAGGTGGTCTTGAGTTACACTAAGAAATGTTTAGTTTGTATGTTAACATAAACTTTCCACTGGTGACAAAATAAGACACTGCAACAGGTAGTCCAGGAATAACGTGCAATTTTCAAGAAGGGAATTTTTAAGAACAGGGGAGATCCAGATAGTCAGGAAACACCTAACCAGAGGTGAATTTCAAACTTTTTGAAGACGACACCAAACTGGGTGGTAGTGTTGATCTACTTGAGGGGAGGAGGGCTCTGCAGAGGGACCTGGACAGGCTGGATCGATGAATCGAAGCCAACTGTATGAGGTTCAACAAGGCCAAGTGCCAGGTCCTGCACTTGGGTCACAACAACCCCATGCAATGCTACAGGCCAATGGCATCCTGGCTTGTATCAGGAATAGTGTGGCCAGCAGGAGCAGGGAAGTGATTGTCCCCCTGTACTCAGTTCTGGTGAGGCCACACCTTGAATACTGTGTTCAGTTTTGGGCCCCTCACTACAAGAAAGACGTTGCATTGCTGGAACATGTCCAGAGGAGAGCCACAAAGCTGGTGAGGGGTCTGGAGCACAAGTCTTACGAGGAGCGGCTGAGGGAGCTGGGCTTGTTTAGTCTGGAGAAGAGGAGGCTGAGGGGAGACCTTATCGCCCTCTACAACTGCCTGA
>NW_009258669.1:4046222-4086151 GCF_000687185.1 Egretta garzetta
GTTAGGTTAATGGTTGGACTTGATGATCTTAAAGGTCTTTTCCAGCCTAGAAGATTCTATGATTCTATTCTATGACATAATGAATGAGAATCTAGATTATTATTTTAGCACTGTTCCACATCACAAGTTAAAAATTACAAGAAGGTAAGCTTTTCATGCATTATTAACAAAACAACAGGAAAATTGTCTAAACATTAACTCGAGCTCCCCAATCCTTCCAACCCCTTGGTCTGAATTTGCCTTTAGCATTGGTCCCTAAATCAGGTCAGAGCCCAACAGCCAGGCTCACCCAATGGCTACTACTCCCAAACTTCTTTTTTCCTGCCTTTTGTTCCCTGATAGCCTATCCAGTACAAAATATCCAGTACTTGCATTAATTTCACACTTATTTTTGCCTGCTCATACACTGCAGTTGCAGATCCCAAGCTCCTGCTGCCCCCACTGGCCTCAGCTACTGCCTTCTGATTGACTTCTGAAGCTATTGCAATTTGTCCCTGAGCCTGCCTTTCAGATTTATACATAAACCCAGGCTAAAAAAAGCTGCAGGGAGAAAACACTGATGACTGGGCTGTTCTCATTAGGGCTTTTTTTGAGAAAGCAACACCATAAGGTACATCGGTGATGCTGCGGGGAGTGCATTAGAATATGTTGCACTTGTTTGAATACAGGAGTACAACGGCAATGGGCTGAAGAAGACCAGCATAGTGCTGTGATGCTAAAGTACAAAAAATTAGCTGAAAAGTTGTGGTAGTGAGCCATTTCATTATACAAAGTCTTGTAAGATCATGCTATGAAGACAAAGGAACAACAAGCTTTAGAAAGGGCATGCAGAGTTTTCAGAAGATCTTAACACAAATGCTAGAGATTAGGAGGTCAGAATAAGCTTCCAGAGTTGTATATACTTTGTTTTAGAAGCAGCATCATAAATAGAACTTGATTAGTCAGGTCTTGTTAAGTTATCTTGTGAAAAATCTTTTTAAAAGATTATGTCAAAATGTGGGAGGATAGCAGGGATCTGAACTGTAATAAAAGCAGCTTCCCAACAAGAATCCTTAGAAAACATTATGGAGAGAGGGTTTATGAAGCAGTAAGTTGAAACAGTATAAATAAGCCTTCAGATCCAGGGATTCTACATGTGATGATTATTTATAGAGAAGCTTATAAAATGAACCAATGCCTTCATTAATAAACTGTTATTACAGTTTAGTGTAGTAAATCAATTATTGAAGAGGAAGACTGGTAATTATAAAACCACTACTTCTTAATAAGCAATTTTCTATTACAAAACAAAACATCTTTTGAAAGGATAGAATTTTTAAGTTGTTTTAAACTTAAAGCCTATTTTACAAATATTTGAGCTATGGCTGATATTCCACTTGAGAATACCATGTAAAAGGATATAGTTCCTAATGCCAAACTGAAACTCTTCCAGATGAGTTACTGAATACTAGCTGCATCAGTAGCATTTTTCTTTCAACTCTAACAATGTATTTTTGTTTTATAAAATGAAGTTTAAAAACAACAAAAAATGTATTGGTATTCCTTCATTTGGTAAAGAAATATTTATGAGGATTAACATACAGAAGAAATAAATGCATTTTCACTCTAAAAAAAATTTACAAATTGAAAATGCTATATACAATATAAGCAAGAGTGCAAAGTTCTGGTCAAATCAGCTTTAGTATTAGTTTATTGGTATCCTACTCAGTCTGCACGATAAAAGTTTAAAAGACTGAATCTTAAGACACTAGCTCTTTCTGGAAGAAAACACAGAATTAGACTTTCATCAGGAAAAAATAACATATTAAGTAAGTTAGACTTGGTCTTTGCTGCTGCTTTTAAATACAGAAAAACTACTTTAATTTTTCAAAGAAAAGCTGTATTTTTAAGTTTAGCATTAAGAAATCATGTTTGAATAATGTGAAGTGTAAAAATAATAGTTTTTATGTCCTATATTTTTCAAAATTGATTAGCATTTTTCGCTGCCCTGTAAACACAATGGAAAAAGATCTAATAATTAGTTTTTCCACAGGAGGTATTCAATACTGTTTGGAATTGGTAACATCTCAGCAGATTCCCTGAAGAACTGCTGTTCAAAGTTCAGAGTAGTGATTTTTCTTTGATGAATTACTAACAATTAAAAGATGACAGAAAGTGTGATTGAACTCGTCACTGCTGACATAAAGGACTAAACCAAAACACAAGCTCCAGTTCTTGGCTGCAATTTTAATCAGACACAAATGAAATATTAACAGAATCCACTTCCTCTGGAATGTGTTTTAGCTATATTAGAGTTTTATATTTTAGGACTTTTCTTTTGATGGGGCAGGGATAGGGGAAGGGCAGGGGATGAGATAAAACTCACAGCTTCCTCTCTCCTTCCTCTGCATTTTTTTCAGTCTTCCATGGGGAAGAGACCAAGACAACCCTGAGAGCACTTAAATATTGGAGTAGGTTTCCCAAAAGTGGTGGAGTCCCCCCCAGTAGAGATACTCAAGACTTGGCTGTACAGAGCCCTTGATAGCCTAACTAAGGCCCTGCTTTCAGAAGCAGGTAGGACCAGGTGATCTCCACAGACCACTGCCACATAGACTTTTCTGATTCCGTATTAAATTCAGAACAGTGACCTTACCATTGCAAACCTCAGTTTAACCATCTGCCTTGGTTATCAAATGTATTATGTTGAACAAGCTTGCAGAAAAAGTTAAAATACATAAAAGAAGATAGCAGTACAGGTGTTGCTTCTTTATTTTAAAGAGTGAAATAAGGAACCGAATAATTGTTTGGGTTTTTTTTCTGTTGCTTGGGTTCTTCAGTTAGACTGCTACAACTTATTCCAAGTCATATACTTGCTATTTTAGGGTAAATAAGGTCACAAGAGAAGCAAGTGAATACCTGAAAGAGTATCAGTTCACGCACACATCTATACGATAATGTAATGAAATGGTAAAAGCTAAGAGTTTTGAATTGTCAGAGAAGCATCAAGAAGGGATTTGTAAAGAAATGAATCACTGATTATCCAAGGACAGACCACCAATCTTACATAAGGAATTCCTCACCAGCTGAGTAATTGTATAATTTCAGTGGCTGTGGTCCAAATCTCTCTCAGGTTCTGTTGACTAATTGACAGATGAGCTGCTGTTTGATCCTGAGGTGGTCATACCTCAACTTGCTAGTGGGGATATGACATGGTCATGAAGATAAGTGATTTCTGCATAGTACCAAACTAACAAACTATCCAGTTTCCAGAAGATTTCCTCCATCTTATTTCTCTGTTAGGGTTGCACATAATTATTTTTGTTCAGTAAGGCTGATGGGGAAATATCTTTTAGGTAGTTATTGGCATTCCAGATTAATAAAAATTCATGTAGCATGCTCAGTATGAGAAAACTTACCGAAAATATAAAACTACTACCATAAACTTTTAGTGACAAAATTTAGCATCTAATTCAACTAATGGAACTACACAGTCAACTCATCCTGCTACTTGTTCGTATAAATGCCAAGATTTTATCGGTTATCACATTAAGGTTCGAGAATTATCAAGTGTGTGGTACATCGTATGTTGTACAATAATGGGTGGTACCTTGTTTATTCACACAGCTATAGCAATGGGTCCAATTTACATGACAATTACTCAGAAGTGACTTAAGAAAACTGGAGAAAGATTAATTAACTTTGCTCAAGAAACAGTGTTGTTCCTATGGTGTTGTTCACGTCAGCCTCATGCCCCAAGAGTAAACATCCAATTAAAATCTGAAGTCAAGATACTGATGCTAAGCTCAAGATTGTACAGTACATTTTTTTGCACACGTAACGGAATATATATGCCTCATTGTAAGCAAGCACTTCATGTCTGCTGCACCACTGGTGATGAAGCAAGAAAATGTACTCATTATCTTGCTAGTCAAGACCCAAGTCAATTTAATTAGAAAGTTCATTACTAGCACACAAAAGAAGCTTCAAAATTATTTTAGACACACTTAACTCTGTTTGTGGTATGTACATGTCAAGTTAACATAGAAGAGACAGTTTCAAACCAATGGCACATGGTTCATTGAAGTATTAAATCCAATAGCCAATCCGTGAGCTTGTTATTGAACAGTTTTATTTAATCAGAACAAGAGATATTCTTTGTGCATCCTGCATCTTCTTAACAAGGGTTGCATCCACTTTGCAACTAAAAACATGGGTTCAATTTCTATTACATGGGCAAATTCTACTACACCTTCCGCAAAATTATAAGTTATATAAAATGAGTATGTAAGCAATTTTAGGGATGTTGAAATATGCACCTTAAGGTGTTTAGTTAAAAAACGCATTTTGAATATTGGTGCTGCAAGAGTATGAGCATCATGAGGGATCTTCACAAAACTTAACTTCAGCAAGGCCAAGCTTCCTGGGCTCTGTTTATAATCAGTAAGAGGTAAGGGAGAGAGACTGACTATCCAAGGTAACTCTGAGTTTTGAGTTTCTCTGGAGGACTTTCTCAGTAGTGGCTAACTACTTTTGAGGTACCGAGATATCACCCTCTCAAGGACACACAGATGAGTAGGACAGATTTATGAATACCATTCAGTGAAATCTTTGTGGTCTCCAGTAACACTAACAGAGCAACACAGGGCATTTCAAATTTCCCATGTAGAAAGGCTTGTTAAAATGTAATAGAAAGGGCAGGACTTAAGTTCAAAAATAGTAGATTATCAGAGAATTTAAAGAGTTGACCTCTTTCAGATTTGTTATGACATATACTATTGTTTTCAACAGGATTGCAACCCTGGTAAGGAGGGCTATTGTTGTCTCTATTAGCATGCCTTTTTGTCCCCCAACAACATTTCTTAAAAGTATATTCCCATGGGAATACTGAGTGATGGTTACCATTGTTCAAAGATGATAACTTCTTGTTTTCAGTGAATTTCACTGTGTGTCTATACGTGCAAGCTAGGTATGATGGTATGTTTACATGTTCACTATGTTGGCAATTTCAGAGGCAAAAAAATTAGCTTGTCATCCATTGTGCTGCTTCTGTGCAACAAGCCAAAGAGTGCTTGTGTATCTGAAAGCAAAAATGACAACACCCGTAATGACTCGTCAGTTTACATATTCAGTGCTGATGTTTAATTAAAAAATGAAATATCAATTTTAAAAAAAAAGAAGGATTCCTTACAAAGACCTATTTTAACAGTAAATTTCACAGCACTATTGTTATTTAAGGCTACAATACATGACAGGAATGCTTAAAAATGTATTTCCAATGAAAATAAGTTATAGTAAGTTATCACGATCAAAATAAGTTATATCATGCTAAAGTACAGAAATGTACACTCAGGACAACAAAAATAAAAAAAAATTTTTTTCTGCCATATAATGATATCACACACACAAAAAAGAAAATAATGTCTCCTGCAACCAGCTAAGTCTAATCTGAGACGTAAGACACACAAGTTTTTCCTAGAACCTAGTTCTGGGAAAAGACAGTTATAAAAGAAGAGTTCAGTTGCTGTTAATATGCAGCCAATTCTAATCACCGAGAGTGCTGCTGCTAAGTTAACAAGGCCCTTGTCTTGAAGAGTGCTCCATGTGAATGGACTACTATGTTTTCTTAAGAATCATAATATACAAGAAGTTCACTAGGAACTTTCTGAGAGTTAACATCTTTTATTAACTATCTGAGGACATCCACAGAGTGGTAACTAATCTGGTTATCTGAAGTAACTTCATCTTTTTTCGATTTGCTTATTTGTTGCTAGAATAAATACATTTCTAGAGCTGTGAGACACTTAATATTTTAATTAAAATTTTACTTTAGCAATTCCTAGCTTCTTAACAGCCTATCCATTTTAAATAAGTTTTACTGGAAGCTTTCATTTAAAACTCTGATTTGAAGATACCCGAGTATTCATTCTATGTCACAGAAAAAATTATTTGCTGCACACATTGAAAAAAATGGAATTTTAATAATAGCCAGGGTTTCTACACACAGTTTGTACTAGAGGAATATTCCATCTTTTTTGCTACATATTTTTGCAGTAAGCGGAGAAAAGAAAAAAATTAATCTGTAAGTGAGCTCCTGAAGTTCTGACCTTTAAATTCAGTCTATATGCTAATCATTCCTAGTTAGGAATTGGTTCCTTAAATCATCAATATGGAACACTAAGCACAAGCCTGCTCTGAGATTCGAAGAAGAAACTTTGTAAACATGAAAGTTTTCAAACTGATTTTTGTTTACAAACCATTTGAAAACTCATTGTTTTTAAGTGTTTCAGCTTGCCATAGAATTTATCTTTCATATTCCTACATAGTTGCTTTCTTCTATGTTATCAATAAAAACTAACACTGACCATCCTCTTAGAAGGTTAAACTTCTAACTTCTGTTTGAAATGCTAGAGTCCCTTTTCTCAGAAGAAATGCTACATATACGTGCAGCCAGCAACAAGAAAGAATACACTATTGCTCCAACCCTTCATTAGTCAGATGATCTTGGCAACAGCAATAGTGCTTGTGCACAGTCTCTGCATGAAAAACTGTTTTCAAAGGTAACCTTGCCAAGGGCTACGTTCTGTCTTGGCAAAAGGAAGCAAACTTTACTTTTCTACTGATCAGTTCACTCTGCATGAGAAACAGGTGTTATGATAGGAAATGCGACTTGGGGCAGGAACAAAATAAAATTCTCTAAAAATAGGTTTGGGTTGAAAAAAATCAGAGATAATAAGCCTGCAGGGCTTACATGTTTTTGGAAAATGCAAATCATGAAAACTGGTTAAGGAATTAAATGGTCTTTTTCAAAAATGACCATGGAGATTATAATCATTAATTAAAATCATGTAAATAATATTCTGAAAGAACTCTTCCTTTTTATCTCATAGGTTTCAAATGGCCTAATGGTAAAAGGTTTAGTCTCAAAAGAGCTATTCTAATTAAAACTAAAAATTTAGTATAATTAATGAGTATGCATAAGCTAGCAATCTCATCCACTTGCTATGACAATTTCTTAACGGAGAAATAAAATTATATTTTTAAGTATCATTATACTAGGTTACAATGGATTATATTCTTACATGTTCCCTTACATATTTTCAATCAATTCAATACGCACTGTTATTAAAACTTTCTTGACCTGTGGTAACTCATTAACACTATTTCTTAAAACTCTGCATGTCATAGCATTTCCTCTGTTGCAATACCTTCTGGCATTTATTTGTAGTGATGTATACTTGAAACACAGAAAACAGACAGACTTAATAGAACTAATCACAAAATGAACTGTATCCATACTGCACATGTATTGGCTTTATATTCCATAATTACTCCACTGGAATCCAGTCATGGAATATTGCCCTTTCTATTTACTTTTTTCCAAAACTTCAAATTCTGGAAAATCTTTCCTGTGTATCACATATGGAGGCTCAGTTAAGATATGTTGTCTTTTTCATGGAAGCAAAAGGGGAATTCACTTGCTCCATGTTGAATTCGAAGTATGTTTTTAGGAGTCCTTAACTGTGTTTACTGTACCCATATAGATGGATGATTTAATCCTTCTGCAGGAGGTACAGTAAACCAGAAGGTAAGAGCACATTTAAAGATCTAACATAATTGCATTGAAATTTGAATAAAAAATGTTTTCTAAAAAGAAAGCCTGTAATGTTTGAATTATGTTAAAAGCTATTTTCCAGTTTTGAAGTACTACTGACAAACTGAGTCTTTTAAAATCTGATTAATATTTTTTTTGCAAATTTCAGGAGAGTAATTGGTATCTTGAGGCATTTCACTGGAATACAAATGGTAACACAATATTATTGATGGACTGGAATATATTTAAAAATAACTAAAGCTAACAACCACCTTTGACTTCAACTAAAACCAAGAACAGCTGAAACAAGACTAAAAAATTTTCAACTTGCTTTTCCATTCATCCTGCTACCATATAGTAATTTGTTACTGTTACGCTTAAAACAAATACAATCCAAATAATGCAAGTGCAAAAGGTTTGTGTTGTTTCTTAGAATTGCTATCCTGTTCTATATCAAAGTAAAAAAGCATGCCAGTTCTTTTTTTTTTAGTATCTGACACGGTAAGAAAAAATATGAAAGATGCAAATAGAACACGCTGATATAAAACAGTAAAAATTAGTTGCTTTGAATTTGAATATGTAAGTCCTCTTACAACTTATCTGAAAGCCACAAACACAATTTGCCCTGCTACATAGTCTTAAATTATAAACGCTCTTGCTACATCAAGTGTTACCCTCTCTTCACATACTCTCTCTACCCTAATAATTGAGTAAGTCTAAAACTTTTAACTTCTTATAGGATTATTTTCACAAATTTTCGTAATTGCTGTACTGACAACTTAGAACATCTTCCAAAATAGCACTCTTGCTGCATTTTGACTAGTAAGAGACTATGCAGTAACCCAAAAGGACAAACATATTTAACTGTAATAATGTTCAAGACGCTCTTAAATCCTAAACTCTGAGGATCTTCATTTTAAACATCTCAGGGCATACAGAAGTCATGTTGTAGATGAGCAGGTAGCATGGAAAAAGCAAATGCACCTTCTTAAAGTTAGTTTTATTTTAGATGTAATTGATGTTAGCTCTGTGAGCTAACTCAGTTGGTTTGCTGTAATCTAAATAAAACATGAAATCAGAATCACTAGGCAACATATGAGAAGATGTACAGTGCTCCTAAAATAAGCATTTGCATTTCTATTTGTGCTCAGTAACAAAGCAGAGATTATTAGATAAAGTGGAACGCACAAATGACTTAGTATACTAGTATTACTTATTAACCCCTAAGTTCTGCGTTATAATCATAATAGGCAGCCCATTTTACCAGAAATAGTAAATTATAAAAAATATATAATGGTTTCATAAGGAATTTACAGTATTGCACTGGTAATCTAGAACTATTAATAACAAACATTTATAAAAATTCTCTTGACTCATATTAAAGCACAGGTCTGATAAATTAATCTCTAATACTCAAAGTTTCTTTTCCTGCACCCATTGCTCTGTACAAACTGAGTGCCATGAGACTACTGAGTTAAAGAAGAGATTCAAACCACAAGGGAAACACAATCCTGCATGAACAAGTTAAAAGTACCTCTAGATTTTTTTAAGCACAGAATGAATTGTATACTCATTGGTGACTGTTTGAATCTTCTACAAAGCCTGAGGAATTATGAACTAGGTAAATAGTTAGGGAAAATACAAATAAAACCCAGTAATATCTGTACTACTTACAAAATGGTTTTATAAGAAGAAAATTGTTCACAAAAATTATTGGGTTTCATTTCTAGGTGAACATGTCAGGCACACATTTTTCCACCATACACGTGGAAGGATTGCCAACACTGAACCTACTTTTTTTTTATTAGAGTGCAACCAGCTACCTTTTTTGAACTCCACAATCTTTTAAACTATTTTCACTCTGAAAATGCCTTTTATAAATTTATGATTACAAAACACCGTAAAAAATAAGTTTTCCATTCACTTTTAGAAAAAAAAAAAAAAACCAACAACTTTGGAAAGACATTCACTACAGAACTGCACTCTATTAACTTTTTTGTCCACAAGTAAATAACATAATATTCAAAGCCCATAAAGAATGTCACTTTATGTGACCAAAAAGACCTGTCAATTAAAGCTGCCCATAGTATACATTCCACCGGTCCAAAATTGCTAATTTTGCTTGATTGCAATCAATAAATGGGTCAGATCAACTTTTGGTTGGGGTACATTTTCAAATAATCACAGTACTCTCCTAGTAAGTACTTAATCTATTATAAAACACAGGCATCATGACTGAGTCACAGTCTTCTCATGCAAGCACTACAGTGTAAAGGAAGATCACAGAGTCAGATACACAGAATGTTTATTTCTTCTTTCTGTGGTATGTGGCTTGTGAAAATGACCTTACACAGTCAGTTTAACTCCAAAAAAAACAGAGGGGGTTAAATCACACAGATTCTCAGTGCAACAATACCCTGAACTACTTGTGATACAAAGTTTGGCCATAATCAATTCCCGTTGCTTTGGAGAACGTTACTTTAAATGATATGAAGACATACTGGCTGAAAGTTGAAGACAGGCATAAGAGAGAACGCTGTTATAACATGGTCCATTAGAACGACCAGCTGAAATACTGCGTACAGGCATTTAACGTGATGTTGACACTACAACGTATGTAAGTTCTTATTCGTGTTTCTTTACGTATTACAAGCTTATTCACCGAAATTAAAAGAAATTCATGGCAAGGATTCAGAAAATTTGAAATCTGCAAGAAGCACTTTAGAAAGCGGTTGAGATGTTAAATTCATAGATCACTAAATTTGGCTAATATTTTTCTGATATGTAAAAAAAAGTATAAATACAAATTATTTATTTGTCTGGATTATTGTTCAACTCTTAAGAATTTACACAGCAAGCACTCCAAGGCAAATATACTTCTTCTCAAAGCAACAAAGTCCAGAAACCTCTCCTATGTAATTGAAAAATACTCTTGAGGCATGGAACAATATAAATGTGTCTGTATGACTTCTGTGCCTCAGTTACTTAATCATTAAGGCTCTGGAGAATACAGATTTGGCACATTTTGTAAAATGTATTTATTTCATGAAGATGTATTAGTGTTTCATACAAGAACAGTTGCTAAACATTCAAATTCCTCCCCACCATGAAGTTAGCTCAGAGTTCAAAAGTTATGCACAGTAATGACTTATGTTTCTTTAAATAATTTTAATAACTTATCTATGACCTAGGGAGTTTTGCATGACCTAGCGAAGACTGACTCTTTCCATGAACAACAATGTGACTGCAGAACCACTACACACAATAGCGAGTCTGAAATGCACGGTAAAAGGCCTGTATTCATTAACCTGACTTTTTCTCAATCATCTCTTATACTGCTAAGTTAGTAAATTCAGGGGACAAGAGTAACAGTGCTGAAAATGTTCAAAAAGGAGAATATTAGAAATGATACCCAGATCAGTTTCCACAATCTTAGACAATAACTTCTCTTTCATATTCTTCTGCACTACAGCGGATTTCTACTAGAAGACAGGTTCTTCAAATGCATTCTGAGGTGGATTTGGAAGTGTGACTGCAAATTCACAGCTATTCAGGATATAAATGTGCTGTACATTATGTTTTTAATTGCAAATTTCATTTTTACTACAGAATTTGCAAGCACTGCAATACCAACAGGCATAAATTTCTATACTAGTTTGTACTAGCAAATGTAGATAGTGGAGTAAGTTTGTTTTTAAAGCTTTTGATGTGAATTGAATTGAACTGAATTGAATCGAATCAAATTGAAGAATGCTACCAAATAAAGGAAGAAGACTATGTCATCCTTACATCAAAAACTTGTTTCAGGGCATGGCTGAAAGAAGATGCATTCAAGAAGCTCTTAAGAACTTTGCTTTAAACATTTAATTATGAATGGAATACCACAGTCTAAAGACAAATAAATTCAATACGTGTTCACTGGCCAAGACTTAATTTCCAAAAGACACAGAGACTTCTCATACTTATGTTTAGCTCATCATACTGAGATATTAGTTGTGCCAACACAGTTGAGCCTTTCCATGTTCCACTATTCATTACAACACATACCAACATTCTCTGGTTCCTGCCAAGCTTCAGCCAGAGCTCCTTTAGTGCAAGCTGAATGCTAGGTCCAATCAAAGGAGCTCAAAGAGAACATGAGCCAGTGTTTTGTATGCAGATCTCAGCTGCTGGCATAATGTGCTAATGTAGTACTGTTCCTAGTTAATTCTTCTGATTCATGAAGTGGCTTTTGAACTACATCAAGCTACTTTTCTCTTGAACTTCAGTGCTACCCAGCATAAGCAAGGAAATACTTAATTACTGAATTAGAAAATAACAGTTTTATCCTAAAAAAATCAACTTTTAACTTTTTCTGCAGTACATAACAAGCTGTGGAAAATGAAAACCTGCACACTTATCAGGACAAATTTAAAATAAATACAAGTTAGATATAGTATCTACTAGAGTATATAGACAGTACAGTACATAGTTTTGTGAAATCTAGAAGACTGATGGTTTCCTTCCTTTTTCTTATAGAAACATATTCCTGGTATTTGAAAGGTATATAAGTAACACCCACAGTGGTAACTTCTCAGCCTGGCCCCAAAGTTTGCACCAGATCACTTCTGTACTATTGGCTGGAGAAATGGGATAATAAAATCCCACACAGTACCCTGCAGAGCAATCTGACTAACCTTTAAATTCTGAAACTACATTTATTGGATACAACCTAGAAATGGAGCTAAAAAGTTCCACCAGTAAGCTAGAAATTAATTATGTCTGCTTACAGCTCAGCTCCAAATTACAGTCTATTTTAACTAATTATTTGGAATGTCCAAACATTCAGTTTTCCATGGAAATTCTCCATTTTAGTCTAAACCTAAAAATTACTTTTACAACATCAAACAAACATAATTCAAGTGAAGCTTGAAGTTGTCCTGGGTAAATTCAGTTCATTAGATAATTAGAACATTCAGTGTTGAAGTGTGTCAGTAAGACTTGAAAAATTAGAACAAAAATAAAGCAATCTGAGGAAGCTGAGTAGATTTTAGAAGTTCAGGATATCTAAATCTGTCAACTTGAAATCCTCATACTTCAGCTCAGTTGAAAGCCACAGCATCCCATTTCCGGAAAAAGTCTCAGATTTTTACACATCTGAAATGCAACTACAGCTAATCTATTTTACAGATTGGGTTCTAGAAGTTCTCTAAGTCAGAGATGGTTGGGAAAGAGGACTTAATGTTTAAATTTCCAGATCAGAGTATTTTATGTAGAAGATCTGCTGACTTCTTATCTCCTTCATTCCCTCCAAAAAAGCCATGACAATAAAAAAAGGTGAAAGAATTCACAATTAACCCAATGTGATGACTGAAATAACAAAGACTGTCCATTTCAAATTTCAGAAGGGAAAAGTTTCATTACGTTTGCATCTCTTAAATTTTAATTTGTGTATTTAAATTTGCATGATATGCAGTTTTTTATGTTATACTATGAAAGACAAAATATATGCTTTACTCATACACTGTGTAAAAGAAGCAGGCATATGACTAAGATGACAGAACTTGGACAATACTCATTTCTCAAACAAAATTAATTCATTAGAGGATAAGCACAAGGAAATCTATTAAGGCACAAATTCACATACGATATTAAGGGCTTCTTAAGTTTTAAGCATTTGGTTTCCAGATTCTTAATAATGCTTCCATTTTTATATCTAAAAAATATATTTCATCCAATAAAAAAAAATCAGTAATTACAGTAAAAAAAAAAAGACATTGAAAGTCTCTATTAACTTAATCTTCATAATTATTTTACTTAATTTTGGTAGGCTTTCATGATACTCCTTGGGAAAAAGGCAGTCAGATTATTCTTCTGTATCACATTTAAGGATGCTAAAAAAAATCTCAAAATCTATTATTTACAAGTAAGCAACATGTTAGTTTTCATTACTCAGAACTTCTAAGTGAATAAGCATGGCCCAAGTGAATGATCAAATTGGTATAACTGAATCTCTTTACATCTAACTGAAAATAGAAAAGAGAACAGAACACTGCACATTTTATTTAGTATTTGAATGTGTGTAATGTGGCTACTAATATGTTTCCTGGATGCATCTACATGTCCTATGAGGAACAAGCAGCATTTAATTAATTTGCTGGCAAAATAAATGTTTATACAACTGGCACAATTTGTACCTTATTGTTTGATTTATAGCCAATCATCTTCTCCCCTAAGATTAGCTTCTGAATCTGCAAATAAAGTTAAAAATATTTTAGATTTCTCAAATTCTTTCTCTCATGAGTCCCTGATCTGCTTTCAGTATTCTCTGTTAGGTAGTGAAAGGCTACAGGTTTTTGCTTACAGGACAGCTTATTGGCGGATAAATAGCATATCACATAGTCTTTTAGGTCTCTAGCTTAATGAGAAATGCTGAGTTGAGGTGCTCATGCTGGGCACAGCACGACAGAAATGAAGAGACCCACTGATGTAATCTACCACCCTCTCCCCCACTCTAAAATTCATATGCACAAATAACACAGGCAGAAGAGGCACACAGAAGTGTATACTGATAAAATAAAAAGCACAAACTTACTTCTCATGCATTTCAAAACAAGGCACAATGACTTCTAACATTACAAAAGGCAGAATCAGGACTCAAGTAAGAGGTTTAATTATGCAGATGAAATGGGGTCAATTCTTCAAAAGGTGCTACAAACTTGAGGGTCAAAACTAGGTGAAAACACAGAATCTGGAAGTGTCAAAGACTGGCATATGTTTTTCTTGAAAATCAAACCAAAAACCTCAGAACTTTCGATGACATTTCAATCCTTCTAAAGTGATTCTAGCAAAATATTTTGGTTACGACAGTGTATTTTCTCATAGTGCATATACAGGCAAGTGACAATTCACACTAGGTTTCTAGCTTTGACAATGAAGCAACCTCAAATAAGTGCTAATGTAAGCTCTTTTCATTTTCAACAGAGACATTTAAGCAGCAAAACCTGCTTGAAATTCAGTAAAATTTCTCACTCTTCTAGAATGACCTTTTTTGCACTAGAATGAACCAGTGAATTTCTACATATGAACAACTATCTGCAGACAGCGATTTTCAGAACACAGACAGAAACAAGCCAAAAAGGGTTAAGGGATTGAAACCTAATTGAAGAATAGCATAGTTTTCAACTGTCTGAAGTGTAAAATAGAAGTCATGATATCCTTCAATACTGATGTCATCTTAAACAATTTCAGAATAATTTCCATTACTTGTCTTAAGCAATTAACACACATCAATGAAAATATAAAATGAGAATTTGAGCTAATGTAATAGTATTATAAGGCCTTGCAACAACAAATTATAGTACTAAGTTAGAACAAAATCACTTATTATTCAATCTTTCTCAGAATGCTGTAATTATCTAAAGTATTAAAATACATGTATTCTTTGAACATGAAAAAAGCCCAAAGTCTGTGTTTGTACACAGATTTGAAGAAAAATTATTTAAAAGTTTGTTTAACTAAAATGTTATATTTACCCTTAAAATAAACCTTGTTCCTATCTCTATTTTCAGTTTATTTTTTAAGACAAAAAGCTTTTCTAGAAAGGAAAAATTACCTGCCGAAAAGCTGCACAAATGTAAGCTTCAATTCAGCCTGGATTATATATTTTTTAAAGTACATCATATACTTCCCAACAAACAGCTTTAGCCAAGATAGACTCAGCTCATTTAAAAAAATATGCATACTGATTATATGACGACTCAAAATACTCTAAAAAAAAGACTTTATTCCAAGGAACAAAACCAGATGACCCTAAATTTGAGCCAATGTCTTACTGAGTTGTACGGTTGCAACAGAGTATCTTACTTTAATCACCCATGTCTATTGGTTAATGTTGTTTCAAAGTCTCTTTCCTAGTTACATTATGCATTTTCCTGAAGAATCTGCATTGAATAACAAATACAACAATTCCCATAAACTAATGCAAAATGAGAAGGCCAGTTAATTGATTTTGTGATTGTTCCTACTGTAGCAAATACTCAACAATAAATCTAAGAGAAGAGTTGGCACTTCATGATGCAATTACAAGTCTATTAATTTTTGCCTACCCCCCCTCTACGAAACTGTACAATTGCTTATTGATTTATTGTGCCCTTTAAATATTTGGTGGCATTGCAACCTTTAAAATTTGCTTACTTTTAAGGTGCTTTTTACTTGTTAGTGAGTTATTCCATTGCATTAAGTTCCAAATAAGTTAAGGTCTTTAATTTTAAAATTCAGTATGAAAATTAATGAACATTAAATATAAATCATCATTTCTCATAACTGAATTTCATTGTTACTGAAGGACAACTATGCATACATCACTAAACATTTGACTGAAGCAAATTAGGCAACGAAATAATTTTACAGGCTGGAATAGGAAATAAAGCTGTTATATTAAAAACTCCACAATTCTTAACATATGCTTAAGTAAGATAGAAACACTTTACAGCTATTCTTATATATACACTTGCTTTGTAGAAGATAGAAATTTAGAAAGGGATCCAATCTGCAATACTAACAAGCAACCAGTATACAATTATAATAGAATTTTTGTGTATGTACAAATTGGGAGGCTTGGATCTGCTGTGATTTTGACTGGATTCACTGAGTCTGAAAGCACATCACTGATAAGTTACTGAACAGTGCTCATATAGGCACAGCTACTCAAGAGAAACACAGGCTGTGGGAAGAGTGCAAGGAGCTATAATAGTTCTATTTGTGCTTCAAACATAAAATTTCCTTTTCCTAATGCCTGCTATCAGGAGTGCAGCAGTTTAGGATACTTCTGTACTTACTTTACCACATAATCTAATGTGGTTTCCAGGAACAGTATACTTTAAAGAGTCGTAATATCATACTCTCAACTGTGTTCAGGTTCTCCCTCCTTCCTTCTTATATTCCCAGTGGTACGTAGGTCTCACGACGTTTCATTGAATTTAAGAGTTTGAAGCCAATATCTCACATATAACGCTATTGAAAGTTTATGATACTGAGTTCATAAGTGGCAGAGAAAGAAAGTATTGTTTGTTCATACATTTGGCAATTTTCCCTTTTCTTTTGTTTTTGTTTTTCCCTTTGGGTCATGGATAATGTAAAGAGACTACATAAAGTAGGTAATACTAAAGCAGAAAATTCCATTTTATGAAACTATCTTATAACCTAGAGGAGGATAATGCTATAATCTGATTACAAATAATGGCATAACAGCTTTCAATAATTTTTCCTTAGCAGATTTCACAAGCTTGGTCACTTTACAAATAATTAAAAATTATTGCAAGACTACAAATATACCCTCTAATATGAAAATCAAACTGTAATCATTCAATTTTATACAGTACCATGAAAGATAAAGAGAGCCTAAGTCTAAAATTAGCTCTGTAACACTTACACAAACTCCTTGATGATATGAGATTCTCCCCACTCTGACAGCAGGTTGGAAAAATGGACAAATTTATAAAAATTCAAGATGTGGGGTTTTTGCAAGTTCAGCATTTGGAAGACACTCACAAAAAAGATTGGTTTTGATAGACTTGTTTTATAGGACTGCCTGCAATCAGCTGAGGGAACCTCAAGATGAAAAATGGAGTAAGGAAATTGAGAAAGACGTCATTTACTATATGTGAATATAAGGAACAAAGTACGCTTAAAAAAAGATCAGAAGATATAATCTAGGAAATGGGCTGACACTGCAAAGATGCAATTAAGAAATATGGACATTAACTAAAGAAACATGATCCAAACACTTAAGAAAGTAGACCTAGGAGTACCAGACATTGTGGAATTACAAAAACATAGTCATACATTGATCTACTGGTTCGTTTGGGGAAGAAATCAGGAAAGCACAATGTTTAAGTTCATCCTTGTTCAGCAAAGCACTGAATTAAGTACTTGAGTTCAAGTTACTGCGTTTACATTGAAGCTTTCTTGCTTTGCTGAACAGGAATATTTTCCTGAACTGAAACCTATCCAAACTGATTTAAACTTCAATATGACATGGCAGTGCATTACAGGAGACCAGAGAACCTCTTCACTGGAACTTTGGGAATTGGTCATAAATACACAAATAAGGCTATTTTCATGTGCAACTCATTTCCAGTACAGGAGGGAAAAAACAGACTTAAGAACCTATGACTAGTGCAGAAAAACAGAGGTAATTATAACTCCTATAAATTAAAAATCCACACTCATCTTCATCAATAAGCTTAGTAGAAAAGGTAGAAGAGAACAAATTCTTTTTTTGTGACACTTACTTTTCAACATTAAGGAATTCAGTAACACTGAAAATTCAGTGCTGGAAAGCACAGTGTGATGCATCCATCTATAAGCCATGCAATTTCTGCTGCATAATGATTGCAATGTTTTTATTCTACCTAACTACTAGAATACTAAAGCTGTCATTGTGAACCTAAACCCTACCTTTGGTCCATTTTGCTTCTTTATCTCTGAAAATATCTCTCTATAAAGCATTAAATACATAATATCTTAATTCAGTGCATTCTATCATTCTATCCTGTAATTCGTCCATTTAGTTCTGTTAGCTCCATTTACTTTGGTTTTGAACCATCTAACTCCTTAGCTGGTATATGGTGCAATGCCCTGGCTAAAATTTTAAAATAAATATGAAACCTAGAAATCACTTAAAGTAGTCTCAAGTATAATATTCTCTACTACTCCACTTTGTGGTAACATTCAAAGGAGGAGAGGCAAAAGCCACGATGAATTATTGAGTGATGTGTCACAATGTGGTCTGACTTGACAAAAGATGCTTACTTATTCTCTCCCCCTCTAGAAAATGAACCTCGCTTTCTGTTTTCTTATATGACGCACCGAGTTCATTATTTTGTTTCTTCTTCATTAATATCAAAGCGCCTTATCTCTCAGCTCAAAGTGAGAAAAATATTTAAAGGAATTGTGTACAGTGTACAGATGCAAGTATTTCTGTTTGTGTGACAGTACTTAGGCTTACATTTAATATTGTGGGTTCTACATGTACCTGCTAAGGCCCTTCTACTTTGTATTACTTTTTATTAGTCCTCCTACACAGTACAAATACACTTTTAGCGGATCTACAGTCTATTCCAGATACTTTAATTTTGTCAGGGTGTCATACTGATTCTCTTTGCAATGGGACATCCATGTAACAACAGGTAACGAAAGGAAGAACACACCAACCCTAATACCAAAGACTCCATTCTCCGTACTTCACAGCAGAGGACTCAGCTAAACTTGCCTTTGAATTCTTGATTTTTGTACTGCCCTTGAAGGGAACATTTTGAAAACAATATGTCACTGTGATGTACAGAAAAGGCACTAAACTTACTTGCATGGAAATGCCTATGCAATTCCAATACTATAATATTATTAAGGGAACGAAATACTTTGTACATGTGCACACAAATCCACTCGCACACTTGCACACGTATGTGCAATGCATTCAAATATCTAAGAAATTTTTCTTAGCATGGGCAAAGGATTCTGTTAATTAGTAACCGTTCTTTTTTCTCTTTTCACACCCTGACAAACCTTTACATGCCTCCTGACAATGGAGTAAGAGAATAGCTTTTGTTATGAGGCCTTAAGAAGAGAAGGCATCATTTGCTCCCTACACACATATGCTATATATCTATCCCCTAAGCAGATCGGCTACTGAGAACAACTGTGTGGCAACATAAGGGTTTATCGTTTGTTAGCAGAGCTATGAGGTCTTTATGTGCTAAACATCAATGCCCTCATTGGGCAAGGAATGATTGCATAGTGTCTCTTGTCCCAAAATACCTTTTATAATTTTATGAGCAAAATAGCATAAATAAATCTGGTTTGTGTTAAAACTGTATGAACAAAACAACTGTAAGGGTCTTTTCTCTCCTAAAATATTATTCTATAACAACATCTTGGCTACATAACCAGCTCTGTATGAAAATATACCACAAAAAAAAGCTTTAGAAGGTGTAAACATTCAGGCAATAATCTGTATCATTCTCAGAGGAAAATACCTTTCCCAGTCTCATTCTTCTATTCCTTGTAAGTGTGGCACACTAAAGAATATAAAATTCTAAATCTTTCTGCATGTATCAATTATGCGGTATGTAAGTCCCTGAGCAGTATTTAAAAGACAAAGCACTGAAAACAATATTCCACTTGCTGACAACACAAAATCTAGCCAATACAGCTTTAGAAAGCTTATAATTTTTAAAAACTGTAAATACTCTTTTCCCACAGATGTAGCTCATTCAGGAAACTGTCCCAGCTACAGTGGTCTATTATATTGGTTGATAACTCGGGGGAAAAAAGTCAAAACCAAAAAAACCCCTGTGCATAATATTACTAGATAGCATTAATTTATAAGTCATTACACTCCCAACATT
This sequence comes from Egretta garzetta, assembly GCF_000687185.1. Classification (NCBI taxonomy): domain Eukaryota; kingdom Metazoa; phylum Chordata; class Aves; order Pelecaniformes; family Ardeidae; genus Egretta; species Egretta garzetta. The sequence continues at coordinate 4,066,182 of NW_009258669.1, forward strand.
TTATTTTTACAGGCTAATAAAGATGTTTTCAGTGCTATCCATATGAACAGAACTGTTTGTATGGATTGGAGAAACACATAAATGACAAAAGAGTAACTGGCCCAGAACATCCAAACTAAATGCCTACGTGTGCGGCGCTAGAGAAAATGAACCCCTGTCAAGGGGTTCAAAGAAAACTTAAAAAGAGTTCCTGCTAAATGAGTAAGAGTCAAGGTCTCAGAAATGAGACACTATTACCCTTCATGCTCACTTTCTGTACAATAGATACATACTCCTGCAAGTTGGCTGGCCTTAGAGCAAGATTTTGTCCAGTTATGCGAAGAAATAGAAAAGTCTCAAAAGGAAGAAATATATAGTTTTTCTGATACCATTCCACATTTCAAATGAGCTCCCACACAACTTCCTATAATCAACACAAATAAGCTGAGATACTCAAGGATATAAAATAGTCCCAGACAATAAAAAAAAATATCTCATACACAGAGACATTTATATAAAAGTTTGATAAATCTGCCTCAAGAAATTCAATACCTCATGTAGTAGACAAAGGTGTTGGCTCCCAGTATTCTTCCTGCAGCAAGTGGAATAAAGTACGCTTGCTTAAATCCTCTGATAATTGCTTAATGATCTGTATGAGCAGGAGGAATACCAACAATTCTGTGTAGGTCTTTTCTACAAGAGAAATAGGCATAGGAGCTCCTGGTAAAACTCAAACAGAAAAAGAAAAAATGCAGACGGTGCAAGCAGGGACAGGTAATGTGGGAAGAGTACAGAAACATTGTCCAAGCGTCCAGGAATGAGGTTAGGAAAGCCCAAAAGGAATTGATTCTGACCAGGCATATCAGAGATAACAGAAGGGCCTTCTGTAAGTACACAGATGACAAAAGGAAGGCCAGGAAAAATCTGGGCCTTCTGTTGAATGGAGTGGGGGACACAGGACATGGAAAAGGGTGAGGTACTGAATGCCACCTTCACCTCAGTTTTTACTAGCAGGCTTTCATGAATACCAGGTCCCAGAGACTGGGGGAAAGTCTGGAGCAAGGAAGATCTTCCCCTTGGTGGAACATATCTAAGCAAACTGGACATAAATAAGTACATGGGTGCTGATGGGATGCAATCATGAGTGCTGAAGGAGCTGGCAGATGTCACTGCAAGGCCACTCTCAATAATCTTTGAAGATCATGGCAACTGAGAGAAGTGCCTGAGGACTCTGGGAAAGCAAACATCACTCCTATCTTCAAGAAGGACAAGAAAGATGAACCAGGAAACTGCAGGCTGGTCAGCCTCACCTTGATCCTTGGGAAGGTGATGGAGCAGCTAATCTTGGAAACTATCTCCAGCCGTATGAAGGACAAGGTCATCAGGAGTAGTCAGAATGGATTCAACAAGGGCAAAACATGCTTGGCCAGCTTTTATCACCATCTATAATGAAATGACTGGCCTGGTAGATGAGGAGAAAGCAGTGGATATTGTCTACCTTGACTTCAGTAAGGATTTCAACACTGCCTTCTGGAAGATCCTCAGAGAGAAGGTGATGAAGTATGGGCTGGATGAGCAGCGAGTGAAATGGACTGAAAACTGGCTGAATGACCACATCCAGGGAGTGATGATAAGTGGCACAACATCTGTTTGGAGGCCAGTAACTAGCGGTGTACCCAAGGGGTCAATAGTGGGTCCTGTTGAGCATCTTTATTAATGATCTTGATGATGGGGCAAAGTGTGCAGATGACACCAGCAAGTTTGCAGATGACACCAAAGTGGCAGGAGGGGCTGATACACCAGAGGGCACCACTGCTGTTCATAGAGACCTGAACAGGCAGGAAAAATGGGCCGACAGGAAACTCATGCAGTTCAGGGAAGTGCAAAGTCCTGCACCTGGGGAAGAATAAACCCAGGCACCAGTATAGGCTTGGGGCTACCCAGCTGGAAAGCACCTTGGCAGAAAAAGACCTGGGGGTCCTGGTGGACACCACGTTGAACACGAGCGAGTAATGTGCTCTTGCAACAAAGAATGCTAAAGGTATCCTGGGCTGCATTAGGAGGAGTGTTGGCAGCAAGCTGAGGGAGGTAATTCTTTCCCTCTACTCAGCACTGGTGAGGCCAGACCTGCATCCAGTGCCGGGCTCCCCAGTAAAAGACAGACATAGACACACTGGAGAGAGTCTTGCAAAGGGTCATGAAGATGATGGATGGGAGCCCCTCTCCTAGGAGGAAAGGCTGAGAGAGCTGGGACTGTTCAGCTTGGAGAACAGAACGCTCAGGGGGAATCTCACCAATGTATATAAATACCTGGAGAGTGGGTGCAAAGAAGACAGAGCCAGGCTTTTTTCAGTGGTGCCCAGTGACAGAACCAGAGGCAATGGAGACAAGACTGAAAACACAGGAGGTTTCTCCTGAACCTCAGGAAACACCTGTGAGGGTGACCAAGCACTGGCACAGGTTGCCCAGAGAGGTGGTGGAGCTTCCATCCTTGAAGATATTCAAAAGCCATCTGGACATGGTCCAGGGCAGCCTGCGCTCAGGTGACCTTGCTTGAGCAGGAGGTTGGACCAGATGACCTCCAGAGGTCCCTGCAGACCTCAAACATTCTGTGACTCTGTGAATGGGAAGACATAAGATCCTCAGAGCAGGACCATACCATCTTATCTCCTAGATGTTGTCCAAGAGACTCAAAGCTGCAAAAGCCATAACTGAGTCTTGCAGACTTTGGAGAGCTTAACCTGTTGTTCAGTCTAGGAGTCCTCCAATCAAATCAAAGAATTTACCTACCACTGATTGGGTTTATATATTTATGGACTGTATGTAAACAAGTTTTACAGGACATAGAATAGAATAGAACAGAACAGAACAGAACAGAAAAGAATAGTTCCATTGGAAGGGACCTACAATGATCACCTTGTCCATCTGCCTGACCAACTCAGGGCTGACCAAATGTTCAAGCACGTTATTAAGGGCATTGTCAAAATGCCTTTTAAACACTGAGAGGCGTGGGTCATCAACCACCTCTCTAGGAAGCCTGTTCCAGTGTCTGACCACCCTCTTGGTAAAGAATGTTTCCTAATGTCTGACACAGCTCTGAACCATTCCCAGGTGTCCTGTCACTGGATCCTAGGGAGAAGAGCTCAGCATGTCCCTCTCCATGTCCCCTCCTCAGGAAGCTGCAGAGAGCAATGAGGTTGAGGTTGCCCCTCAGCCTCCTTTTCTCGAAACTCGACAAACCCAGAGTCCTCAGCCAATTCTCACAGGACATGCCTTCCAGCCCCTCTACCAGCTTGGTTGCCCTCCTCTATATGCATTCAAGTGCCTTCACATCCTTCTCAAATTGTGGGGCCTAGAACTGCACAGAGTGGTCAAGGTGAGGCCACACCAATGCTAAATACAGTGGGATAATCACCTCTTTTGACCAGCTGAAGAAAATCGAGAAGCAGAGATGGACATGCCCCTCAGTTTTCTTCAGCCACCATTCTGAATTTATCCAACATGGTTCATATTTCCCATTTGCTCCTTTCCAGAGCATCAGACACAGAAGGAAGACACAATGACAAATTAAATACGGGAAACTGCAGTTATAACCAAACATGTTCTCATTCTGCTTTGCATGCATATTTCATTGTGGTCGACTTCAAATAATGCCAGATTCAGACTCAAGATTACGGAGTGAACAGCAATAAGGTGATTACTTTGCCAAACACGGCATCTGTTTAAAATCCTTCTGTGCTGAAAAGATAGTTGAAAGTATGCACAGAGTTCCAGTTGATCATTCTGTAATGCCCAGATTAGAGGTAGTCCAAAGAGTCCCTCAAATTCATGTAGGCTCTAGTGAAATCCAGCAGAACTCAGTGCTTTGTAGCACATTCACACAGTAGAAATAGAAATAGAAATAAATAGACCTTGGCAGAAACTGCTGTTTCTCTCAACCTCTTGTTCATGGAAACATGTAACAGAAAATTTCCAGGAAAGTTTGCTGATGTACAGCTCAAAAACACTACTTAAAAGTCTCATCTAAAGATCTATTACAGTGACCAGGAAGAAATCTCTATGTTTCTTCTCCAATAATTATGCCTGCCTGTTTCTGAGATGTAGCTAAACATATGTCATCACATAAATTCAGGGCACCTTCCATGCTAGTATGAACCAAAAATCCTTGCTGTGGGATCCCACTGTCCTCATTCCTCACAATGCAACTACTGAAATCTTATCTTCAAAAAGATAAGCCTTCAGCTACAAAGTCCAGATCTGTTTCTAACTTGAGAATAGTTTAGGGCTGACCTTTGAGGGTTCATCAAGAGCCCAACTTGCAGATTATTTGGAAGAATCTGTTCCTCCAGGAGAGGTACACCTCAATACCCAGGTAAGAAAAACTTCCATTCTTCACCTGAGGCTTGTTGCCAACCCAATGACCTTGCCAACAACTTTTGGGTATTCTTGGGTCTCCAAAAATAAATATCATGGAGTTACAGTAGTCCTCAGAGACCACGAATACAACTATCTCATATCATAGACCAAGAAACCCCATGTTCTTCTGACAAAGAAATCTGGACATCAACTAGAAGCAAATGAGAAAAACAGCAGAAATGGTAGCCACTAGATAAGAATATTTTTCGGAACAGTAAATGACAAGCTCAATCTCAAATCAAAGGCAGTTAAGAGCACATCTATAAAACCTTTTTGTCATGTCTTTGGAGCACACATACTTTTGTTCTGTTAGTGTGAGAAAAGCCTGATGCACTCAAAACTGAACTGTTGTTATATAAAAGATGTGGCATTTTTTTAGAAAGTTTTCTTCTCCTGACATGAAATAACCATGGAGAAGCTATACAGAAGTTAGTGAAAGTGGTTTGGGGGGGTTCTTGGGGGGTGAGTGTGTTTGTTTTTATTTTTTTTTCTAAAAGTCTTATTATGCAGCTACTATGTGAAAAACATCCTGACATACTAAAGTAGGAGTACGACATAATCCTGTTAAAGAAAAAAAAAAAATTCATTTAGATGCTTCTCAAATGCACAGCTGTCAGCCACAGATTTAGTTAGCATTACAGGAGGTCTGATGTGGTTTCACCAGGTTAGTATGGGATACACCTTCTATCTTGTAACTGCAGACATAAATAGTTGGACACCTGCAGCCAAACCAGCTTTATTATCAGATCAAAAGCATTGTAAAATAAATGCAGACTTGAAAGGGTTAACATCACACTGACTTTGGTTTGTCACCTTACCAAAACTTTCCCTGAAGCAACTAATATTCCAATATTTAAAAACAAAAAAATCAAAAATCTTCTGGTGGTTGTCATCTCACTCATAAAATTTCAAATGCAATAAAAGTCTGCAAAGCACAGCTAAAAATTACAAAGTTTCATAGCACCATTTTATTCCAGTGTATTTTTAAAATTTAATGAGATGTTGATCTCTTATATCATTTGTTAAAAGAAGCTACAGGGAGACACTCCAGTACACAGCTGATGATGATTCTAACAATGAGCTTCAGAATACAAAGTCATACATTCAGAAAAACATTTTTTTGATAATATATTATTTAAGGGACAAAACACACCAAGATTATTTTCACAAAATGCATAATCAAATAATGCCAGATCAATGCAATCACAATGATAATTGCTCCATCCATGTTTAATTAATAGAATTTAACAGATACATTTTCCTGATATTTAACAAGTTAGTATCAGTTAATCTCTAGGCTTTTCCCGGATGAATTATATCTCTTCTTTACTGTAAAACTGAAAGCTATTTTGAAAAAATCCACTTACTGATACAATGAAATATGAACACAGGACTTAATTTTCCATAACATGGAATTTTTCACATGTGTGACAAATATCTTAACTGTGAACTAGATTTGCAACCAGTAGGGATTCCCTTAGGCACTGATCTCCTAAAATCCATGCAAAGTGCTCCTCAGTTTTCAGTGGAGCCCCACAGAGATGTTGCCATTTGGTGCTGGAAAAACCATGACCTGGAAGAACTGTAGGAGCTGGTAGTAAAATCTACCATGTATTATAAGACTGCCTGTCAGCCACAGACTTGCAAGCCTTCCGCTTTCCAATATATGCAACCTAAAGCGCAACCCAGCAACAATTTACAATCAAGAGTAGCAGCTTCTGAAAAAAAAATAGATTGGGACATTGTCATAGAGGCTGACAGATTTTGGATTACTTTGGTCTTGTCAGACTGTAGAAAGAAAAAATGGAATCAGAGTATCTGATTTCCTTAAATATTACGATTAGTATTTTCAGCCACATGTACCAAAAGAAAGCTTGCATTCATTGAGATCCATTTCATTTAATGTTTCTCCTCACTTTTGTCCAAGGTTTCTTTTGAGTAGTCCATTTTTTACTACTAGGGAAGACAGTACCTTCTGCCTTGCACTGTAATTTAGCACATACTCAAAAGGATGACTAGAAAAGAAACTTTTATAGCAATTTGGTCAGCCCGCAGTTGCACAGCTTTTCAGTGACTTTTACTTTAGATTTTCAAACATGAACATTTTTTTCTTCTTTGTCAACATTGCACAAGCCTAGAGACTGATTTGGTTGAAACAGTAAGAACTCTGTATTTGTTCAAAACTAGCAATGCCATCTGACAGCGAGAAACTGGAATTCAGACCTGAAAAAGCAGAACTTAAATGGGTTTCCAACTAAGGTACACCCTTCATTCACTCTGGAAGCAAGACACCGAAGAACAGGTCTGAACTGTGGTACTGGCAGTGTAAACAAGCATTACAAGAAGCTTATGCCATGACTGTTATGCCAAGACATTACAGATTCCTAAATAAAATTTGGTATTGTAACTCTTTAAGGAATCTTTTAAGGAAAAAAAAGATGCCAAAACTGGTTCTTCCACACACCATTTTTCCAAAGGATCGAAGTTACTAGGTAGCCTTAGTCAATTTTTTTGAGAGATTTTTAGATAGCAAGTCTTAGATCTATGAAATTATCTATGGTTCTCAAAAGCAGTGAAATGTCTGTTATGTGTGTTTAAATAGTTTGTTTTGTGCAAGAGAGTGAAAGAGATCAGGCACTGATGCACATGGATGATTAATTTTTCATACAACTTAGTTAAAGTCAAAAACAAATGGACCAACATGAACAAATAAACATCCTAAAATACTGACTGTGACTACATAATGAGATTAATACGAGTTTCAGTTGTACTAGCCACTAACAATCCATGTTTCTAACTATATTTCACAAATTCTTTTTCCAAATGTCTCAGCCCAGGTTTGTTGGAAGAGTTTGGTTGAATCCACAAGCACACTAATGCAATCTAAACCTGACCCAGTCACATACTCACTACGCAAACTGACCAAATTAGCACCACTGAAATAAGCTACCAATGGTTAGAAGATCTACAATGTCAAGATACTTTGATGAGTTTACTTTCAAAACAGTGAGCAACTCAAAATCTATGGGGATACAGGTGATGAAGGGGAACAATAAAAATAAATTCAGCAGAGAGGACAGAGCAGTATAATTTTTTATTGTAAAAGTTACAGGAGGTAGCTTAAAGAGTATCACTATTGGGAAGGATAAAGAGAACATCAGACAAGGGAAGAATTCCGAGTGTCAAAAATTGCATGTGTGAAAGTGAACAGGAAGAAGCTGGAAAAGTGTTAAAACACAAACTGATTTCAGTGTGTGAACGTTAATCAGTCTAGGGAAGTTTATTTAAATCACTACTCAAGAAAACCAATTCAGCTCAAAGCAGTAACTAGGCATGAAAGGCACAGAGAATAGAAAGCTCTGGAGGTTGTTGCAACAGCACAGAACTTTATAGGCCATCTTCATGTATCAAATTTCGCAAAGGAAAAACAAGAAGAAAACATTACTGCATTATGAGACAGAGAGAAAAAAGATATAAGCAGCAGCAGGACAAGCATAAGAAAAGCAATCATGACATTAGATACCTAATGTCAATCTCTATCTCTTGTTTTCAAAGAAACTGAAAATAAGGAGACGAACCTCAGGGCATGAATTTTTTTTTTTTTTTTTTTTTTTTTTGTAGCAGTTGTACATGTACACAGAAATAAATTATTCAGAGTAAGCATTACCACAAATGATGAACCATATGATAGCTTTACAAACCATTTAGAACTGTGGTTAAGCCATTTGTAAGTTGCACTAATGGGCCTGATTTTGACCTCTACCAGTCTTGATCTCCGCTGTGGGAGCAATATGTGACAAGTAGAGGAAGAAGAATTTATCAAGACAGGTGAATTCCAAGTATAAAACATGTGAACAAAAGACAACAAAAACTACATACTCTACTTATTCTAGAACAAGTGGTTTGTTCCTTGGCAGAGCTTCTCTCTGCTTTTTGGGAGGTGCACTGTATTCCTGCTCTTTGCAGCATGCTTGGTATTTATTTACATAATTCACAGCTCATCATGCTTTTTATATGAAAAAAACCCAACAATATCAGCAAGTTGGAAGATTACATATTAAAAAAAATTGCATCAATAATAGAGTAAAAAAATTTGGGAGAGGGACTGATGCAAAACAATTATTAGATCCTTATAATGCTTTCTGGAGACAGCAGGTTAATATGGTGGTTCTGGTAACATCAGTGAATAACCTGTTTTGTTCCTATGCTTTACGTCCTTATCACTCTACCTCAAAGGATCTGCAATCTAATTGTGCAATTGGGCTTACAGTCCTCCTCTGTCTCTCATCACCTCCCTTCCTTTCTATCATCTTCTTTTGCTAATGTCCTGGTGACAGGAAGAAAGGAGAAAATTCAGCTTAGAGTTGATAGGCAGAAAATTTTTTTATTTTCAAACATAGAATTGTGAAACCAGGTATTCATCAAACCCTATCGGACTGTAAAACAAGAAAACTTAAGCTGCTTTAACCATAACTTTTTCCATGGGAATCATAAAGACAGCAGCAGAGATACAGACACAAAACAGAAGGATACCACATAAGGTGTAGTGGTGCTACTAGCACCACTCCAACTAGAACACCAGGATACTAGCACTGGACAGAGTCATTGTGTCTGGCTTTCTTGAGAAACTCCAGAACAGATCAATTCAATTCTTACTGAAATCATGTATGATTTCTGGTTTCTCATGTGCATCCCAAGTCAGGCTGTGAACAGGACCCAGCTTGCCTACCTTATTCCTTCAAAAGACGTCAGAAAAAAACAGATTTCATTAATCTGAGCTCCCCCTGCTGCTGCCTGTCTGCACAGAGCCTCTCTGCAGGGCTGACTGCAGTCCTGGCATCACTCATGTCAGCACAGCTGGTCTGCAGCTGGCAGAGCCATAAAACAGATCAGATCAGATCTGAACACATGCACTTGGCAGCACTGCCCTATCATCACTTTACATTTTAAAAACACTGAATAAAAAGCACACGTTTATATGGGCACTAGCAAAATAACTGCTGACAATTCCTCCAGGTTTTTCCAGGTTTTGGAGATAGCTGTTAGGAACTGAAAAGTTGAAACACACAACTGATGTGCACAAGTTTCAGGCCATCTGTATCTAGTTACACATCAAGCAGGTGTCCATTTTTTGTGTACAGACTTGAGTTTTCCCCTGCAAGTACTTTCTCACAGATAAGAGCATGTGTGTGTGTGAATGCTTTGCAGCCTCAACTTTGCATCCTTAATTGTAGAAGTTAATCTAAGCCAAAAAAGTCAGCAGTCCAGCAATGTCAGCAACAGATGGAAGTCTACAATGCCTCTAAACAGACCTTTCTCCTTCTGCACCTGCCCTTTCCCCTCTCTGAATGTAAAATAAGATAAATGTTATTTTAACAAAGACTTTCTCGGAAAGGCAACGGGGTCTTATTCCAAGCTAGAAAATGTAAAATAACACTGCATAAGAAGCAACATGAAGGAAGAAGCAATGAGCTCCAAATACTTCAAATATCTAAAATTATGAAAAGTCCCAGGCAGCTTTGGAAACCTTCTTCCAATCCCTGAATTCTCTATTGTCAGACTCTTTTCCAAGTATGTTCCAGCTTGTACTCAGAAACAGTTTTAGCAAAGTTCTGTTTAGTTGTACTTAGCAAAGTCGTTATTTTTATGTCATTAGGTGCCTTCTCAGGAAGATTTTTAAGAAACATTGATCTAGCTTAGAATCAAAATGTGCTGTGGCTGTATGATCCATATACAGTGGATTTAACATAATAATCTCATGATAAGATAATAGAAAGCATATTTACAATCTCAATCACCAGCAATGTTTCTATTTACTTACTTGTATACTTCTTCAGAATTGCATCTTTCTTGCAAGCCGTATCACAGCTTCATGGGAAAAGTTAGAGGCTACACTCTAACTGTAATTAGTTTGTGGTCAGTGTTTTGCTTCCCTCTCTTTTATGTGAACTTCCCACACACACACTTTATTCCAGCAGCAGGTGAGTCTTAGAAGGTGTTTAATGAGCTAAACCTGTATTCATTTCCAGAATTATAAGCAATTTGTGTTTTAAACTTCAAAATGCTCCGTATTTTTTTTGCAAGCCTACTCGAAGCAAATCAAGAGACAATCTCAATCAATAAAATACTGGGCAATTATTTTTAAAATGTCAGTATGTTACATTATATTGACTCCTTTCGCCTCTACATTTTACATGTAATTGCATTTTAATTTTTTGAAATACACGTTAAATTTGATATTTGAAAAAAGAGCAAAGAAAATCTTTACAACATCAGTTTCTTGTTAGCTTGTTGTGGTTTAAAGAATTAAAAATGCATTATGGCTAAATGATGGCTAAATGAAAGGTATGTAGACATTAGTACACAGTATTATGTAGAGAAAATGTAAACTGAATCAAAAAACTAATACTTTTTGTGGAACAGAACAGGAACATTAAGATTAAGGTAGAACTTTTTTTTTTTTTTTTTTTTCTCTTTGGAGGGCTCTCTGAAATAATTTTGCATCACATATTTCTGGGACACTTGTTTTCACCCAGCAACTCAGAAACTTTTGGGGATCCCTTTATTGAGGAGTCATAGTAAAACTGTCAACACATGCTTCCAAGGAAGTTGCTAAATTTAATTGTTTCCTTATGGCTGCTGCTTGCACGAGGGGGTACACTTGGCCAGATACACAGTCCTGGCAACCGGGAAGCCTGGAGGGAAGCCTGGAGGTGGCCCCACTGCTCTCCGAGACCCTAAAACGCACCACAGCTGGCTGGTGTCATAGCTCGGAGAAGCAGATGGTAAAGCAAACATACCGACGAACACCGGCATGGTCTAACTTACATAAAAGGTAAGGGTCTGTGTCCCTCTGAGCTATGACTTTATTGTGCATACGCACGCTTTAAGATGAAAATTGGCAAATCGCACGAGCTTCCGCCATTTTTCAACCAACGTTACGAAGAAAAAATGAGAACTATTTGCCCTCTAGGTATCTGGTATCTGTATAATTAAAATATAACTCTAAGACAAGATTTGCAGGTTTTGGCTAAAACAAAATTAATAAATCTTGTGCCACCATTTCTTTTTAAAGAAGCTTTGGGAAAATAATATCAAGAAAACTACTTCTGAAAAAATACTTCTTCTTTCCCACTGCCATTTGGCACAGAGATTTTACAGAGAGAGAACCTAGGGCAAACCCACTGCAGATAAATCAGAATTTGTTATGTTTTCTATAGGGTAGATAAAGTAGGACATGAATGAATTGGGTCAACAGAACTAACACAGTGCAGATCTGTGAGAACTAAGAAAAATTGTGGTCATAAGACTTAGGCCCTGAAGAAACATATATGTCTGAATCTTGTAGAACCAACATACATCTGACTTCCTTTGTCTCCACAGACAAAAATTCAATATGCTTAACTGGGTTTTAACAGGCTCACAAGCAATATAAATTTAACTACCGTAAGTGCTAGTACAGACATTCCACAACCATTTGCTTGTTTTCATTGCCAAGCATTTCTATCCTGGAATAAAGCTTTGTATAGTGCTTGAACTAACATCTGCAATTCTCTTAATTAAATCAGTTCACCAATGAACTAGAAGTTGATTTTTACATATTCCTCACAATTGCGGTTTCATTCAAATCCAGCTTTTGAAAGATGCAGTACTGCAGAACAAGGAGATTATAACTCCTCCTTCCACTCTCCCAATTTAAGACTCAATTCAGCAAAGTATTTCAGCATATGCTCAAGTTAATCACTTGAGTATGTCCAAATGAGATTAGCAAGATTTTAGCAATCAAAAGAAGCACAGGATTATTCATGTGCTTATTTTTAAGTAATTTGTGACTTGGAGTCATACACAAACAAGCAGAAAAAACAGCAGATTATCAGTTACTTCAGATGAGGGAGCTCAACTTCTATCAGGCATAGCAGTATAATTCTCTAGAATCCCTGAATAGAATATACACCTCTGTTGTGAGAGTCTTCCAGCACCCATAAAGTTCTTGGCTCATCACCTTTTCATCAAACAAGTGACCCCCACTGCTCTTACTTTTATGCACTCCTTATAATGATTATCCATGGTGTTACCTAATGAAAGTATAAAAGTTCCATATGCAGAGTCTTCAGACACTTAACAACAATCGGCAATACAGCAGTGTTTTGCTCAAGGTAGTTTGGAAAGTGAATTTGTAGTAACAGAGACCAATTTATTTTCCTGGCATTGCTTAAAAGCCCTAGACACAATGTAACCAGTACTTTTTATTTTCCATGCTAGACCAAACATTCCTCTTGGCAATACATGGCACCACTATTTTGAGTAGCCCCATAGCAGGAGGCAGCTTGCTGCCTTGCTTTCCAAAGAACTATCAGGTGAGTATTCTCTTTCTGCTCAGACTTGGTCAATCATCTTCACTTTCAGGGCTCAGGATGAATGTCACCCCTCAGCTTTTGTGTTCAAAAGACTGGTTTTCATTTAGACTGTACACAGGGCATGAACGGATGACTGCTATTAGCACGTTAATATTAAGCTACCATCCCTGCCTACTCAAGGAGCATAGAATCATGTTGCCAGCTCTTGGCCACGCAAAAGAAAACAAGTTTGCCTAATTCTCTGCTGAGCACTGCTACAACGAAACTTTTCTCCTTTGTACTGCAAGGGAATATCAGTATGTACAGGGCCAGCTTGAAGATTCCAATGATTAAAGCACTAAGTGATTGCTATTGAATGATAAACAACAACTATGGGCCACTATTTAATATTTAGTTCCTTCCTAGATATATTAACAATCCTTTTCTAATAATCTGATACGACATTTGGGCATAGCAATATATAAATCTGCATCAGATGATCTAATCTATTCACAGGAAGGTAACAGTATAAATGTTGTACAGGTCTCCATTTATGTATTTTTTGTTCTGTTTTGGAGCTTGGTTGTTGTTGGATTTTTTAGTTACTATGCAACTGCAATTACACTTAACTAAATCCAATTTACTAGAAAACCAAAAGCAAACAAACTCAGACAACTGTAGCTCTAAACAATTTCTACGTATATAAATTTCCAAATATAAAGGGGACAGAAATTAAATACAATAAAAAGGTGGGGGAAGAAGAAGACACCACACTTGCAATATCAATATCAAATGCTAATTTAGAGTTCCAAAGATAGTATTACTTATTTTTAATATGGGTGAAGCATACATAAATGATCCCAACAGCTTTTTCCAGGAAACATTTTTTTATCACATAAGTGGCAGTAAGAGGAAGAAGTGCAAAAGTATTTCTTTATCTGGATTAATCATATTAACATCCATTAACAGAGAGAATAAAGAACATTACAAGCTTTAATAAAATCTGTGTAAATTATATCTGCAAGCATAACCTCATCAATATTCTTCATAATACCTCATTTTAAAAAAAAGGTGAGTTCTACTAAAATTAAGTGCATAAGTTCCAGCTCTCCACAAAACATAAATAAAGTTTATGGGTCTATTATTAACATCCTCTTATTAAATTACCGGTACTACACCCATTGTATATAAATAATGACACTAAATACCTTGAGATGCAAACTGAAAATAAGTGTTTCTCAGTGTTTCTTCAAGAGTAAGTTTAATTTCATTTAATTTCTCATCAGCCCTAGTGTTTCGCCAATGCCTTCCACATAATCAAATAAGCAGAATGCAGGGGCTTTTTCTTTAGGAAAAAAAATATATATAAACCTTACTATTAGCACTTATACCTTGTCAGATCGATGTTGAGTATCTCCTCTTCAAGTATGTTCTCACAAATTACTTAAACTACTTGACTTCTTTCCCGAATTTCTTTCTTTTCCCATAAGAAAAACTTAAATCTGAATAAGTTAAACACAAGGCTCAAATGAAATGATTACATAAGACATGGCTTGCATAAAACATGAAACAGAGTCATGATTATACCCAGTAAAAAAAGAAGAATCTCACATTTGAGTTGTTGCAGCCATGGGACAGTACAAACCATTCAAGAAAGGCTCTTTAATAAAACATGAAGGGCTTATGCCATTTTGCCTGGCTCAACTTGTAATCTCTTAAAAGCTCTTTAGGTTAATTATATCTAAATACCATTTTTTTTTCTGAGACATTACAGAAGCATTACACAATATGTAAAGAAAAAAAACATCGCCTGTTTAATGTCCTGCTAACATCCTAAGGCTTTAACAATAATTACAGAGACATACTGTGAACCAGAATTTATGAGGCTAATCACTGCCTAAAGCATATATTGTATGAGACTTTCTTTAAAGGATACTGTAGGTTATGTAATACCCACTACAGCCATGCTTTCAGTTACATGAAAAAAGAAAAAAAAAAGATAATATATGAAGAGAAATAAAATAATTTACATGTATTCTTGACCAATTTTGGCAGGCATACGACAGTCCCAGGGAAGTTGCAGGGATCTATCTATTCTAGGTCACCATACTACGTTAAAAAAAGGCAGAAAATAGGTAGAAACTAATCTGGATTTACTAATAAAAACCAGAGAAGAATTTTGTACAATTTTTTAGTTATAAAATACTTCCACAAACACTATGAATATGCATGCAGAAGCTATGGAAAAGTTGTGAATATTTTTCAGGAACAGTAGTAAAATGAAATTTGCCGTTCTCTACATTGAAACAATTCGGTATTCACCCACTGTTTGAGCTATCTGGCATAGTACCAACAGTTAATCCATGGGCATTCTTTTCCTCCCAAACTACATTATTATGTCTGCGGACTAGCTGCTACTATTTGGAGCAACATTCAACAAGCTCACCTTAGGATAGAGAGGTTAGCTATGTGCAGCTACGGAACTAGCAAGCAATCCTAAAGCACTTAGGCCACACAAAGATCTTACAAAACAATTCATGTTTCTCGGGATTTTCAAACATCAGCAGAGTTTATAATAAGGAAATAATTGCAGTAAATCAATCTGAAATTTATTACCTATCTTCATCTGCACTTGTCTGCAAGGGGAAGGACCCCTTGCATGGCATAGACTGGACTGATTGGGTGGGAAGTAGTTCTGCAGAAAAGGACTTGGAGTCTTGAAAGACAGCAAAATAAACATGAGCCAGCAGTGCCCCTTGACACCAAAGAAGGCCAACAGTATCCCTCCATGATGGTCTGGGGCTGGAGCACAGGCCCTGTGAGGAGAGGCGGTGGAAGAGGGGCATTTTCAGCCTGGAGGACAGATGGTTTCGGGGAACATAAAGCAGCTTTCCTGTACCTACAAGGTTATCAATAGGACAGAGCGAGGCTCTTAATAGGGGTGCATGCAAAAACGTGTAAGTTGAAAGAAGAGTTTCAAATTGGGAGTTTAGTTTACACTTTTTCCCCATAAGGACAGTCAAGCAGTGGCACAGGTTGCCCACAGAGGTTGTGCAGACCCTGCCCTTGGAAACTTTGGTCCTCGACTGTCCTGGTCTGGTCTCACAACTGATCCTGCTGTGACCAGGAGGTTGGACAAGAGATCTCCTGAGGGCCAGGCTGAATGATCTTATTTTAATTATACTGTATATTAGTAAGCCAGTGGTTTATGGAAAATTTAAAACATGTCAGTGACAATCTGAAAATGCAAAAAAAACCCCAAACCAGCAGAACTCACTTTCCTTCATAATTCACTCTAAGATGTAATTATTTAAAATTTATTTCATTTCAGATTTGAATGTCTATTTCCAAATACAAGTTCTTTCATTCCTATTTACAGATTTAAAAATTTTATCAAATGTTATCTTAAAACCCTTCTACACCTGTTTTGCAAGTAAATTGCCTTTGAGTCTTTCTGAACTGTTAGAAGACCATACCCCTTTATTTTAAAAAAATACTAATATGGGAACTGTTTGTCACATTGAGATATTTTCCTTTGTAAGGGTATATGCAAAGAAGAAATAAACTCCTTCATGCTAGCCCCTTTCAACAAATGCTGTTTTGTCACGTTTGGATAGCAACTTGAGTTCACTTTACTCTTCACAATGCCTAAATCTGTTTCAGAATCACTGTTCTCAAAGGTGTAGCTCCTTCTCCATAGCGTAGGTATATTCTGCATTCTTTGTTCCTAATACACAATTTTGTATACGGCTATACTGAAATCCATTTTTCTCAGCATGGGCTTAGTTCACTAAAATAATCTAGATGGCTTGGCATCAACAGTCTATCTTCATTGTTATTTACTACTTCCCTCCTTCTTGCATCATCCACAGATTTTACCAGCTGTAATTTTATATACATCTAGAAGATATACATGCAAATAATGGATGACTGTTGATCTCTTACCAATCTCTTTCACTATATGACACCAACCTAGGTTTCAATTAAGAAAGCAAAAGACATGGAAAAATAAGAGTAAGATTCTAAGGTAAAAGAAAGATGATATTAACTTCATTCTGAAGGATATAAAAATTGGATTTATAAATATGAGCTAGACTAGTCTTCAAATTTATGAATAAATAAATATTTCACAGCCCCTATGCTGTTGCTTGAGAAAGAAATAAATGCGACAAGACTACCCAGGAAGAAGAAAGAAGAAACCTCCCAAGCAATCAAGTGTTACGTCCCTTGCAAGGGAATACTACAGCTACAAATTTCAACTTCTGTTAAGTGTTAGACAATTCCCAGTACTACAGCAGCAAGTGATGCATTCTGATCTCTTTCTGCAAGTATTTAATAAATTCTTATTCCTTTTCTTGGGAAGCACAGCACACATGAAAAATGAATACAGTAAATCTCTAATCTATAAAACCCTGTCTTTATAAATAAATGATACTACACTCTACTTCATTTAGTCTTTTTTCAGTATATGAAAAGAATCCTGCAGAGCTACAAATACAACAAATCTGTTGTATTGTATCAGACTCTTATATCCTAAGACAGATACTCAAATTATTAGATATTGAAATATAGCCATTTCTGCTTTTCTTAAATTCAATTCCCAATTTATACAATGAATGATCTCTCTCCACTTCACTTGTGCTTTGTAGATAAAACAATACATATTTGTGATCTTTTAATTAGTAGTCCTTAAAAAGATAATTTCCCCTTCTTATTTTATAAAGGAAGAAATGGAGTAATTGAGAGTTTAAATGAGTTAAGCTAAAAAAGAACAGTAACAGTAGACCCTATAATAGCACTCCACTCTGGTACTGTATTCACAGGACCATGCAATTTCCCAGAATGTCTCAGCATATCTTAATTTTCTTTTTTAACTTATCTATTATGTAAACAAATACATAATGTTGTCCTCTTTCTCTTAAGTATAAAGCTTATTCTGCTTACAATACAGGATGACATTAAAAATAAAATCTCTCTTCCTCAGGTAATTGCTATTTATAGAAACTAATTTAAAACTTTAAGATTCAACTACTCTTTCATAACTTTTGAGCATACATTATTTAACTAATAACATTTAGCAAAAAGTGTGGGTCAAACCTGGACTACTGAATATCATAAACAACTCTGTTTTATCTTGGTCATTTCAGTGTCTCAATCCATTAATCCCTTCCAGAAGTCCAGTATCCTGGTCTGTGTACCAAGCACTCAATCCTATGTATCCTGACTTTTTGAAGGTTATGAAATAATAATAATAATTCAACAGCTTCTACCATGTCCCTTGTTCTCTGTACAATCGAGGCTTGCAAAGGTCATAGTGCCTCCAAAACCTGGCACAATTCTCCCCGCAACCTATTGTTCTATAGTTACCTGCTGAAAGTACTAAGGTTTATCTGCCAGAATGTTTGACTTTCTAATCAGATGATAACACAGACATAGGATGAATGGGATAAACAACAGCTGCAACTTCACTTAAAACATAAATCAATATACAAATATAAATATCTAGACATAGTATCTAGCCCTACACTTTATCAGTTTAGTCTTTCTTCTGGAAAAGTTAAGCACAAGGTTCTAGTCTGATGAGACCTTCACTTCACTCCCACTTCACACCCAGAATATCTGCAGTCCTGAGGCATAGCTCCTAGTAATACCAATTCTGTGAGGTCTCACCATTTCATCAAATTTTTATTTTATTTTATATAATCAGAATAAAGCCAAACACAACCAAAAAAGATGCTATACAGTAGTATGTAGAGCACGGAAGGAGAGAAGATCATGGTCCACCTAATGTTCATTTGGACTTTCAAGAGGATTTCCCCATAAGCCCTGAAAAGGAGGTAATCAAAAATGCACTGCATGGCAAAAAAGTTGGTTCAAAACACAACAAATGATGGGATGCTGAAATAACTCCAAAGCCTGATCTAACCAAATATGCCAAGGTAAGGTTGTCCAGGAACCCACAGAGGGCCTGCTAGGACTTCTAGTCAGTCAGGTAACATAAGGGCAAATGCTTCAGAAGAAATAGCAGCTGCATGGCCATTCTGTCACATGTTTTTTTTTTAATTATGCCAGTCTGCATACTTGGATAAAAAAAAATTCAGCTGACTCACAGCTACTTTTTCTTCTGGGCCCAGCTGTAAACCGCTGTCTATGCCTCTGCCTTTTGTTACTGTTCTATGCCCTCTTTCTAAATATGGTGCCTTGGCATTCGCTGTTTTGCCTTCTAGGTATTTTGGATACCTCCACTGCTATGAATCCCTCTGTGAATACCTCCATCATGTTGCTAGAGAATGTATCCCCAAAACAATCCATCTTTCAACAGTGTATTTCCCAAGTTCGTATTTCCTATGTTCCTATCATATGTTAACAAAATAACTCTTTAGTTAAAGGCATAATTGAGAGGTTAAGTCAATTTCTAGATTGCTTTTTTATTAGTTTTGATTCAGTGTTCCAATTTGACGTATACAGCTCTTTTAGCTGTTGGCAACGTAAGAAAACAACCTGTGGTCTGAAACAGTGAGAATATTTCTTTTTGAGGTACGATGAAAGACTCAGCTTTTCTCTTAGGGAATTTCTAGGCATGTGGATTAATAATTAGATTATTTGGAGAAAAATTTTATTTTTTCATTATGCATCAAGAGTGTAGAAATCTGTTTTTCACATTTTTATATCTTGAGTGATTTCCATTGAAGACAAGAAATGAGGACTTCAAATGTACAAATATTTAATCACAGAATGCCATATCACTTCATGTTCCTCTACTGAACTCTTCACAAAGAAAACCAATATCAACTTCAAAACCAACCTTAAGCTTGATTATAACTGTCAGTCTTTAAAAGACATTTTTTTTTGTTTCCACTGAATTGGATCTCTTTTCTGTCAGCTTTTCCATCAACAACCTATCCAGTTTGAACCTATCCTTCAAAATTATTTCAAATTTTATGAAACTTTTAGTATTCTTCCACTTGTGAATATTTTCCTTAAAATTAATTTATTCCTTGCTGATTACTTGAATAAGAACAGAATTTGCAGAAAAGATGTTACCATACACTGACAGTCCTTGAATTTTTTTTTGGATAAAAAATGTCTCAACCATTTCTTAGCACAAAATACATTTTCAGGGCAACCTATAGAAACATAGCCACACTTAATATAGCTGTCAGGATTGTACTTGTACTGAATTAGGCTGATAACTGGCCTCTGTTTTGTCTGTGTGCCCTGGAGAGGATAGAAAGTAAA
>NW_009258669.1:4086167-4104910 GCF_000687185.1 Egretta garzetta
AGACACTGCTGTCTTTTCTGATATATAGTATATCAAAATTACCTTAAGTATTTAAATATTTAACATTATTATGTATTATAAATACTCTTTGTCTAGCCATATTACCGGTCTGAGTTTCTGAATAGATGATAATCTAGATCTTTGCTGTAACTCTGTAACCATTTCAGATTATGCAAGTTCAGTATAATGCTTAAGGGGGGTCTCAAAGTCTTTGTAAGCAGGAAAAAAAAAAGGCCTTCTTACAATGCAATATAAGCTTAAATTTGTGTCACGTGAGTCTCCATATCAATGTCACCTTGTTAAATAAATAATCTGAAATAGAATTTACTCTGCATTACTGAATGCTGTTCTCTCATTCAGATTGATTTGATGAAATGGTCAGTAACTTTTACTGTTTAATTTTGAATTCAATTTACTACTTACATATTCAGTATTTTATTCTTAATCAAGAAGGTTACAAGGTGACTCACTTAGTGGACTAGGGAAAGGCTGTACCTGGACTTTAGTAAAGCCTTTGACACCACTTCCCGCAGCACTCTGCTGGAGAAACTGGCTGCCCATGGCCAGGACAGGCATACTCCTTGCTGGGTAAAAAACTGGCTGGATGGCCTGGCCCAGAGAGTGGTGGTGGATGCAGCTAAATCCAGCTGGAAACCAGTCACAAGTGGTGTCCCTCAGGGCTCAGAGCTGGGACCAGTTCTATTTAACATTTTTATTAACGGCCTGGATGAGGGGATCGAGGCCACCCTCAGCAAGTTTGAAGATGACACTAGGCTGGGTGGAAGTGTTGATCTGCTCAAGGGGAGGAGGGGTTTACAGAGCAACCTGGACAGGCTAGATCAATGGCCCGAGGCTGAGATTCAACAAAGCTAAGTGCTGGGTCTTGCACTTGGGTCACAACAACCCCATGCAATGCTCCACGTGTGGGGAAGAGTGGCTGGAAAGCTGCTTGGCAGAGAGGGATCTGGGGGTGCTGGTCGATGGCCAGCTGAATATGAGCCAGCAGTGTGCCCAGGTGGCCAAGAAGGCCAATAGCATCGTGGCTTGTATCAGAAATAATGTGGCCAGCAGAGGTAGGGAATTGATCGTGCCCCTGTACTCAGTGCTGGTGAGGCCACACCTTGAATACTGTGTTCAGTTTTGGGCTCCTCACTACAGGAAAGACGTTGCATTGCTGGAGCACGTCCAGAGAAGGGCAAAGAAGCTGGTGAAGGGTCTGGAGCACAAGTTTTACAAGGAGCGACTGAAGGAAGTGAGGTTATTTAGCCTGGAGAAGAGGAGGCTGAGCAGGGAGACTTTATCACTGTCTGCAACTGCCTGACAGGAGGTTGTAGCCAGGTGGATGTTGGTCTCTTTTCCCAAGTACAAAGTGATAGGACAAGGGGAAATGGCCTCAAGTTGCACCAGGGGAGGTTTGGATTCAACACCAGGAAAAATTTCTTCACTGACAGAGTTATGAGACACTGGAATGGGCTACCTAGGGATGTAGTCAAGGCCCAGTCCCTGGAGGTAGTTAAAAGACAGGTGGATGAGGCACTTAGTGACCTGGTTTAGTAGTGGACAGGTATGGTTGGACTCAATGATCTTAAAGTTCTTTTCCAACCAAATGATTCTATGATTCTGTAAGAGCTGGTTGGTTGTTCTTCTCTCATCAGAGAGTACTGCATTACTGGATGTTTGTGTCCTAGAGTAACTTGCACAATATTGTTTTAATGGTGTATAAAATATTGGGGTTTTTTTACACAAATACACACACAGAAAAAAAAAAACCACCACCAAAACAGAGGGGAGAAAGAAATAGATGAATGAATTTATTATATATTCCCATAAATTTCAAAATACTGCATACCTCTAATCTCTTCATGTAATACATAGCAAGTCCTTATAAGGTTTATTTAATCATTTTTATGTACAAAATCTGACAGCAGGTGAGGAAGACAATGTCTTCAGTTATAAGAATCTACACTAATGACTTAAACACAATGAAAGTGGCTCTATTAACTGTTCATTCCCTTTAACAAAGAAAAATCAAGTTTATCAAATTATTTTGCATGTTTTAGTATGTAGCTAAAAAATAGTTTCATGGTCTTTATTGTTTCTACTCTATACTACATCCTCATTGCAAATGTGGAATGGACTCACAAAAAGTTTATTATGCAGGTACTATTAAGAAACCATGTTCTTCATTTTTATCACCTCCACCTAAAAAAGGTGTTCTTAAAAGCTGGATAAGAGATAGACAAACTGGAAAAAACTGTACTGCTGGAAAATACTCAAACTTTTTCTTTTCAAGCTCCCATTTTTTAATGACAAATTTTGCTCTAGCAGAACTCGAACCCACAGGACTATTTCCCATTATTCCTATGGTTGGGCCAAGCTCTTCCATATCCAAAAATATTAGTCTACAGCACAATGATCAGAAGACTTATTGTGAGGGCTGACCTAAGCTTGACCTGGCAGAACAGCAAGACATGAAAAAAAATCATAATTGCTCCCTAAAGCCACAGAGCACAGCAAACTCATTTTATATTGTCCACCCATACTCAGCTAAACTTGACTAAGTTAGTTAGAGGTGGCTGCAGTAGCCAGCCAGACCAATACAGAGATGGTATTGCTACTGCAGGTAACAGCCAAAAGTGCAGAAACAGGATTGCTTGAAGTGGCAGAATAGCAGACAACAACAAAGGTATTTGTTTATTATGTCTGAACATGCTCCTGGACAATATAACTCTACCCATGAACAAACTAGCAAAGTGAAAAAGAGAAGGAACACATCAAAAGAGGGTCACTTCACCTTGTTAATCATACTAGAACACGGGACAGAAAGACAAAATGACTTACAATTATAAGGGCTGGAGTTTCACTTAATATCTGTATCCACATGGTTGATTTACTTTGTCATGTTTGCTCATCACGTTGTCTCCTATCACTTAAGAGTAACTATAGTACACAACGTCCTTACAAAAGAAGTATTCGCTACAACAGTACTCACTGCAGATATTAAACTTTCACAAAGGGCAGGGAGGGTACCTAAAACAGAGCATTTGCAAGTTTAACGGGTATCCCCTAATGATTTGTTAGAGTTGATGCCAACACAACTACAGCAGCTACAAGCTACAGATTTTGTCCTGTCACCCATCACGTCTTAACTATGTGAAATCAGAAGGGTCAAATTCCAATCTGGCACATGCATTTCTAGTCATTAAAGTAGCCAGGTTTTACTGTACACAAATCTTGAGAAACGTGCAACAATGAAAGACTGTGCAATTAACAGGCAATACTTAAGGTTATCTCTACTCCACAGCACCAACTACCGTAACAAAGCAAGTCTGCTGTAATTCCAAGAAAGATAAGATTTATATGCCCTAGCAAAAGTGTTATACACTGATGAACAGCATAAAATTGACATAATGGTTCTTCAGGACTATAAACGTGTTTTCTTTCGTAGTTTAATTGACAATGACTAGATTGACCTTTTCTCTGTAATTGTAACTACAGCAGAGCAATTAAACAAATCATCACCTCTATCGTTTCCCACATATTAAATAAAAAGCAAAAGTATGGGATTCTCAATCACCTCTTTATGCTGATGTTACAGCAGAACAGCATTTTACACTTGCATTCATGAGTGAAAGCTGAAATGAAAAAAATCACCTTAAATCATATACTATAATGAAAAGTCACAAATATGTTAGAAATACTCCACATCATCCAATCTCCCAAACACTGTGTCCTAAATGAACATTTGTGTCCTTGACTATTACCGTAATAAAAGAGTTTTTTCCTGACAATTCACATGTTCACTTATCCTTTGGCTCACTTAGAGCCCTTGTGTTATAAGTAGTAAAATGAGTGTCTAGTTTTATACAAATACAGTCTAAGCCACCTGTCCATATCAGGAAGGCTTAGCAGTTCCTAGCAGTCGGATTTTACATTAGATAATTCAGTATTAGAACTGTCTCCTCATTTTTCATTACCCCTTCCTCTCCTCTGCAGGTACTTACTGAGTGATGCCAAAGGGTAGATGACAAAAAAAGTAATATATTCTGATCTTTCTGCTATGCCATTAATCAAAATACCCATGATTGTTAATGGCAAATTACAGACTATCCTGTTTTAGGAAGGAATTGCTTCATGAGATAGATATGGACAGCTACTAGCAATGTGCATGTGGAAGAACAGTGAAATTAATTTCTTATAGAATGTGTAAGTGTAATTAGGATTTTACTCCTGTTTTTAAAAGTGATGTTACGATGGGAAACCATACCCATTTTCTAAGACTGAGAGTAAGTTCATAAAACAGGTTTTAGGATATAATACTATTAACTTTAATCTAATATTTCTAGAATAGTATTTGATCTTGATGTATGACTTCCAAAGTCTCAAGACTGTACATTGATCAGTAAAACTTCTCCTATGTTCAAACATACAGTCTTTATGGAAAATTCTGTACAAAAATTCACTCTGAAGTTCCTGAACAAATTCTGCATAACATGTCTGCATGTATATATATTCATGCATATGGATGTTACACAGTATTTCATATTACAGTGCAAAAAAGTTGTCTTGAAATTTCAGGAAACATTAAAATATTACTATAAATGACGAAACCTTTATGGTAAAAACTGTAAAATATCATCTTTGCTTACACAGTGTAAGTAGAAAGAAGGGTTTAAAAAACATGCAAGTCTCACATTCTGAAAGTACTTTACAAGATTAATTAACATCTTACGTATTTGTTGAAAGAATTTCTGTTTCCAAAAGTGGAGGGGGTTGTTTGCAACTCTTGCCTCTAGACATTTACAAGTGCATTGCTATTCAGATGGTGTTTTTTAACTTGAACATAGCTGGGTTACTTACCTAAACTATACCGCCAGTGGATTTTAAGATACTGAAAACTTAGAGCTAATGCTTAGCCAAAGTACCTAAAAAAATTAACTATTTGCTTTTCCCATAGCCCTTTTAAGATGCAATTGAACAATATATATTAATCTTTGTATGACCATATGACTTACTGTAACAAAAGCTTCTTTGCTGCAAGTGTCTATTTTATACCACTGTTTTCAAGGCATTTGCTGAAAAAGACTAACTCTGACAGGCAATAGGCAGTATATGAAGAAGGGTGCATGCTTGTAAGGCCTTCCATCCTGATACAATTATTAGCATAATACGCAGTCTTGGAAGGAAGAGCTTTACTTTGCTCTGCAATACTTTATTTTACCCTTTGAACACTTGAAGTATCTATGTAAAGTGAAGCTCGAAAAAGAAGTGTGGTAGAGTAATTTCCTGAAATTAAATTGAAGATCCAGTGACATATTTTAGCTGTAATCTCGTTTTTTGAGTGCTTGTCTTAGGACCTAGGGACTGAAAAAATATGCATTGGAAATGTCTAGGGAAATGTTTATTTGAAAATCACCACCTAAACCAGCAGTGAACTATACAGTACAACACCAGTTTTGTTCTTCCACTGTCTGATGGTAGCATGCATGTCTGGAATCACAGCTTCTGATTGGAAGGACAAATTTTCTAAGACACAGAGGCACAGCAGCCTGCCTTCTCATCCCTCACAAGCTAGGGCATACAGAGCATTGTCTTGCCAACTTGAAGGCTAGGCTGAAGATTCTGTTAAATGCTGTACAAACAGGAGATACAGGCTTGACTCAAAATACTAATGATAAAGAAAATAACAAAGACAAATAAAGGGTAATGTCCAAACAAATTGGAAAGGATGATCACTGTTAAGTGACCTCTTTTTAAAGGACAGTTAAGTGAAGCTGCTGGGAGAACCTGGACATTGCATGGAGACAGCCTGAAAAAGCCAAGCAAAAATTGCCCAGAGATGAAATTAATAGAATATATCAGATAATGTCACTGAATCTGTAACATTCAGAGTGGTTGGGGCAGCCCTAAGCCCATCCCAGTTCTTTCGCACAAATCACAGCTCCTGCCAAGGTGGAACTCTAGACCTCAAACTGCTCCCAGCTGTGGGAGCACCGTCACTGTCTTCTGGTCCAGCCAAGCAGCCACAGCTGTTCTGTGATCTCAAGATCACAGACTGCATTTTTACTTTTAACAACATGAAACTATGTCCAACATGACACGAGTTAATTCCTCATATAATTCGTGTTTCAAGCATGGTTTCTTGTTTGAAAAGTTGTAATTACCAGGAGAAAGTCCAAAGCTACATTTTGGGTTATAACCATACTAATCATCTTTGTTCCAAAAGACATCTATGCACTAAAAAAACCCCAAAAGCCTATCCAGTATGTTATTTATACAAATTGAAAAATTTCACAGAAATCCAAGACAAACTTAGAGAACTTACAGGCTAAATTCTGTGATAGTTACATGTGTAAACAATCAAATCTGAACTGAAGCCAACTAAAACTGAATAAACAATAATTCATGTTTTAATAAGCCTGTATATGAAAGGATCAGAAACTAGGACAAGATCTGGAGAAGAAAACAAAAATCAGCACCTGCTATTATTTTTATCCTGGCAGTTTCTATTTCGGCAGCCAATACAAATAAATCCTTCAAGGAGGTTTTTTATAAAGTCTATCCTTCACTTACAGACATTTGTAATGCAAAATAATGTAAAAATATTTTAGAAAAAAAGGAAAAATAAATCAAAAAATCAAATAAATATGAAAATAGCATATTCCTTTTATTTCTAAAAGCTACATGTTTTATATTAGTATACGTTACAGCACAGTTTTGTACATTCATTCTAATGAGGAGTTTGGAACAGTTGTTGGAGAGACCAACCTATCCATAATTTAAAAAAAATAAATAATAAACCTCAATTTCTACATTTTATGATAGGTATGTTAGCAAAAAATGAATATAACATTGAAAATTTAAACTAACTTTCGTACTGCTTTTTAACAAATAATCATAGTTTTCACATTGTTTCACCTTATTTATTTCATAAAAGTCACTGTTATTCATATTCACAGATATATTAATATATTATCATTCAGATCAGGGCTAATCAGAACACATTTTTGCAAACTTTATCTATCAAATATTCAGCCGTATTGACTATGGAGCTACATATACTACATAGCAAAGCAATGAATCAAATCAATGTTACAGGTAAAAATAAAAGTGTATGTGCTATTGAAAGTTCTTCCTAAATGCTTATTTTAAAATTTGACCTCAAGATTTTAAATATTTAAGTAAATTCTTAATAGCCTTCAATACTGTGATAAACTTTCTATTTTCAAAACAAGACAGTGTTTTGTTTGGAAAATGAGATCTGTCAAGCACAGCAATGAAGTACTTTTTGCTACACCGATTATACAGCAACGAGAATAACCAAACACATTTTTAGGAGAGACTGACACAAGAATCTCCTCATAGTAAGAACTTTTATCTTCTTGCTTAGAGCACATGTTTAAGACAATTGTTTACCATTACAGGTAAGGAGAAGAGGGAGTACAGAAGACATTAGTCTGATGAGTTGTCTAAAGAAGTTTTCTACATTATACTTCCTCTTTAAAATGTAGTTCATGTAGACTGCAATACACTGAGTTGCAGAAAATATCATAAAATATGATTTGTAACAATGACTAATTGATACTGCAAAAGGGATGATTTGAAGTTTAATAGGTGGCTCTATCTAAAGGCAAGAGCCTTAGTTTTCAAGCAATGTTTGGAAATGTAAGACATTACTAGAAAACCTAGTTTTCAGTTGTATTTCAATTATCTTCTTTTGAATTCCAAACGCTAAATTTAAAAAAGAAAACAAACATTATTGTGCCCTGGAGGTTTATAGAGTGCTAAAATAAAACAGATTTTTGTGGTTCAGTGATGAATTTAAGGTTGAAGGTAACCTGAAATTTCTGAGCAACTATTGGTATTATGTAAGATCAGGAATGTCCACTACAGTCAGCCCCAAGCTACAACAAATATTGGCAATTCTGCTGCTATTGTCATCCACAAAGAGACCAGAAACAGAAAGGAAAGCAGTCCAAGTGGAGACCACTGAGCACAAGTATGTTGCACAGAATGTATTTTCCTTATTGTTTGGTTGCCCCAGGGGAGTCTAATATCATTGTAAATTCCTGCCACAGTCTCCCAAGCCAGAAGACAACTAATGGATGAAGGCTCATGCACACACTTTTTATTTTTCCCTTGCTGAAATGTTAAAGGATGGCACAATCTTTCTAAGCCAAATTCAGCTGGCCAATATTTAATTGATATGTCTGAAAGTAGAAACAGGACTACAGTTTGCAATACAGATTAGAGAAACACCTTCTTTAAAGTTCAAATGGTCAATTACATTTCTGTTCTATTAGCTGAAGGTTTTAAACATGCGTATAACACAGATATTGAATTTACATGTGTTTATATGTGAAGAGTCTAAATGATTACAGATTCATACCATCTATATAAGCTATTTTTAGTGAATTGGGTCATATATTGGTAAACACAAGTATAGCCATAATACACCATTAATAATCTGAATTTTTAACCAAACTATTTCATGTTTTTAGTTTTTCCACAGTTTTCAAAAATGCAAGTATAACAAAACATCTAGGCTACATCAAATACCTGAGGGAAGGCATTCTCTCAGT
Organism: Egretta garzetta; assembly: GCF_000687185.1. Lineage (NCBI taxonomy): Eukaryota > Metazoa > Chordata > Aves > Pelecaniformes > Ardeidae > Egretta > Egretta garzetta. The sequence goes on from NW_009258669.1 coordinate 4,094,750, forward strand.
TTAGCCTACATAAGTCAAAATTTAAAAGATCACTGTAAAAAAAAATCAGAACCACTGCGTACAGATTTGTAGATAAAGACACCACTGAAAACTATCAGCCAAAAGAAATACATAGATTGAGTAGTAGAGCTACAAAATTCTGAAGGTAACACCTTCTGCTTTAAGTACTTTATTCACAGTAGGAAAGTATTTCCAATATCTGAAAAGACTGCATGAATATTTGAATGCCATCTGACAGGCCATGCTTAGTAATATTTTATTCACTGATCAGTCTAAAAAGCTTATTGTTATGCCTTGTTGATAGATAGCTGCCAGGATCAGGATGGAAAAGCAACTTCTACAATGGAATGATACCTAGACTTTGTGAGTAAAATGCCCTTAAGAGATTCTAGTAAGAAAATAATAATTCAGGAGTGCTTTTTACTCTGAATTATATGAACAGGTATCTTCCCAGTCACAGTAATCAAAGCCATAAAAAATTAAGTTTTTTAGATTCTGGTGAATCAATGTATTGACCATTTCAGCTTGTATAAACATGCTGAAAATATGTACAAATTAATGCATTTTATATTATATACCAAGTGTACAATTAATTGAGAACTATAAAAGGCCTTTTGTCTCTTGTTAATGTTATGAAAATCAAATTTTTCTCAGTATTCTTCCAATCAAGTATGCTTCTTTGTTTCCTTTTTAAATCAACGCGTGTTTGATTTCTGGATTGAAGTAAACTGTGCAGCTTCAGTAGTGTTAAAAAGGACTTTCAAGGACCATCGTGCATTGGCAGTACTGCATAACTCTTAATACAGTTTAGCTAATAGTAATTTGTAGCAGGGAAGAATAAGAGAACAGCAGAACAATTAATAGATAATCCACTGTACATATCCATGAGTTTGAAATTCAGTTTTAGTAATGACAATAGGTGGACAACCAAAACTAGCCTTTGGGTTCTGTTCTGCTCTGCACTGGGCAGGGTCTGCAAGCAGCAGATGACTGCATCTTTCTTGCAACCACACTTTTTAGATGCTGCATTGAGCCTCAGGTTTTGGCACAAAGAGTTTAGCATGCCTAACTCTTGGTGAAGTCTGAAACTGAAACATAGCATGGCTTGAACTAAAAAACCATTACAGTCTGATATGTTACTCCTGAAACAAACAAATAGTAACTCAGATTTACAAATTTACTCAGATGTAACTCTTATCTAGACTTAGAATGCCCTAAGTAGGAAGCATTCATTCATTCATTCAACTCCTTCATCATGCCTACACAAACGCAAAAATCTGTTATCCCCCACCCAGAAAACACACCATATTGTGTTCAAAGTTCTCTTTGTTACATACACACTATATTATATATGTATGTGTACATTTGCATACAATAAAGATATGAAATAAAACAAAGAAACAAAAGCATAAACTTTAAAATATATAAACTTTGAAAAAAGTAACTAAAGATAAATACAATGGAAAAAAAAATATTTAGGTTGGACTTGACAATCTTAAAGGTCTTTTCCAACCTAAACGACTCTATGATTCTACATTAGAAATCTTTCCAAAACTTGAATTTCATTAACCTCGGATAACAAGTGTAAGGTCTATTTTAACACAGATTTTTGTGTGTGATGCCAGATATATCATGTATGGTTTGTTTTGCTGACTTCTACGGAATCTTCATTTAAAAGTACATTAGTTCATTTTATAGAGAAGGAATTAAGGTATTAATCATTAATGACTTGTCATTTCTATTTGTGAAGGCTTTTGTCCTAAAGGCGAACAAAAGTGAAATCTATTTATTTCACTAGCCGCACAATACTATATTATATATGTATGTGTACATTTGCATACAATAAAGATATGAAATAAAACAAAGAAACAAAAGCATAAACTTTAAAATATATACACTTTGAAAAAAAGTAACTAAAGATAAATACAATGGAAAAAAAAATATTTAGGTTGGACTTGACAATCTTAAAGGTCTTTTCCAACCTAAACGACTCTATGATTCTACATTAGAAATCTTTCCAAAACTTGAATTTCATTAACCTCGGATAACAAGTGTAAGGTCTATTTTAACACAGATTTTTGTGTGTGATGCCAGATATATCATGTATGGTTTGTTTTGCTGACTTCTACGGAATCTTCATTTAAAAGTACATTAGTTCATTTTATAGAGAAGGAATTAACGTATTAATCATTAATGACTTGTCATTTCTATTTGTGAAGGCTTTTGTCCTAAAGGCGAACAAAAGTGAAATCTATTTATTTCACTAGCCGCACAATTTAAGCCACTTTCCAAGTAAGTTAATATTTCATTGTAGCTTGCTTTCTGTCAGACTGTGGAAAACTTAAGAAAGAAGTCAGGAAAACACTACTGGCAGTGCTGTTTCTCCAGAAGATACTTCTCCCTTTATTAGGAGAAATATTCCTTTATTAGAAATCCATATGCTTCATCAAAGATCTAGAAAAAGCCTTTACTAATGACAAGCTGGAAGGTCTTGGTAAACCCAGCTAGCTGCAGCACCTCAAAGAGGTAACAAGATGATTAAGAGCGGTACTACTGTAAAGAACTAAAAAGACCCAGCAAAGTACAGGTGTTTCCTTCTCTGTGTAGAACCGAACAGTTTAACATAGACGGGATTTTCATCAGAAATACTGACTGATCATGTGAATGGCAATAACCACCCTTAAAAATGTTTTAAACTCATCAAGAAAAATACGAAAATCTGAAATACCAAGTGCTAAGTACTTGTAACCTAGTTTTATTTTAACTCTGCCCCTTTAGAAACAGGAGAATTTTTAAAGAAACTGCTTTTCCAGTAATCTTTTAGGTCATATAAAGATTGTATTAGCTGTCCTCTTTTGGTAAAAAACAAAAGTACTTAAGATTAGACATTGATGATGGTACTAAGATCCTAGTCCTGCTTTTTCTGGGGTTTGGTTATTTTTTGTTTGGTTGGTTTTTTTAAAAAAAAAAGTAGGAAAGTGTTACCAGGGGCAGAGGAGAGGGGGAGGAGGGATGACATCACATATAGAAAACAGTCTCTGTCTTTGGAAGCAGTGTTTTCAGTCATGCTGCAACAGTAGCAGATTGCAGACCACGCTCTGGACTGCAACCTGGCAAACCAGTTCGGTGCACAACTTTTGGCATTGCTCTTGACTCTCCCACTACGATGGGTTCACAACCATCTGTTAAATGTCATTGGCTAGATAAATTAGACTCTTATTAGATGAAATCTGAAGGGGAGGAAAAGGAAAGACAAGAAATAAGACAGAGCAGGAAGAGGTAATTGGTACAGGGAGACACAGGGGAAGAATGAGAGAAGAAACCAAATTTTTCTCACTTTACACTAAAGCAGTTAACATCAACGACAATGATGTCAATATGTCTTACATTCCTTGAGGACCTGCCTTAGGTCCTGCTTGGCCAATACATATTCCAGAATCAAAAGATAATGGTCTGCTCAAACACATCATGACAAACCTTTAAAAACTGGGAGCTAGCAAGGCTGCTATGAGGAAGCTCACTTACTCTACCTCCCGTTTTCATAACTGAACAATTAACACAAACTATCTCCAACAGCAAGTGTTAATACGAGAATCACAGAATGGATGAGGTTGGCAGGGACCTCTGGAAGTCATCTGGTCCAACCTCCTGCTCAAGCAGGGCCACCTAGAGCCCTTGTCTCCAAGGCTGGAAACTCTACAACCTCCCCGAGCAACCTGTGCCAGTGCTATCACCCTCACAGTGAAAAAAGTGTTTCCTGACATTCAGGAGGAACCTCCTGTGTTTCAGTCTGTGCCCATTGCTGTGACAATGAAGGCACAGACCCTGAGTTCATGCACAAGCACAAGCAGCATTGGGATCACTTTATTTAATGCTTTACATCCTTTTATACCCATTCCAAAACAAAGCCTCTACTTTTCTCTTATTACCTTGCTATCTCGCAAGCACTGAGTCCAAGCCTCATATGGAAACAAAGTTCATCTTGCAAGGTCCATTGGTCGCAGCATTGACCTTGTTTTTCGCTTAGCTCTTGTTCAGTTATCCCATGGCTTGCGACCAACAAGGCCAAGGATATCTCTGGTGTCTGGCTCAGCCCCCACCACTGCAGATTCCACACTTGTTCCCACACATTGCCACTGAGAAGAGCCTGGCTACGTCCTCTCTGCACCCTCCCTGCAGGTATTTATACACATTGGTGAGATCCCCCTGAGCCTTCTCTTCTCCAGGCTGAACAGTCCCAGTCAGCTTGTCCTCATGTGAGAGCTACTCCAGACCTTTCACCATCTTCACGGCCCTTTGCTGGACTCTCTGCAGTGTGTCCCTGTCTGTCTGGCTCTGGGGAGCCCAGAAATGGACACAGTACTCCAGGTGTGACATAATGCCAGAGAATGCTCTACAGATTATAAAAATGGTTGCCAGTGAAAAATTCAGGCTATATTTAATGAACGGGCTGGGTGTTTCCTGTCTTCACCGTACTAGAACTGCGAGGCCTGGGAACAGTCTGGCCCTCCGAAGGTTAGCTGTACAAGCTGGCCAAGTCCCAGCTCCCCTCTGGCACACAGAGAAGGGTATACACAACAGTTTCTTCCCACTCCATGAGATTCAAAACGAGATGCATGGACTGAAGGAAGTCTGAGACCAATTTACCACGGTTCTGAAAATCAGTAGATCACGATCATGGGGTATGCAGAGAAGTCAACGAGACATATGTCACTGTTTAGCCTTTTTTCCTTCACATCACTCTCTTGTTGTTCACTGCCTATCCCCTACAGGCATCACCATGATCACCACTTTCAGTTTAAGTTACTGCTTATTTTCCTCATTACATTATTACTGCCAATTCCAGAACTACCTAGTCATTCATTCTGTCACCTCAACTTCAGTTTCATCACCATCTTCCTCTTCAAGCTTACTACAGATTCTCAAAGGTACATTAATTTTTCATCAGTCCTTATTGGTCAATCTTGAATTCTAAACACACAAAAATAACTACATTTAACATCACAGAAAATTCAGCATCAGTCTTCTTTCATTTTAACAAGAGAAAAAGGGGGATCATTGAGTTAACCTGATCAGGATTGAAGGCAATTGGCATATAGTATCTGACTCATTCCCTGTTTATATGATGGCATGATCCCACCAATAACAGGGCTCTTATGCTCACCTACACAAACAAAAAAATAAAACAAAATTGCAAAATTATTTTAATTTTGAGCTTATAACCCATGCAGCAAGGAATAAGCTAAAGCAAATTTAGAACATAGTTATGCTCTTTTCAGATGGTATTTAGAATGGATATACAGACAGATTCTAAACAATACAGTCAGTGCAGTAAATAATTAAGACAGCCATCCCTTCTTTTTTTCAGATGCTGTGTCTATTCTGACTGCATGGTGAATGGTTGTAACCTCAGAATATAACAGTAACTGCAATAAGGACTACATCTTCTTTTCTGAGCATTAGTAGGTTGGATTTTTTATTTTTTTGTACTGCTTTTAAATACTGAAAATATTTTATCTGTATAGAAATTATACGTATACAAAGCCTTCCTATTTTCATAATGCACTAAGGACTCAGATGTGTAACACAGTCATTTCCATGCCTTCAGGGAACACTACACTTTCTTAATTTCTGTAAGGAATGTCATACAGAAAATGGTCAAGCCACATTTGTGTCAAGTCTGCCACTTTTAATGATTAGCAATCAAGTCTAAGCAATTTCTCCTTTGGTTTCACAAGTGCATTACCTACCTTCCAAAATATTTTTATGCCACAACTCATAAAATTGTTTAGGCTGATACTAGTCCCTTGCACTAAATTAATAATTAATCACAGGAGATATTTATCATCCCGACTTTTTTACATGAGAATTGTCAGACTTAATCACCCTTGTCATATTTTCACTATTTACAGAGCTTCATTTATCATACATTTCAGCAACCTGACAACAGTGGAGTATTTTCCCCACTTTTCAGGTACATGAAGAAAGATAAGAGTGGCAAATCATGACAATTGCTTGAAAGTTTTACTCTTTCTGATAACATCCATTTCCACCAGAAAATGATTCCTTAAAAACTATTTATCTTAATACCAGTCATAGACAAAAGTTGAATCAGCAGGCTAAAACTTCAACAAAGGAACAGTTACACTTAATTATAGAAAATGCATTTGGATTTTTATCATTGGTTAAATTTTGCAGACAGTATGAGAGTGATCTGTTCCAATCAATTGTTTGTAAAAAATAATTTGTTTGATAACAATGCCAAAGGAACTGTTCTCAGAAGCCTTTATAAAGTGGGTTCATGGCTTGTAACTAGAAGCTGGAAAGACTACTAACTCTGGTAATGATAGTTATCGTATCTAATGATATGGTATCTAATGATAGCTGGACACGAGCCGGCAATGTACGCTGGCAGCCCAGAAGGCCAACCCTACCCTGGGCTGCATCAGGAGAAGCGTGGCCAGCAGGGCAAGGGAGGTGATTCTGCCCCTCTACTCTGCTCTGGTGAGGCCTCACCTGGAGTACTGCATCCAGCTCTGGAGCCCTCAGCACAAGAAGGACATGGAAGTGTTGGAGTGGGTCCAGAGGAGGGTTACTAAAATGATCCGAGGGCTGGAGCACCTCTCCTATGAGGACAGGCTGAGAGAGTAGGGCTTGTTCAGCCTGGAAAAGAGAAGGCTTCAGGGAGACCTGATTGTGGCCTTCCAGTACTTAAAGGGGGCCCATAGGAAAGATGGGGAAAATCTTTTTAGTAGGGCCAGCTGTGACAGGACAAGGGGTAATGGTTTTAAACTAGAACAGGGTAGATTTAGACTGGATATAAGGAAGAAATTCTTTACAATGAGGGTATTGAAACACTGGAACGGGTTGCCCAGAGAGGTAGTGGAGGCCCCATCACCGGAAACATTCAAGACCAGGTTGGATGGGGCTCTGAGCAACCTGATTTAGTTAGCGGTGGGGTTGAACTGCACGGGGGTTGGACTAGTTGACCTCTAGGGGTCCTTCCAACCCAAAACATTCTATGATTATATGATTCTATGATCTGTTTCAATAATCACAATAAGAAGAATCATGTAACTTCATATTGGTTAGGGAAAAAAATCTGACCCCTGGTAACTCGTTCTTAGTTGTGAAATGAAGACCACTGTACTGGGTGCAGATGCCCAGGTGCTGGCAGCAGGGACTGCAAGGTGGTCTTCACAAGGAGAGGTCAGGGCTGCCCTGTGCCAGACACAGCCAGCTCCAACAGACCCAGGGCACAGCTGAGCCCTTCATCCAAGATGGTGGTATCTCTGGGAAACCATATTTAAGAAAGGGTAAAAACGAGTCAAAACCCCAGCAAACACAGAGAGAAGCAGGGAAAAGAAAGAGCGTGAGAAACAGCAGTACAAACACCAACGTCAGGGAAGCACGAGGTGGAGGTGTTCCATTGTCCTAGAGGAGGTACCTACACTACAGCCCATGAAGGAGCTCATGCCAGAGCAGAGGAAACATGAGGAGGAAGGAGCAGTGGAGAAGAATCACTGTACTGACTGTAATGTGCCTCTCCCGATCCCCTGCTATTGCTTAAGGCAGTAGAGGACTCAGGAGTGAAGATGTGAATTTAAGCCTGGGAAAGAGGCAAGAAAGGTGTTATTTTAATGTTTGACTTTTTGTTTCTCACTACCAGAATTTATTTTAACTAGTAATAAATTAGAATAAGTTTTCCCCAAGTCAAATCTGGTTTGCCCTCAGCAGTAACTGGTAAGCGATCTCCCTGTCTTTATCTCAATCCACAAGCTTTTGCATTCATTTTTTTTTCCTTTTTTTCTTTTTCCCCCTCCCCCTCTGGTCCTGCTGAGAAGGGAATGAGCGGCTACATGGGTGTTTGGCTGTTAGACAAGGCTAACCTATGACAAGAATAAAAGTGGAGTTATTTATGGAAGAATATAAATAGTAGGGAGCTAGCAGACACAATAGTGGTTTTATTTTTCGTTTTCTGTATGATTAGGTCAAAGAAACTACCATAAAATATTTTAGCGGAGTTATATTGGGCCAAGATGATGGCACCTCTGGGAAAGCATATTTAAGAAAGTGAAAAAATGCTGCAAGGCAATGTGAGAGAGGGGAGTGAGGACAATGTGAGAGGCACAGCCCTGCAGGCACCAAGGTCAGTGCATTAGGAGGGGAGGAAGTGCTGCAGGCTCCAGAGCAGAGATTCCCCTGCAGCCCACGGTGAAGACCATGGTGAGGCAGGCTGTCCCCCTGCAGCCCATGGAGGCCCACAGGGGAGAGCATACCCACACTGCAACCTGTGGAGGGCCCCATGCCACAGCAAATGGAGGTGCCCTGAGGGAAGCTGCAGACCATAGAGAGAAACCCATGCAGGAGCATGCCTTCTGGCAGAAACTGTGGCCGGGGGAGGGACCCATACTTGAAGCAATCTGTTCCTTATGGATTGTACCCCATGGAAGGGACCCACATCGGAGCAGTTCTTGAAGAACTGCAGCCCATGGAAAAGGCTCACACTGGAGCAGTTAATGAAGGACAGTAGCCTGTGGAGTGCTGTGTTAACCTAACCTTGGCTGGCTGCCAGGTGCCCACCAAGCTGCTCTCCCATTCCCCCTCCTCAGTAGGGCAGATGGAGAAAATAAGACGAAAAAGGGTTGAGACAAGGACAGGGAGATCACTCACCAATTACCACTACAGGCAAAATAGACTTGACTTGAAGAAACTGATTTAATTTATTGCCATTTAAACAGAGCAGGATAATGAGAAATATGAACAAATTTTAAAACACCTCACTTTTTCCTGGGCTCAACATCACTCCTAACTCCTTTACCTCCTCCCCCAAAACAGTCAGTTCATAACACTTTGCCTCTGTTGCTCCTTGCTCCTCATGCTCTTCCCCTGTTCCAGTGTGGTGTCTCTCCCATAGGAGACCATTTTCACGATCTTCTCCAATGTGGGTCCTTCCCACAGGCTTCAGTTCTTCAAGAACTTCACCTTTTGACAGGGTATAGTCTTTTAGGAATGGACTGCTCCAGCATGGGTCCGCCACAGGGTCACAGTATTGCCAGAAAACACGCTCCTACATGGGCTCCTCTCCATCGCCTGCAGTTCCTGCCAGGAGCCTGCTCTAGCATGAGCTCTCCACGGGGTCACAGCTTCTGTCAGGGCACATCTTCCTGGTCCAGTGTGGTATCTTCCACCGGCTACAGGTGGGTATCTGCTCCACCATAGACCTCTGTGGGCTGCAAGGGGACAGCCTTCCTCACCATGGTCTTAACCACAGGCTGCAGAGGAGTGCCTGGAGCACGTCCTCTTTTTTCACTGACCCTGGTGTCTGTTTCTTTCACATATTCTCACTCTTCTCTCCTGGCTGCTGTTGTGCAGTGGTTCTTATCCTTCTTAAATGTGTTATCACACTGCTGACTACCTCACCTTGGCCAGTGGCAAGTTGTTTTGGAGTCAGCTGGAACTGGCTCTGTCTGACAAAGGAGCAGCTTCCGGCATCTTTTCACAGAAGCCACCCCTGCAAGTCCCCCCGCTCCCAACACCCAGTAAAAAAGACCATGCTGGAGTAGAGGAAAAGTGCAAAGATGAAGTCTCATGAACTGACTGCAACCCCTGTTCCCCACAGGCTTGTGCTGTTTCTAGGGGAGGAGGTAGACAAGTTGGGAATTAAGGATTGAAGCTGAGCCTGGGAAGAAGAGGAGGGTGAGGGTGTTTATTTTTTCTCTTTTTTCCCCCTCACTATCTGTAAGGGACTAAAAACTTGTCTCAACATCGGTGGCAGGCAAGTTTAACTACCGAAGCCTAGACAACTAGGCAGGACAGTTTAATCACCAAGGCAGACACGTCCACGCCCAGGCCCAGGGTCAACTGACAATGGGGAGGGGGCTCGGACCATCTGGGATTTTCGAGCACCATCTAGTGACAGTACTGGGCATGCACCCCACTGCCAAGGGGGAGGCCTGGGTATGCAAAACAGTTACTGACTATGCAAGAGGACAACCTTGTGAAAAGGGGAAACCAGCGGAGACCAAGAGGAGCATCCGGGAACATCTGCCCTCCACGGGATTCGAAGATACATCAGGCGCACCGGCTGCAGGGACCGCACGCAGACCCGTGGTGGTGGCCACTGCAACACTCCCGTGCCGTTTGTTTCTCTCACTCTCT
>NW_009258669.1:4105009-4117221 GCF_000687185.1 Egretta garzetta
AAATCTATTCCCGCGAATGTGAAAGGAACCTAGTCACGATAAAACATTGGAGTTAATCAGAAGTTAAGCCCAGCCGCCCTCAACCTCCCAGAATTATCTGAGGTCAGTTGGAAAGCAAGGGGGTTTAACCTCAGCCAAATTGTTCAACCTAACAGTGGATCGTGACACTATCCTACTCTGGTTTTAACTGGCAATAAATTAACCTCACCCGAGTCAAGACTGTTTTGCCCATGATAGTAATAGGTGAGTGATCTCCCTGTCTTTATCTCAACACATGAGCTTTTCCATCTTATTTTCTCCTCCTGCTCTGTTGGGGCGGGGCAGAGGGGAGGAGTGACAGAGCAGCTGGGTGGGCTTCTGGCAGCCACCCAACATTAACCCACCACTCTGGACTAATCAAAAAGGATTATTTTTTCATATGTCTTTTCATAGTCACTGGGGAAAAAAAAAAAAAAAAAAGGTGGCCCAGAATTTAATGTAGATAATTCACCAAAGCATGCCAATTATCTTTCTTTGTCTAACTTCTATGCTTTCTTTTGAAATTTAAAAAAAATTTGACAGTCAGCCTCAAATCATTTTACAAAACACATCTCCAGGGTGAAACAAATTTTCTTACAAATTTAATTAAAAAGTATGAGATTCGAAAGAATAAGCATTTTTAAAAGTAAAATTAATTGGTGTTACATTATGTAACTTTTTACGGAGTTCAAGTTTTTAATGTAGCTGACTAAACACCTGATAAATATGCAGAGAACTCAAAAGAGATCATCTTTCAGATAACACTGAAAAGATGAAATTAAATTAGAATTAAGAAATGCTAGTATTCACCGAGAATGATTCATGACAAATATCATATAAAAGTACAGCCACTTTTTGGAAGGCTCTACTATATCCCCAAGTCCAGATTATACAAAATGACAGAAATAAGTACCAATGCTCCTGAAGCACGTTTCCACTTCAGTCAGATCAAAGGTGATGAATACTAAAACACTATATTAGCATTTGTAGTCACCACAGAGAAAATGAACATTTTTGCCTGTGCAAAAATCTAGGCAAGCTGAATGCTTTATACGTTTTTATTTTAGAAGTAATTTTATTAAAATAATTTCCAAATGAAATATTCAGAGACTTATACTTTCAGAAAGAGAAGATTAATTTTATTATTTTTCTTGAAAATCATTCTAGCATTCAGTAATCCTGCATTTTATTAAAAATACACTGTAAGAACTTAGCTACTATTTTGATGCTCATGTCTGCTAATGAAATGTTGAGGCATTCAGTACAACAGCAGCTCTGAGACTAAACATAGTGAGCTAATCGCCTGCTGGGACCATTTTCAGTGTTGGATCCTCTACCCACAACACATCTAGACCACAGCAGATGCTTCCAAGGCTGATTACATGGGTTCACATGAACTCATGGTAGGCAGTCAACACAAATTTTTTAAACACTTCTCTAGCATATGGAAGACCATGTTAATAATTTACTCCATTAAATAACAATGTAGAAACCCCCATATGCTCTATGCCAACAAGTATGATACCAATTCTGAGAAAAAGATGCTATGTTAGTGACCCAGCAGAATAAAGCAGATGGAGCTTCTTCAAGGGAGAAAACGTTCCTTTTTTCCTGACTGTGCTGCTGCACAAACATTTTGGTTTTCAGGCTTATGGTCTGGCTTCCAACCATTTATCATGTTTCCTCTGAATTTCTTCCATATCTTGACTTCCTGACTACTACGCTTGTCAAAAGTCTGCATTTCTAAGTTCCTCCATCTTGGAATCCAACCAGAATCATCACCAACAAGTCTAATCATTACAGTATGGGGACACTGTCCCATTAGACCATTTACCCTGGTTTATCCACAGTGATATTTCATGAAAGCACTACAGAAGGACAGCAGTTTTCTCAGAACTGCTATTAGACCAAATCCAGTTTTCCCATCTGCACTGAAAGCTCAGGGAAGCGCACATAATACTTATCTTCCCCCACACCAGAAGTCTGATGGCAGTAAGTGATACCACTACAAGGTCATCAAATAACATTACTCGCTGTTCTACTGTGCCATGCAGATACTGCGTATCTGCCTCCAAGTCACAACCATAGCTTACTCTCAACAACCTCCAGATGCTCTGGAAATCTCAGTACCTACTAACAAAGTCACCTACAATCAATGTGTGATAAATGATGTGAAAAAATACAGCTCTCCTGATACATTACTACAAAAACACTTGGCACCACCTACAGAGGAAGGACCAAAATTCTCAAATGGTTGGGAAATTACTGTCCTGTAAGTGCAAAACAAATAATTAATTTTGTCATGCAGGTGGAACTTCATCCCGGATGACTGGCAGTGCTATGGCACCACAGAATCTCACTGCAGCTCTAGATAAAGTTCCTTACCTTATCTGCACTATTCCCTGCACCATGATGTTTATTAGAAGAACCACAAATATGGTAAAGGGCTGGAAAACATCCTCTATACAGATTATTATTGAAGGAGTGTTTTAGTAAGAAGTATGACTTAAGCAAGCATAAATACTCTACAGACTTCACAGTCACTGCACAGCTTTTAAATGTCTATCTCTATGTGAATTATGTAATATAAAGGTTGAAATGAATTGCAACGCAAAGTCAACAGTCATAAGATTCACAAAAAAAATGGTAGATTAACTGCTGCTTGCTCCTTCATTATTTATGGATATAATACATGGCAGATGTTCCTCAAACAATTGGAAAAATCACACACCCCTGAAAACTTTGCCAGTGCATCATACTACATTTTTTCTGAATCCCCCATGAGATTTATTTCTATATGTCACTATTTTTATTGTATCAATTGAAATTCAAATGCAGTGACAATTATGACAACTTCAAGGTGGTAAGTTTATTTAAATCAAGCTTCAGATTATATTATTCACATCACCACATACAGTGAACTCGCTTTTACTCTTTTCCAATTGAAAAGACCTGAGATAATCTATGCATCATGCATACTAAAGGAATTTGCAAGTTTGGTTTCATTCATATTTGAAAGTAGTAGGACTGTTTCTATAACGTATTTAACCCACAAGATAAATAGTATATGAAGCTTTTGAGGGAGTTGTAATACTTACAGAATAAATCATTATGTTAGATTACTTTAAGAGGGTTTTTTTGATCTTGCTTAACTCTCAACTTTTAAAGACTTTTTAAAAAGTCATTATAAGAGACCTATTTTTCTTTCATTTTAAAATGAATGTCAAGAGTATTTCAACTGAATATATTGAACATTTTTTTATCTTAGGTAAAAATAAACTATTTTTTACTGTTCTACATAAGCCTTTTAGACGCATACTTCTAAAACCAAAAATATCTTTAATCAAAAGAGACCAATAATCTTGTTAATTCTTGCATGTGCAAAATAATCCAGCACCAAAAATCTTAGCAAGTACCTGCCATGCAGAGATCTTGCACTCTGTAAGTTTTAATTCCTTAGCAAGAAATTTAATGGTCAGAGCATTAGATCTAACATTGTGTCACAAGCAAGAGAGCGCTATAAATGTGGGGCCACAGACTTGCTTGTGCAAAGAATTTTTATGGGTTTCTGGAAATAATAAGAAATATCTAAAATAAAGTTTTAAACCCAGTGATTTACTTCTGCTGTAAAAACTACCAATAATCAACTACCTTTATGAAATAATTCACAGATACATCTTTAAGCTATACCGGTATTTTTGAGAACTTTCTAGTTTTCCTTCACCCTTGATTCTGCTCAAAGGAATGGAGGAAAACAGTTTTTCAAGGCTTTAAAGAAAAGAAACAAACCCCAACCCTCTAGAGAGAACATTCTAGAGAGAACAAAAAAGTGCCTTGTTAAGTTTGAAAAAAATCTGGAATACAAGCCAGTAGTTGGATCTCAGAAGTAACTAGGCTGAGGTGGTGGAACTGATCTCTCTATTTTAAAACCAAGAGTCAGGCAAAGCATTAGACTTCTACTCTCTCACATGTGTTGGAAACAATGATAAACAAAAGGTTTACTTGAAGGTATCAAGATGCAGAATCTCCTCTGACATCCTCTCTGACTAGGATCCATCAAATGGCATCAAATAAAAACCAAAAAAAGCTCATCTTGCCTTAAATCATTAATAAACTGATTTTTTTAGTTTAAACTAACTTGAGTTTTTACCCAAGGTAAGCACCCGAACAGTCCTGTGAAATTCTGAAGGATTACTCATATCCTTAGAGTGAATACGCTCATAACATTCTGTTGAACTGCTGTCTACATTGATTAAAGCCCAGTGGTTGTATCATGTTCCTTTTATATAATTTTCAGCAATTCTTAATTCAGCATTTAGGAGGAGTAGGGGAAATGACTTCATTCAGTTAAGACTAGTATTTGGAGCTTCATCTCATTTGTGTAATAGGAAAAATACTTGAAATGCCAAATGACTTCCTATGAATAAGATTTAACAAAGGCATTAATTATTGTCTAAATTCTCTCTTTGTTTGCTTTTAGCCAGAAGCCAATTTAAACAGCTAAACTTAAATCTGTAGTTGAGTTTTAGTTAGCTGTCACATGTTGAAATTGTATTGACAGGTACGATCAGAAATAAACACAAAATAGAACTACACAGACAAACGTCAACTATCTAAAAGTTTACATACAACAGCAGGTTATCTGTTGTTCCTGGGAAGGGTTTCCTTTTCTTGTTAAGCTTCATAATTCTAACTATATTCAATATGAAATTTTAGAGTCATATGCTTATAATTAAGAGTTGTATTTCTTATTCTAGTAAAGTAATTTCAAGGACAGTTTGACATCAGTTTGGATGATCCTTAGCAGACTGTCCTACTCAAAACGTTCATGAAGAAAGTTATACCATGTCTAAGTACTTTAAAACTCAAGAATTGCCTCTTTCAAATGTATATTTTTCTTCTCAGAATTTTTTCTGACTTACTCTGAAATTTTCCATTACAGTACCTTATTCTGCATATGAAATTAAGGCCCTACAAACAGAAATTAAGGACTTGTTGCTTTCTAAGAAAACATGAATACTACTACTTAACCCATATGCAGTTTATTTTTCCTAATGGAAATATGCTTCATTGTTTGTATGTAGATAAATCCATTTAAATCCTGGCCACCTACTGAAGGAGTCATAACTGCAATTGTACATTTCAGTCACACACGGTAAAGAGCACATTCTCATGAAATATACAGGAAAAAGATTAGTGCTGCCATCCAGTTATATCTAAACTTTTCTCTACTACAGAAATAAACAAACACTCTGTAAAACATGTCTAGATGATTTACCCAAAACAAGCAAGAACACTCAGAAAACACTGCTTGCTTTTATTGATTTCCTCCAACCCCCAAGCCATGAGGAAGTATTCTCAACTAATAAAACTAGTTAAATTTGCTTTATACTGGTTTTAGATGCTATAATGAAGTTACCTGTCATTAATGATCCAGTTCAGACACAGATTGAGGGAATTAAGGTTTTTGCATCTCTTTACTATTTCCATCACTGTTTCATTGTCCAGTTCTGTGATATGACGTAGATCCAAGCTGGAAAGATTTCTTAGCTATTGAGACAAATATGATAGAAAGAAATAAAAACTGTTACACTTCCTAGAATCATGCATAGTATGTATGAGCTAGTAAAGAAAGGTTTTCACAAAAAGGAAATGTATCAGAGATATTAATAGAATCCATGTTTAGCAAATTTGGTATTCAGGCACTCAGTTACTCCATGAAATCAAGACACTCTCACTCATGGCCCAATACACCTATAATAGGGGCCTAGGCCTTCCTCTTTTTAACTATACAGAGTGTAAAATACCAAGGTAGCATTCCAGCTCATTTAATTATAAGAAAAATAGGGCATGGAAAGGAGGGGAGACAGCACATCTGCGCTTAAATTCAAATGCATGTTATTGAAGACTCCAGAGTCTAAGGCTTTCAAACTAAGTAAATATTACAAACTCCCTGGAAAATACAGGATTTACACTGTAGTCTCACCTGCACAGCCATCGACAATAACTTAGATACTCTGAACAACAAAAGTTGGAGTCACAGAACAATATGATTAAGATTTATGAACTGGTTAATCTGATTTATTACTATCGTTAATGTCCTTCAAAAGCAAACAATACCCTCTTTTTACTTTTACAAGCTATGGATTCAAAGGAGAAAATTTTTACAGATTTCTGCAGTATCCTTAAACAATGGTTCAGTTTAGTCATAATAACCCCCAAGTGCTGTTTGCTTTTTTAAGCTGTCTGAAATAATCCCTGTTATACTCTGGAAAAATAATTGCATTAGGTAATACTGACACTTTAATTAAATTTACCTTCCCTGTAAGAGAGAAAAAATAATCCTATTCAGCGATTTAAGTCACTAAGGATTTGATTAAGTAAAAGCATACAACTGAGATCATATAATCAGTCCACTTCAGTAGCTAATTATTAAGTCAATGTACTTAAGGAGGAGAAAAAAAAAAAGAAAAAAAGATAAAAAGGAAAAAAAGAGGACTTCAAATGTAGGTAGTCTTCTACAGAAACTGTTGTTCTGGTGGCTTGTTCCAGAATTTTTTAATATTCTCCAAACCAAAGCTGAAGATAAACCACATACTGCTTCCAAAAATTCTGCAGACCAAGCATAGAATTAAGGAACCTGACCTCTGAGAAACAACTGCAGAGCATGACTATAGGAAATAGGACAATAATATTCCTATTATTAGGACACTACCACAGGCGTACTGTGGAGGTGCTTGTTGTAATCTCCTGGAACTTTTGATAATCTTATTTGCCTATTAGGGAGAAAAGCACATAATGACTGATATTGTGTTGGTAAAATGGACAGATTTTATAAGCTCTGTCTCTCCATTTCATATATTGTGCTCTGGCAGGAAGTTCTATGCACCCAAAAAAAGCTCACAACCAATCCCTCGTTTTTTCTGCATGAATTACAAGAAGGGGAAGCTTAGAGCAACTTGAATTTTCCTCACCCTCATACAGCGATTCATATTAGATACTTCAGCCTTTATACTATGTTGGCAATAACATGGCCAATGACTATGACAAAGGAAATAAACCTACTGGACATTTCAACAATGCATATGCTCTATGACAGTAACTGAAGATCTAGGACAAGTAGAAAAATCTTCCCATTAAAAAAAAAAAAATCAGAATTCTTAACTAAAACATGCTGTCTTTCAGGACAACACTCTTATGAGCAGGTGACAATACTGGTGATTCTTTTGTTATTATTATTACTTATAGAGTAAAAAACATGAATAAACTAAAGATAAATCAATTCATGGAGGTCAGTGCTTCTTTAAAAAGTGTCTAGCTAACATGGCTTCAACCTGAGGCAATGATGATCGTAGCAGAAAGAATATGTGATTTCCCAGGAAAAAAAACCACTACCCTCACATCCAAAAGTAGTATGTTAAAAAAATTAAACTTCTCTGAAGCAGCCAAGTGGACAGTTGGGATGTTTGAATCTCTAGTGCATACGTAAAACTTGAGATTAAAATAGCATACCTTTAATTAGCATTTTTCCATAGGAAAAGGATATTTTGTGACTTAAATACTCAATCTTAGGGCACCAGGATGAATAAAGATTTTTTTTTTTTTTTTTTTTTATCAAACCCAATTTTCTTCATGCAGCAATACCATTTTATTGAGCAATTTCAGGGCCATTCTTCTACAGGTATTCACACTTCAACTCTTAATTTTATAGCTCTACAAAGAATGCTCAGCATGAGCAGAATTTAAACTTGGAACGCAACTCCAGCAGAAAAAATGTTTTAACTGAAAAAGGAATATTTAATGCGGCAATAAAACAGACAATGCAAATAGTAGACAGAGAGCTTAAAAATATGAAATAGAAAATAAAAGAATTAAGAGAAAGCAAGAACAGTTAAACTAATTTTGTGCGCTACGTATATACACAACCTTGTTGAAATTACTGATATTGACTCAGTGTTAAAATTGTATGCGATAGTATAATAATAACATTTAAATTTCAGAGGGAGTCTAGTTAGATGAATGAGACTAGAAGGGAAAAAGGTGTTGGTCCCTTCCTCTCAGTCCTACTAACAGACAGAATTGGCAGCCCGGTATGTAAAGGTTTTGTGAGAAGATTGCCTGTTAAAAGGTACTGAAAGAGAATTGTTCCATTGTGAATGGCAGATGCAAAAGAACCACTTAGATGACAAAATGGTTTTGGACAAAGGAAGTTTGAAAAACAGAGCTTCAGTTCTTTTAAAAATGTATTAAAAATAGTAGTATTTTTTTTTTATTTATTTATTACCTACTACTTTGGGATCTCAAATATTTTGAATTATGTCACAATCATTTTTGTTCAATAGTTTTGTTGGTTGGTTGAAATGAAATTTTATGGAGGTTGAAATATTCAAAGATTCAGAGAGTATCATACTACCTGTGTGCCTGACTGATATGGAGTTTGTAAGACTTCTAATTTACTGGAACTTGTGATATTAAAATATGTGCAATAAAAATCAAGAAGAAGAGAGAATATGCCTGATTTGAGACTGTTCAAGTTTAGGATAAATTTCATATAGTTAACATGATAAAAAATTACTGTAACCATTGCAATCACAAGTGATTTTTCAGTGTGGTTGTATCAATTCCTGTGAGCATTTAGCTGTTATTATAGGGTACTACCAATATAATGGGTATGCAATTATCTTTTTTTTTTGTTTGGTTGGTTTCTTGGGGTTTTTCTTTGTTCCCTGCATGCAATTCTGGTAGAGATACGCCTCCTTAAAAAACATAAACTAGAATAGAATCATATAATCATTTACATTAGAAAAGACCTTTATGACTGGGTCCAACCATAAACCTCACTCTGCCAAGTCCACCACTAAAGAATTCACATAAGATCAATCCTCTTCTCAACTAAAGCTAAATTATTTCAGAAGAAAAGTGCTTATAAGGACTTAATGAGCTTTAAATTCACATCTTTTGCTAATTAAGCTTAATTTTCTTGACACTCTCTATGTATACGTGCCTTCAGGGAACAAACTGCTCTGATTTAAGCCCCCCAAAAAACCTGTATGACCACAGGAAATAAAAAATTACAACCTGAAAAAACTGTAAATCACATTCTTGTTATTAATTATGTCAACAGAATCAATATTTTCTAAAATGTCACATAAATTTTCACTTAAAAGCTGAAGTAACTGAACTATATTATTGAGATATACTGTGTTCCTGAAACAGCAATCGTACATGGTTTAAAGAATTGGAAAATGATTGAATAGTTACAGAGAAGACTATTTTCCCATAGACTGATTTAATGTTCTGCACATTCACAACTTCTAATTTTATTTCTTAAAGTTAAATATTGCAGAACATTGAGATCCCATTGCTTAAATAAGAAATACACATTCGAACCCGTGTTTAAGCACAGAGATTTAATTTGCATCACTTAAAAAAAGAAAACAGAAAAAGGTTGTTTTGAAGAATGTAGATATTTGTAAAAAAACTTGCCTGACAAAAGGGAGCGGAAAATACATGTTAATTAATGAAACAAATTTATTCAACAGATTCCTTTGTTTTGTAACGTACCACAGCAAAGCACACTAGGGAAGTGAATGACATCTGTATTTAAAAAATAAAATAAATACGTTGCCCTCCTTTGTAACATTAAGACCCATTGTAATAGAGCTACTTGCACACAGATATAAACTGCACATATAGTACCGTGCTGGTTTTGGCTGGGACAGGGTTAATTTTCTTAAGAGTCGCTGGCATAGCACTGTGTTCTGGATTTAGGATGAGAATAATGTTGATAACACACCGATGGTTTTGTTATTGCTGAGCAGTGCTTACACTAAGTCAAGGACTTTTCAGCTTCCCATGCTCCGCCAGGTGCACTAGAAGCCTGTAATAAATTACACAAAAATAAGAGCTAGCATAGAGGTACTTTTGATACCTATACCAGGTTTGTCTGGGATAGGGTTAAATTTCTTCATAGTAGCTTGTATGGGGCTATGTTTTGGATTTGTGCTGAAAACAGGGTTGGTAATGCAGGGATGTTTTCATTACTGCTGGGCAGGGCTTACACAGCATCAAGGCCTTTTCTGCTTCTCACTCCACCCCACCAGGGAGCAGGCTGGGGGTGCACAAGAAGCTGGGAGGGGGCACAGCCAGGACAGCTGACCTCAACCAGCCAAAGGGTTATTCCAGACCATATGACGTCACACTCAGCAATAAAACTGGGGGAAGAAGAAGGAGGGGACGTTCAGAGTGATGGCTTTTGTCTTCCCAAGTAACCATTATTCATGATGGAGCCCTGCTTTCCTGGGGGCGGGAAGGAGTGAACAAATTCCTTGCTTTGCTTTGCTTGCACACATGGCTTTTGCTTTACCTCTTAAACTGTCTTTATCTCAACCCACAAGTTTTCTCACTTTTACTCTTCCAATTCTCTCCCCATCTCACCAGGGGGAGTGAGCGAGCAGCTGTGTGGGGCTGAGCTGCCAACTGGGGTTAAACCACAAGCACGTGTGTTACAAGATTTATTTCCAGTTTATAAACTCTAAAAGTTGCTGTTGAATTACATTACGAACTACACTGAATGAGTCCTAAATAAATCTCTATAAATCTGCTCTATAAATCTGAATTTTGACTGACTTCATAGTGGTCATCACCTCAGACACAGGTATGACTGAGTTAGATTGGACATGACTCTCACGCAACAATTATGAGACAAAGAAAGAATAAAGATCACATTATTCAAAAAATAGTTCTTAAGATAAAATGACTTCATGTACTGGTGATTGGAAGAATAAATCAGAACTTTTCTTGATCACGATTTGCCCAAGGATTCACACATATTTAGATTAAAATGTCTGTAATAAATTTTAACATAGTCCTGACTGTCCTGGTTTCATCTGGGATAGAGTTACTTTTCTTCATAGTAGCCAGCATAGTGCTGTGTTTTGGATTTAGTACCAGAAGAATGTTGATAACACACTGATGTTTTCAGCTGTTGCCAAGTAGTGCTCAGACTACTCAAGGACTTTTTGAGCTTCTCCTGCTCGGCCAGGTGCATAACAAGCTGGGAGGGAGCACAGCTAGGACAGCTAACCCAAACTGACCAAAGGGCTATTCCATACCATAGAACATCATGCCTGGGGGGGTTAGTCGGTCAGTCGGTCGCGGGGAGACTGCTCGCTGATTGTGCATCATTCATTTTGTATATTCTGTTATCATTCTCATTATTACTATTATTATTATTTTCTCTTATTAAACTGTCTCTATCTCAACCCACGGGTCTTACTTTTTTTTCTTTTCTCCGATTCTCTCGCCCGTCCCACAGAGGGAGCGGGGAGAGTGAGTGAGCGGCTGCGTGGTGCTTAGTTGCCAGCCGGGTTAAACCACAACACTGACCGAACTACATGGTGTAGAAGCACAGACAAGGGTTACACCGCTACAAAGCTATTACTCTTGCGCACATAACAGAACGCAAAGGAAGAAGCCAAGGAAGTGGTTTGGAAATAAAACAACGTCTAGATGTCAAGATTTGCTGATGCCAGCTGTTAACATTCTATTAGAAGTGCAACAATTAAACTGCTGAGAGGCAATTAACACAAGAGGGGAAGAAAATAATTCCACTTTTGGAGTCAAAAGATATAAAATTAAAAAATCACTAGTTCTCTAGTTCGAGTTTCTTATTCACACTTAGTTAATGAATAAAAATTACCCATCTGGTTATTCTGTCTTCAATGCAATTACCTAACATGCATAGCTACTTTGAACATTTGCATAGATCTCTGCACTTACAGGAGAAGAGAAAAGTGAAAAGTAAAAAATAACCAGCAATAAACTCTTGAGAGACAAGGATGTGAGGAGGGGAGGAAGAAAAAACAAATCATGCAGGAAAAGATAAGCAAATAATAAAACACATGAGAAAAAAGATAAAACAAGAAAACAGCAGTTAGCGATGTACTGAAAACAGAAGATAAAAACTACAACACTGTATCCAGTACACATTCTTTCCTCCTCCACAGAAGCAAAGTTGATTAATGTTGGACTAATTTTTCTGATGCCATAGAACAGATCATTCACATCTTTTGTGACACTTTTTCACACATTACAGCTACAAAGCAAAATAAAACATTCTAGGTCATCAGAACAAACCACTGGTTTCAACCAGGAGTCTAACTGTGAACTGCATATACACACACTCCCTCTTT
>NW_009258669.1:4117257-4121893 GCF_000687185.1 Egretta garzetta
CAATAATCATTATTTACTTTAGGTTGATTTTCTGTAGTTTATAATAACTTCAAGGAAAAAGGCACTAGTGTGATAACGTGGTTTTACTCAAAAAGCAAATTTGTTGAATGTCACTTTATTGAGTAGAAAAATAATGAAAATAAACCCTGAATGTTTCTTCTTTTTCTAAAATATATAACATTTTCACTACCATACCTCACAATTAGCTATTAAAAAAGCTCTGAGATTCAGCAGCACTGTAATTCAGAATTTTCAAGTGCCAGTATTTTTAAAGGGAGCTAACATTACTAGGGGGAAAATACAGTAATAATGAACCACTCAATTTTTATATATCCATCAGCCCCAGAGCAATTTTACAACAGAGGCCAGTGCTGTTATCTCCAGTTTGCACACAGGAAGCAGAAGGACAGAAGGGAACCAGCTCTGCACAGCCTTACAGGACACACTCACAGACCATGTAGCGCAAAGAACAGATTCCATATTCTCTAAGAACATGGGACTGGAATTATTACTAAGCACTTATCAAGTACTAGTTAAGAACTGAAGACAAAATTGACCATAAGAAATACAGGATGGTCAGAACAAACAAAAAAAAGATGTCATCAACAGATCAATTCTGGAAAAGACAGATGAAGCAGTTAAAGATCATGTTACTGCTCCCCAGATATTTGTTTTAACTCCCTGGTGGAGGTTATTTCCTCCAAAGAACAGTAGAAATGTGTCTGTTCCAGATGCTTCAGTGCAATTCAGAGTTTTAGCTAAAATTGCCTGTTGTACTACAAGGAAGTAACACCTGCCAGAGGAATCAGGTGGAAACACTACTGAAGTCAACACAGCAAGATTAACCAGGTATCACTTGTCAATAGCTTTAGAGTAAAGAAGCCTGAAATTCCAATAAACTTCCCAGTTACTGTATGGCTTGAAAAATCTCTTAATCGATCTTCTTCTCTTTAATATATGGCATCAACCCACTTGCCTATATTACATGCATATATACCTCAGCTTAAAGCAGCAATAAACAAAAAAAAACCTCATTGTGCACAGAAAGTCACTCATATGTGAAAGAATACGTCGCAAACCTTAGAGAAGATCTCATATCATAGAACAGTTGGGGTTGGGAGGGACCTCTCATCTAGCCCAACACCCCTGCCGTGAGCAGGGACATCTTGCACTACATCGGCTTGCTCAGAGCCCCATCCAGCCTGGCCTTGAATATTACCAGGGATGGGGCATCTACCACCTCTCTGGGCAACCTGTTCCAGTGTTCCATCACCCTCATCATAAAAAATGTCTTCCTTATACCTACTCTGAATCTACCCTCTTTCAGTTTAAAACCATTACCCCTTGTGCTATCACAACAGGCCCTGACAAAAAAAAGTCTGTCCCCATCTTTCTTATAAGCCCACTTTAAGTATTGAAAGGTCACAGTAAGGTGTCCCTGGAGCCTTCTCTTCTCCAGGCTGAACAACCCCTACTGCTCAGTGTAATCACATCCTGTCTTTGCAGTATTAATAGCCTACATAAATTTTCTATAGATACAGCTTGAAGGAAGGAAGCTGGAATCGCCAAGTCTCAAGTCCCAACAAAAAGCACATGCATCAATTACTTATCCCACGTAACTTTTTCCAAGTTTGTGACAAAGCAGCCTCTCAGG
This sequence comes from Egretta garzetta, assembly GCF_000687185.1. Lineage (NCBI taxonomy): Eukaryota > Metazoa > Chordata > Aves > Pelecaniformes > Ardeidae > Egretta > Egretta garzetta. Next base: position 4,118,912 of record NW_009258669.1, read on the forward strand.
TGTTTTCTGAAGACTACGTGTAACAGTATCACTCCTATATAAATCATGATGTCTAATAATTTATTATTATTAAATCACATGAAAATCAGTATTAAATATTGGTAAGAAAAATCAAGATCTTGACTTTTTTTTTAACTAAATATATGGGAATGTAAAGACACTTGGTTAAAGAATAAGACATGTATTAAATACTCAATAAATCTAGACCAGAATAATGCAGTAACCAAAGCATACACCCAAAAAGCGATCTCTGTGGGAATTTCCCACAAAGCCTTGGACTACATAACCTGCCTATGTCAGATTTCTCAATTATGTACTTCCTATATTTATGTTGTGTATATAAATATAACCTATAGTTATATATTTTTCATAGGACATGGAAATTACCATATCATTTCTCTCTCTCACAGACATGCCACATTTACACATCATTTCAATATACAGAGACCTTTCCAAATTGCATCTTTTGAGGTGCTGTAACTTTACCACGCAAATTAATTTCTCTGGTTTATTTCTTTTTGCACGTGTTCCAAAATGTTTTCAATTCTTCTGTATCTTCAGCTACTGAGCTGCACTACACTGCTGAAAATATTCTACAGATATGCTGAATGGTTCTGTAAAACTACAAGAGGGCTGCACAGCTGCATCAAAAAACCCTGCATTTTTTTTCAGGTACATTCTGTTTTCATTAAATATGCTCTCCACTTGCTACTTCAAGATCTCTTTAACTATTTTTATGTTTACCAGAACTTCTCATATTCGATACCCATTTCGACAGTCATCTTTACCAGTTATAATAAGTTCCATTTTCCCATTTGCACTTTTAAAAAAAATTCTTAGCTATAAATACTAATTTATTTATTCCAGATGCATTTCCCCTCTGTTCTCCCTGATGTTTGCATGATCCTTGCATTTACTTTCCATTATGAATTTGAATGGGGTTTGTGTAGTAAGGTCTTGGTAGTGGGGGGGCTACAGGGGTGGTTTCTGTGAGAAGCTGCCAGAAGTTTTCCCTGTGTCCGCCGCTGGCCAAGGCCAAGCCAATCAACGACGGTGGAAGTGCCTCTGTGATAACATATTTAAGAAGGAAAAAAAACCTGCTGCAACACAGTAGCTGGAGAGAGCAGAGCAGTGAGAGGATGTAAGAGAAAACAGCCCTGCAGACACCAAGGTCAGTGAAGAAGGAGGGGGAGGAGGTGCTCCAGGCGCCGGAGCAGAGATTCCCCTGCAGCCCATGGTGAAGACCATGGTGGGGCAGGCTGTCCCCCTGCAGCCCATGGACGTCCATGGTGGAGTGGACCTCCACCTGTAGCCTGTGGAGGACACCACACCAGAGCAGGTGGATGCCCGAAGAGAGGAGGCTGTGACCCCATGGGAAGCCTGCGCCAGATCTGGTTCATGGCAAGACTTTGCAGACCCATGGTGGGAAGAGCCCGCGCCAAGGCAGGTTTGCTGGCAGAACTTGTGACCCTGCAGGGGACCCAAGCTGGAGCAGTCTGCTCCTGAGGGACTTCACCCTGTGGAAATTATGGACCCATGCTGGAGCAGATCTTGAAGAACTGTAGCCCGTGGGAAGGACTCACATTGGAGAAGTTTGTGGAGGACTGTCTCCGGTGAGACGGACCCCACGCATGAGCAGGGGAAGAGTGTTCTCCCTAGGAAGAAGATGCAGCAGAGACAACGTGTGATGAGCTGACCCCAATCCCCATGCCCATCCCCCTGTGCCACTGGGGGGGAATAGGTAGAGAAACTGGGAGTGAAGTTGAGCCCTGGAAGAAAGGAGCGGTGGGGGAAAGGTGTTTTAAGATTCAGCAGTTTTATCCTTTCCTTCTCTGATTTTGATTGATAATAAATTAATTTTACCAAGTTGAGTCTGTTTTGCCTGTGATGGTAACTGATAAAATGATCTCTCCCTGTCCTTATCTCAACCCACGAGCCCTTTGATTTACTGGCAGTAGGCAGTAGGTAGTAGTTGGCAGTAGGTTGGCCAACTTGGTATGGCAGGCTTTAAACTAAAGGACTCGGGGGGTGGGGTGCATGGTCAGGTCACTCAGGCAGTCGCATCCGATGGGGGAAAAAGTGTGTCCGTTCAGAGCAGCAATCAATTTGCCGTAGCTGCCTCTCAACTTAAGAACCAAAAGACCAACTGCCCTAAAGGTGGGCTTGGCTGTGGCAGATCCTCTTTCATCCCTCCAGAGAAACCTAGGTGCTTCAATGCCTTGCTGAAATGCCTCTACACCAATGCGTGCAGCATGGGAATGCGTGCAGCAGGAAGAGGTAGAGCTCTGTATGTGGTTGTGGGGCCATGATCTCATTGCAATTACAGAGACATGGTAGGACAACACGCATGATTGGAACGCTGCCATCGATGGCTATGTGCTTTTCAGGAAAGACAGTCCTATGAGGCGAGGCGGTGGAGTTGCTCTTTATGTAAAAGAGCAACTGGAATGTATAGAACTCTACCCAGGAGCGGATGAAGAACAAGTTGAAAGCTTGTGGGTAAAAATTAAGGGGCAGGCCAGCACGGGTGACACTGTGGTGGGTGTTTACTATAGACCACCCAACCAGGACGAGGAAGTAGATAAGGCCTCCTATAGACAGCTAAAAGAAGCCTCGCAATCGCAGGCCCTGGTTCTCATGGGAGACTTCAACTATCCTGATATTAACTGGAAGGACCACATGGCAAGGTGCTCAGAGTCCAGGAGGTTCCTGCAGAGCATCGACGACAACTTTTTGACCCAGGTGGTGGAGAAGCCAACAAGAAGTGGACTGCTACTGGACCTTGTGCTGGCAAATGAACTGTTTGAGGATGTGAAGGTAGGGGGCAGGCTTGGCTGCAGTGACCACGAGATGGTGGAGTTCCGGATTCTGAGAGGGGGAAGCAGAACAACAAGTAGGACTGCCACATTGGACTTCAGGAGAGCTAATTTTGGCCTCTTCAGGGACCTACTTGGAAGAATTCCATGGGCTAAGGCTCTTGAA
>NW_009258669.1:4123295-4138207 GCF_000687185.1 Egretta garzetta
CTCTACTCTGCCCTGGTGAGACCCCACCTGGAGTACTGTGTCCAGTTCTGGGCTCCCCAGTTCAAGAAAGATGAGGAACTCCTAGAAAGAGTCCAGAGGAGAGCAACTAGGATGATAAAGGGACTGGAGCATCTCCCCTATGAGGAAAGGCTGAGAGAGTTGGGCTTGTTCAGCCTGAAGAAGAGAAGACTGAGAGGGGACCTCACCAACACATACAAATATCTTAAGGGTGCATGTCACGAGGATGGAGCCAGACTCTTTGCAGTGGTGTCCAGCAACAGGACAAGGGGCAATGGGTACAAACTGAAACACAAGAGGTTTCAGTTGAATATGAGGAAAAACTTCTTTACTTTGAGGGTGACAGAGCACTGGAACAGGCTGCCTAGGGGGTTTGTGGAGTCTCCTTCTCTGGAGATATTCAAAGCCCGCCTGGATGAAGTCCTGTGTAACATGCTCTAGGAGAACCTGCTTTAGCAGGAGGGTTGGACTAGATGATCTCCTGAGGTCCCTTCTAACCCTTGAGATTCTGTGATTCTCTCCTCTGTCCAGTTAAAGAGGGGAGTCATAGAGTGGCTTTGGTGGGCCCCTGGCATCCAGCCAGTGTCAAGCCACCACAGAATTTCAATTAATACGCTGTTTGTCCACCTCATCCAAATAATTCATTTTATTGAATGCTTCCGTTAATTTCTGCAGGTTCACTTAAGTTATTTCTCCCACAGTTCACTCTCTTAAATAAAAGAAAAAAGGAAAGGAAATAAAAAGTATCTGTCACACCACCTATGTTAAAATACAAATGGATGTGCATAGGGTATACACTGTTGCAGTAAGGGGTCTGTCTAAATCTCTTGCACTGAGAATTTTGCACTTGCAGTTATGGAATTTTGGTTTTTTTGCAATGGAATCTGGTGCAACTAGGCGTTTTAAAGACTACTGACCTGAGCAGCATTATTATTTCTGAGAAAAAGTATCACTCCTTGAATATGCTTTTGCTACAGTGTTTTTACACAGGGAAACCCGAATGTGCCTGTCCAAATAATGCAAAGTTCATTTATCTTGTCATGTTTTTACCCACAAGAGTGTTATTCATCATATGTATAAACTTACCCTGGCTGATACAAATAGTTTAGCAATAGTCAAACACACTAACGAGTAGCTAAAAGTAGTTACGATACTTACATTGGTGAGGTGAATGACTCCTTTCGATGTAACAGAGCAGCCCATAAAGCCAACATACTGCAGCTCAGGACAATGTTCAGCAAAAGCTTTCACTGACTGATCCGTCACCTACAGAAAAGATATACAGTTAATAGTTGAATAGGTGATATGAGCACATTCTTAATACAGTCCAACCAGTTTCTCTGTAACAGTGGCAAGCTGCTCATTAATACTTTTATTATTATTATTATCATCACTACTACTATTATTTATTTCAAGAGTTTGAGAGAAAATATTGGGTGTAGACACACATATATGTATGTGCATGAAAAGGAAGGAAAACAATCTTTGGCAGAGGGCAATCATATTCTTGGAGGAGGAGACGAAACAGAAGAAAAGAGAGAATGGTGGTCACAAATTCAAGTGTTATTGTTATCCTGTTTAGCAGTGAATAAGCCAAGAGACCATTCTATCCACTGTTCTTATAAACTACATACAAGCATGAAAATACTAACAAATCTATGTTATTGCCGTCCTGCAGACTCATGCTATAGCCATCACTGACTCTGCATAGAATTTGAATTGTGTGGTATCTTAAGTTTATATTCCTTTTCTAAGCATTTTTTACTAAAACAATGCAATTGATTATTTTAACTTGAAGATAATACTACATCTCTTTCCCACATCAGACTTGTATCTCATGGTAATATGCCATTTTGTTAGGTATCAGATGAATGGAGATACTACCTAGTTTATTAAAAGCATTAAGTTTATGCAATGGATTGCGTGAACTTAATGCTTTGTATGTAAATGAAATATTCAAAAGGACAACATTTTGTGAACTTTGTAAAGAATATCATATTGACACAGGTATACTTAAGACACTTGCATATCTTTAAACAGGTTTGGGTTTTTTTCCTGAGAAGTATATATTCCCAGTGCAAATGACAGTAATGAAAAACTCTGCACTGATTTTGGGACAAAGCCTGCATTTTCCGGCCAAACTGCTCAAGAATGTCTCGCTACGTCTGGAATCATAAGTCCTCAATGCCAAGGATGTTCTGTGTTTGAAAGAATGTTTTCTTGTTATCACTGAACTCAGAAGCAAAACGAGTTTTGAAATAGCTAGTCCACAACTGAGCCTCAGGTAAGCACATACATAGGAACATTATTCCTGCTGTGCTGTGGATCACCTTTACCCACAGTTCCAGCTTGCCTAACATGTCACTTAACTGTGCACTGGCAGCATATGGTGACCTTGGTGAAGGCTCTGGCAAAACAAATTCTGAAAAGACAGCCCAGAGATAAGGGAGGCCAACAAGATTATAGGTACAACACCATGTATAACCTGTATGGGTTTAGGATTACTGAATACAGTCATAGGTCTAATGCAGCTTTCTCAAAGTAACGGTTTCTCAGTGAACAAAGATTTTTTATTGTGGCATATCTGCAAAATAAAAGTAAAAGGCAAGCCATTGGGGATTGTGTATTTAGAAACCCATGAAAATGAAAACAGGCCAAAAGGAAGGAAAAAAGTGTCAGCTAAACAGACTCAAATCACAAATTGGGTAGTGAACGTGTTGTATCTGCGTAGACCCATGTCTCAGGTCTTGCCTACCTGAGCAAAAAAAAACCCCAGAGTAGTAAGAAATGTCTTCTTTGATTTTGATCTGACACTATCTTATATTTTTATTTTTTTACATTCCTCTCATCTCAGGACAGCCACACAAATTATGTTGGTATGGGGGACGTGTGGGAAGTTTATCTTCTCTGTAGACGATAAACTAAACTCTCAGTTTCAGCTAATGATCTAAGAGAAGGACCCTATTATGAACTTGCCCTCTTCTCTCGACAGAGGATTGCAGTACAATTCCCTGTTGCAGACAGGTTTGCCCTAACTAACAAGGAAATGTACTAATAAAAATCTATAGCATAAATGCCTAACTTCACAAATTCATTACAGAGCTTAAAACTTTAAAATGCAAATGATTTCTTACATATAGCTGATGTGTGTGCATGAAGACTTAAAAAAAAAAAAAAGATGTTTTGAATAAAAATAAAATTACTATGTGTTAAAAATATCTTCTGTTCATACTATGGAATTTTCTGCATTCTGAACACAAGTTGTAAAAAAATAGTTTCGGTAAAAGTTAGTAAGAGTAGATTATGAGTATATATTAAATAGTTTACAGATTAGCAGTGAGCTTCAGTTGGATATGCAGCACCTATCTAGTCAGAAAAAGATTCTTCATTACCTCTGTATGCCATGCAAACCTCTTGATTTTCCAGGTTTAGAAAAATTACTTACAATCTGTCAAAAGTAGTGTGACATTATCTGAATATGCTTTACAATTACTATGGTAGAAACACCACTTTAGACAGGCATTTTGCTACTGCAAACAGCAATTTCTGTTCTTAAATCTTGACTTATAAATACAATAGCAGTGCATTGAACCTGTTCCTGTCTTCACGCTTAGTTCAGTAATAGATCCCACCCTTTGCTGTCAGCCAACAAAACTCCACCATCTGCAGAAGCTTCCCAATTTTTACTGGGAAAAATTTAAAAAATTTTCTCGTCAGCACTGTAATCTCACAGTCAGCATTCTTTTCTATACCGGTGTCTAGGAATGTATTACTTCTTTTTCAGACTCTATGTCATTTATAGCAATTGATATTTTAATAATGTGATTCCCGCCCAGACAGCCTGTAATGAAGGCCACTTGATATTCTGTTTGGTTAGCTACTCTTATACACATGATCACACTCTCCTGTGATTGTATTAGTTTGGAAGGAAGCTATACATATGTACTTCTACATACACATACATACTTGTAATTTCACAATAATGGCTTCTCATAAAATGAATATAAGACACTATATATAGAAATACAAGATCAAAACACCTGTAAACCAAGTATCTGATGAAAGAGTAAAAAATAAAATTTATATTAGGTCTTCTTGTTCCTTTGTGCAGGGGTGGAGGAGAGTAAGAATGTAATAGTTTGGAATTTATCTATAAACATATGCATAGCATTGCAGCTAAGTACAATTACCTAGTCTTCAGTTAGAATAACTGATAACTGAGTCCTGTCTGACCTTATTTATATACAGCTCTAAAAAACATAATAAAACAAGGTTTTTCATTTTTCATTAGACCTATTTGTATAAGGGACAAAAATATTAGGTAAGTTTCAGACAGATTTGAAATAGAAGCAACAAAGCTAAATTTAAAGCTCAACTAAGTTTCTAAGACTGAAAACAACTACTATTCTGCTTAATTAGACTTTATTTTATTTTATCATGCGCAGTGTCTAGCGCAGATGGCTGATATTCATACTTGAACTTTTATATTTGAAGTCAAATATGCAGGCCAGCTCAGTATTTCTACTGTAAGTAGGTGCCAGAAATAGTAACCTCTTTTATTGTACAGATGTGTTCTGTGCTCCCAAGAGATGTCCTGTTCTGCAGAATGAATGAAAGGTAAGTGACTTATGAAAAAAATGCATGGAAAATTAGCAATGGCATGTATGCAATGATTATGCAATCTTAACACTGCAATATGGAACTATATGTTAGATTTTCCTCACAGGCCTTTTTACCACTCAGGAGATAGAACAGGTGCATGTATTTTAAATATCACTTCTGCAAACTAACAAGTATTTTAGCGTATAAACAACTGACATTCAGATGCACTATACAAATATCAATTAGTGTAATCTAAAAACAGGTTACCGTACAAAATATACTGCAGTCCTACAGAAATGACCCTTGTCAACAAAGATACAGAAATTCACACCCAGTTCTTTTATAGATCACAGTACTGTTCTTCCAAGAATCTTTAATAATTGGATTGTCTAGTCGACCTTCATTGACTTTCATTCATCCTGTCTTGCTTGATGTTAGTCTTGCTTTGAAAAAGTAATATAGGATGATGAGGACAGATTTATAAGTTATGCACTAAAGCATTGTGAATGGGAAATACACTGGTCTGGAACTAATGGCACAGATTTTGCTCCTATTAAAAAGATCTATGATAAGTGAGATGTGGTTTAATCATTTTCTTTTTATATATTGCAGCCTATTATATATGAGTTCCATTTCTGCATTGTTTTACAGAAATTCAATATTTTGACTATTCTGAATTAGAGTCTGTAAGTATTAGTTTATTTTACATTCTATTCAATAATTGAAGGATTAAAAAGGAACAGCTCTGAAGCAAAGATGATAATTCAAAAAGAAAGTTTGAGGTACAACAATACAAGCCACTTAAATTCCAACCTAAAAGCCTCACAATTAATAAAAACTTACAGAAGTTCAAACAGAAATAACTGAAAAAGAGACAGGACTTTAAATAGTAACTGGCACAGAATGAACACCACGTTCTCATATTTAAATAGGTGCACTGCAATGCAAGAAGCTCTTAATATGTCTTTTTTTTCCATTTAAAAAACATAAATGGAAGTCTGCATAACATGTAAAATATTCCTCAGAAGACAGCTAGCAGGATAAACTCTGCCTGAGTAAAATATGCTCTCACGTGAGCAGAGAGTCAGTCTGCCATGAATGTAACATGTAAGTACACTGCAGAAGTCAGCACTAATGGTAGAAGAAAGCCCTTTTCTCCCAGTTCATTACTCCATAAATCTTTACCTGTCTTGGTCAGACACTGGCTTAATCATACTTATTTTGGGGCAGCACAGGAAGAAGGGAAGGGTCAGTGAGGACCTAGTGTAATTCAGTTTTATGCTTGAAAAGAGACAGGTTTACAAAAAGCTCATCTGTTAATTCTGTTAATACTTACCGATTTAATCCTTAAGTTCCACCAAACATGCTAGGGCACTCACTAGTATCAGTTCCTAACCTTATTTTAATAATAAAATGTATTAGAAATAGTTATACTATTTGATTGACCATTAATATAAAACCAACTAATTTTAAATTAAATGGCAGTATGGCACACACTTATCTTACAAACTCACACAAATCCTGATATTGGGCTCTTTTGCTCTCTCTCCCTCAGAAAACAAAAGGCAGAAAAGGTGAAAAATTACGTTTAGCAGATTTATTTCAAACTTAAACTGGAAAAAACTTTCCCTAGTCAATAGTAGTGATACATTGTTTGCTTTTCATAAACATCAACTTAAATGATAGTTGTCATAAAAGCTGTGACAAAGTAATTATTATTGGCAAAGATGCATTTAATTCATGACCCCCTATTGCAATTACAGAACATTGACAAAAATAAGGCACGGGTAATCTGTCATCACACTCAAGTTTTCAGGACACCCAAATTTCATTAGTTAACAGCAGGAAGGCAAGGCTTATCTTAACTAACTACCCTTGGACAAACAATGTATTTCTTCACATTCAGTAACATACATGGATAAATGTAACCATTTGCTTAATGACAAAAGAAATGCAACGACTGTCAGCTTTAACTTGCGATAGTAAGGGAAGATCTATGCCAATTTGTACGAGCACCCAGAATAGAGAAATATTCCTATTTCTTCATCTTTGCAGGAAACAATCTATCTGAAAAGGAAATGATCCCCATTTTTTAATATGTATTTGTAAAGTTTAGGCTCAATCTTTGTCCTGGTTTCGGCTGGGACAGAGTTAATCTTCTTCCTAGTAGCTAGCATAGTCCTGTGTTTTGGATTTAGTACTACAAGAATGTTGATAACACACTGATGTTTTAGTTGTTGCTGGGTAGTGCTTAGACTGGGCAAGGACTTCTCAACTCTCAGCTCTGCCAGGGGCACGAGAAGCTGGGAGGGGGCACAGCAGGGACAGCTGACCCAAACTGACCAAAGGGCTGTTCCAGACCATATGACGTCCTGCTCAGTATATAAGCTGGGGGAAGAATAAGGAAGGGGGGGACATTTTGAGTGGTGATGTTTGTTTTCCCAAGTAACCGTTACGCGTGATGGAGCCCTGCTTCCCTGGGGATGGCTGAGCACCTGCCTGCCCATGGGAAGCAGTGAATGAATTCCTTGGTTTCCTTTGCTTGCGCACACTGCTTTCTTTTTCCCTATTAAACTGTCTTTATCTCAACCCATGAGTTTTCTCAGTTTTATTCTTCTGATTCTCTCCCCCATCCCACTACGGGGGGAGTAGTGGCTGCGTGCGGCTGAGTGCCAGTTAAACCACGACAATCTTCAATCTTTTCACAATCTGGGTTTATAAGCTTTGATTGGTTTCTTTTCATTATAAAAAAGATCTTTATGCAAAACAAATGTGCAGTCTTTCATAAAATAGAACACTACTGCTCACTAACAGCAGAAAACTTGTTTCATTATTAACTGAAAGGGATGACTGTTAATCCATCAATTTAAGTGACTTTTTTACAAACAAGGAAAAGAAACAAAAATTGCTTCTACAGTATTTTAAGACCAACTTAATTTTTAAACATTAATTCATTTCAGAAAGCTGTTTCTTGAAATGGGTCTCACCATTTAAGCTAAAATGCAAACACAAAATACAGGAGCAGAGCCTGTATTGCAAGGTGAACCTTACAACATAAGCTATTCCACCAGAACTGACAATTCACAGCAGACAAAACTGAGACAGTAACTAAAGTGTGGACTCAGAGGATGCCTTAGCTGCCTGAAGCAGCATCCCAAAATACAGAACCTGGTCTGGCAGTACTTATGTGCTCGCTGCCTTGTATCTGAAGCACTAACTCTGTGGCTGTCTCATTTTGAGACGGTGACACCTGCCTGGAGTTTTTGCCCTGTGCACCCCTGGCTACCTCAGACTTCATTGGAACATACACCCTAGATGAGGTTCTGTGCAACACTACGCTACCCTACCCTCACATTTAAGAGGTGGAAAAGAGTGAAGAGGATTAAATTGCTATGCCATCCTCCATCCTCATACATTAGCTCAGGAGTTAGTGTTACTATCTGCCCACAATACGAGAGGAAAAGATACACAAGAGTGTAAGGACTAACGTAAAGAGTTGAAAGCAGTATTTTATTTTATTTTATATTTACCAGCTGGCTTCATTAACTACATTGTGGTAATATCAACTACTTTAAAATACCACAAATATAAAAAAAAAGCAAATAGTTTTGCAATATACTCATCTGCACACCCAGCTTAAGGGAATCATAATTTTATCAGGTGTCCTTTCAGAATGCATTTGGATTTAATGTTTCTTCCTTGTTTTTAAGAGGACTGAACAACTGGCTTATTAAAGACCAGTGTTGCTGTTTTTTCTTGGTAACAGTGCAAGCCTATACGAATTCTTCCTAAGTCATCTAACATAATTTCTAGATATAGAACTCCAAGTAGTGCAGCCAAGGGCAGTAAAAAGTATTCCTTCCATTTCTGTGGCACAGTGTATCACTGATCAGTCTTATTCTCTTCTTGTTACTGATGACACAGCCATCTAAACAGATGAGTTCCTCATCCTATTCGATCTATTTTATCCCCTGAATTAACACTCAACAAAAGAACATTTGGAACATGTAAGTTTGAAATAATACATAACTATAGACAACTGCTATCCTCAAACTGTTTTAAATGTCTGGGTTAGAAAACAAACCTCAGTTCTCAATACAAATTATCTCTGATTCCCATTAACTCACAATTTAATAAAGTACAGTTTCAATGTACTTACATTGAACAAGGCTATCAGCACACCCTAATTTGTTTGTTGCAAAATGCAAGTAAAATTGTAAAAACAATTCTTCAGTTTATAAAATATTGTCCTCCTACCAAAAGGCAAAATTTAGGATGAAAATGTGTTTACTCTGGATTGGCAAAACACTGTTTCCAAAATAAAACTCTACATCTTTCAGCAACCAGCATGTATATGTAATCTGATAACCATTAAAATTTCAGAAAAATTTAAAAAATTATATACTGATTTACAGACAGATAGTGCCACTGGAATATAAATTGTGCAATGAGGAGCACACATCAGGAATACTGTACATTTACAAAAGTTTATAGGAAAACTAAGTGTTGCTCAGCATATTTTTTTAAACAGAAGAATGCATAATAATTTCTAAAAATTAAAAACAATATCCTCATGATCCTTTTTAGTCATAATACTGAATCAAAAAGACTGATGTCCGCACGTTATGAAATACTTATCAAGCATTTTAATTTAGTGCCATTCTGAATACAAAGGAAGAAAAATACTTCCATGTAACATAGGTCCATGGTTTATTGGTCTAGCCACTTAATCCTTCATCCTTGTGTAAGGAGTGTATGGATCAAATATTCATCCTTTCTGTGACAGAAGATGATTTTGCATTATCTCCCCTTTTAATGCTCCCACAGCTATACAAGCGCATTTACTATTCTGTATTATGAGCAGAAAAGCAACAAAACCACAGTTTATTCACCAGCTTTATTGTTCACCCTAATAGAACAGATCTCATTCCCATTTAAAATATTTTTGTAAAGAAATTAACTTTTATTTTCACTTGACCTATGCAATTTGATCTTACACATTCCCACTAAAATTACGTGCTCTGGCACATTTATCTGTTTACCACAATTTCAAGGCTTCTAAAGGGGCTGGAAGATTATTTTACAGTACACATTCACATAACAACTGCTTTGTGCTCACACTCTTTCCCCTCTGAAACGGACCCAGAAGAGCATTGTTAATTTTCAAAAATACAGGAGGCCTTGTTCACACACCACCCTTCAACTGCTTAGGTTATTATGCCTGCAAACTATTAAATACTGTTAGTCTACTTCCTTTTGCTTTATTCCAGGAGCATTGTTGTTTTCACACATCAAAAACACTAACTGTTTCATTTTGTTCATTACTCTGGTTACCTCCTGAAGGCCTCCTAACTGCCCAAATAAACCCTTTCAGTTTTCTTGGTCAAGCATCTGACAAATCCATGTTCCTTGCATTGAAAGCACCATCATGATCGTAGCATAAGCTTGCTATGTTGTCAGATCATTCTCATGGGCAAAACTAATCTATTATTCCCCCAATATTTTTATTTCAGGTAAGAAACTTAAACACCAACTTAGGCAACACTCTCGCTGCTACCAACTCAGAAATAGTTGCTTATGACAGATTTTCATGTATTAAAGCTGTTGTATATTAACGAAGCAGTAGAACAGCATGAACTGTACTGTAACTCTTCCTCTACCAAAACTTACTATATGCTTCATTGTGGTATGCTATAGGGATAAGTATTTGCCATCTTCACTATGTCTAAAGAAGTTTCCGCAGGGAAACAAAGTGATAAAGGAACCGAAGCAAGCCAAGACACTGATAAAGAGAACGGTATGTCTAACCAAAACCCCAAATCCCTCCATCTTGCCAACACATAAGCATATTCCTAGCATGCAATGCAATCAATAATACAGTCTTGTAACACCTACATAATATTAATACACATGACAGTGGTAACAGAGGCATTTTAACATCTAAGGCTAATAAGCACACAAAGACAGCAAATATCTGGTATTTACTCATGCCTACAAAATCAAGAGCAATCTTAAAGAGGAAAAATAGGACATATCCATTGGTATCACATCTTTATCTTAAGAGTTCGTAAATATGACCGAAAAGGTAATTTTTAAATAATATGAACATCTCTTAAAAAAATTAAGACACTTAGAACATTTAGTACAACTAGAAAATTACACAATTCCTGTTCAAATCTTCTCTTTGAGTTTCAGAGATAATTTTAATGAGCAGGGAAACTCTTGTAGCCGTTGTAAAAGTAATGTAATGTATACACACAGTACATCCTATACCATAAAAACCACTAAAGAAATTATAGCATTTGCCTCTGTTTTTCATGCAACTAACCTTGTTTTCTTAAGATAAATCTACTAATACTAGCCATACATAAAACTACACAACTGAAATACAGTATGACATCATCAGCTGTAATATGTAGGCAAGCTGCCACCAGCAAGTATCTAAAGATTGCCACTGCAGAAACTGAAAACGGACACAAATACCAAACCCTTTCTTGCAACCCACCTTCAAGACATTTCCGTCCTATGGCATTCCTTACACACTATTTACAGATTCATACCTCATCCTTCACAAGCATAGGAAGACAGGATTTCCCAAAATTTTCTAGTATATGTCACAGGTGCAGAAGTTTTGTCTGTCTAATCCACCAAAATAAACTTCCTCCAGGGAACTGTTCAATTCTGATTATGTGGATTCTATTTGAAGCATATAGTCACTATATGTTACAAACCATGGGATAAATACATGCTTTAAAGGGGGAAAGGAAAAAGCCTTATGTTGCAAATTATGCTCTTCAACATGAAGCATAGGTTTCTTAACTGGCAAAAGATCTCCCATGTCACATAGGAAACAGAAGAAAAAATAAAATGAGATAATTTCCTACATATCGCAATAAATACAAGTTAACATGAAGACAGCCAAAGAACTACAATTACAACAGCATAGGTCAAAGAAAGTAACCTCTTCCATACTTTAATAACTTTACTCCACAAGGAGAAAAGGGAGATGATATTTTATTGAAAAATATTAAATTACTCTGTATGTAACATCTAAAATCTCACAAAAAAAATACAAATCATTTAATGGACATCACCATCATCACCATTCATTAGGATACCACAAGAGCTTCTTAAAATAGTTACGTCTTGCTCAAACAAATTTACCCATTAGCCTTCTTGGGTAACACACTTATTATACGATATGTGCCATTAGGTTTAAAACAAACAAGAAAACAACACACAGAACGTCACTCAAATTTCAGATACAAACAAGGTTACTGGCTGAATTTACTTTAATGCACCTCTTAGGGAGGGAGGACAGAGAACTTGAAAATTTTAACCAGCCTTGCAGATTTCCTTCTGATATTGTAAAGTGTTAAAATGAAATTACATTCTCCTTATGAGAAGTCCTTCTTAAAAAAAAATAAAAATATTAATTATATGTGCAGGAAAAAAGTTTCCTGTAATATAGGTTAATGGCCATGGTATTGTATCTTTATTTTTGGCTAACAGAAGTGGTATTAGGTATTCAGTAGCAATGCTTATTCACCCTGCTCAATCTGGGTACTAGAAGTCTTCAAGTTTCCTTGATGAAAAATCTAGAATATTCCATACTATTCTAGCATAGAAAAAACAGGTAAAGCCAGAATCCAAATCCTAACTGAAGCAGACATTTGTTTCAAAGCACCTGTATTCAGAACAGATAGGAATCACAAGTTCAGATGAACTCAGGAAATGTAGCATGAGCTACATGAAGGTGAGACATATTGTAGAGAAATTGAAATGGGTTTGATTTGATTTATATATGAACTTCACACAACAGAACTGCTTTTAAAAGGAAACACTTGATAATTAGAAGCAATAGGAAGAGATCTTTATTTTGTAATTTCTTCCTTAGTGAACTGTTTGCATTACAAAAAAATGTACTTTAAAATAAACCACTGTTACAGCAGTCTGATCAAGCAGTACACCAACCAACATATTCTATCAATCTGAAACAGAATCAGCTTTGAACCACAAAGCAGTTAAAATCCTGAAATGCATCAGACATGATGAAAAGACTAATAGGAACAGGATATGATTTAATATAGTTCTCTAAGTTTTGCAGGTCTAAGAAATATGTTTGTTTTCATGCTTTCTGCTCTACTCAGTACTACAGTCAGCGGACATACAGTCTGTTCAGCAAAGATGCTAGCATAACAGGCTGGACATCATGATTGTCCTAACAGCAGCCTTAGAGTCTTGTCCCTATATTTATGAAGTGGTACAGGGTTCTTCAAGAAATTTGATGGTAAGAAGTAAACATGCTACACCCTGTGAGAGTTATTACATGAATGGTACTGGCCTACAATGAAAAGCTGCAGGAAAATTAGTCATTAAAATGGTAATCTTCAGCATTCACTACCATGATTGACTACTTCATTACAATCACAGTTTGATATCAGCAGTAGCTGGTAGAAGCAACCTCCAAACATAGCAACAATAAAAAAATTAAAACAGCAGAAATAGAGCTTTAGTATTTATGTACGCAAGGACTCTGACTCAATTTGGTTCAAAAAAGTTAGAATAAAAATTGGTATCGTATAGGATACATACACACATTCTTGCTTACACTTCAGTGGAAATCTGATTCATAGATTTTAGCAAACAGCTGCCTCTAGCCCAGAAAAGAAAACTCCTAAGTGGAAATTCTGCATATTCCATTCTTTATTCCTTACACATCTATCTTTGTTCAGCTACAAAGAGTACACTATTATACCTTGTGACAAAAATTGAAAATACTAAAATAGAAACTGTGCTGTATTTTTTTAAAAACCCAAACACAAAAAACAACCTAACCAAAAAACCTAAAACTTTTGCTTTGTCCAAATCACAATAGCAAGGAAAACCAATTACCCCCAAAAAGTACTATGGAAAAGGCGTTTATAGCTGGTAACAGATCATTCACCCAAATTCTTAATAAGACTTGTTTCTTTGAGGTTTTTTTTTTTTTAAACAGACCTTTGCATGAAGTAGTTTGTCAAAACACAGAAAAAGGGGTATGTTTTCTTTTGCTTTATTTGTTCTCAAAATATTTAAAGCATTCTTGATTTTTTCCTTTCTGAAAGCTGGGTGAACAAGGAAGTCATCGGAGTTATTTGGTAAGAAAATTGTACGTGAAGTAGTTCACGTGGTTGGTATTATTTACATCACTGATTTTGATCTATCAGAGTTAAGTCTGAAGAGGCCACCTGGATGCAGATAGCAAAAGAAGCTGAGAATATGTAACAATAAGCAGAAATAAAATATAGTCAGGGGGGCACTTGACATATTAATGATAGCCATTTGCCTTTTTGTCATCTGGATTAAACATTTTTGTATTTCCAAGGCCAAAGATAAAATAGGAAGACAAATCAACTCATAAGGGCTCTCACTGAGAAGGTGAAGGAGTAGGAATCTACAGCTCCAAGAGAAGCACACAGACACAGAAACTAGACATTAGGGATGTTTCTCTCTGTCATCATATAGGCCCAGAAAATTATGGCTGAGCCATTACAACAGGTATTAGAAGCAAATAGATGATGTGAATGTGAACACATTAGATTTTATTCTTTTATCCTTACACATTATCTGAAGGCATATGGAAGACCTCTTCAGGTTATTTCAATCTATCACTGCATACATGCATTCAAGAAGAGCATCTTGCTGATGAGAAACGCAAGTGGGACTATTATATGAGCTATGATTGGAAGTGGCTACAATCCTGATTAAGCCTAGTGCAGAACTAGACCTCCAAGCAGAAAGGCTGAAACAGGAGAACCTGTCATCACATGGGTCCACAACCCGATGGCTGACAGGCCTGTGTGAAGCCCTGCATGCTGTGTGATAATGGCAGAACCAGCACAAGAGGGTGCTGAAGATCAGCAATTCAGTTTTAAAAGGAGAAAAGAAAAGAAACACCTGCTTGCTCTTCCCACAGTTCAGCACATTTAGAAAATAGAGATCACAAGTCTCCAGGCCATCACAGAGAAGGAAAAAAAAAAAAAAAAAAGCAAAACAAAATAAAAAACAAGCAACAAGAAAAAAAAAAAAGAAAACAATTTCAAAAGTTCTTCAGCTATACTTAAATCACTAAGTCAGTATGTCTTCGTTTAACCCTGGTAGGCAGCTAAGCACCACACAGTCACTCACTCAATCCCTCACCCAATGGGATGGGAGAGAGAATCAGAATGGTAAAAGTGAGAAGACTTGTAGACTGAGTAAAGACAGTTTAATAGTTTAAGAAAAAAAAAAAAAAAAAAAGAAAAAGAAAA
>NW_009258669.1:4138222-4159661 GCF_000687185.1 Egretta garzetta
GGGGGGAGAAACAAACCAAGAAAAGCAAATTATGCAAAAAACCCGAAAACAATTGCTCAGGACCAACAAGTTGACACCCAGCCAGTCTCCAAAGCACTAGCAGCCTGGCCAGCCTCCTTTCAACCCCCCAGTTTTATTACTGAGCATGACATCGCATGGTATGGGATATCCCTTTGGCCAGTTGGGGTCAGATGTCCTGGCTGTGTCTCCTCTCAGCTTCTTGTCCCCCCCAGCCTCCTTCCTGGTGGGGTGGGGCGAGAAGCAGAAAAGGCCTTGACTCTGTGTAAGCCCTGCTCAGCAAAAACTAAAACATTCCAGTGTTACCAACGCGCGCCCCATACGAGCTACTATGAAGAAATTTAACTCTATCCGAGCCAAAACCAGCACACAGTATTTTCACAAATTTTCATTTTGGTTTAAGAAAGTCAAAGGTTTTACAAAACAAAAACAAAACCCCAAAACACCACAAAACCAACCCACCTTCAAAAAATAATCCCACTTCTGAATAGACACATAAAATAACATATATATCAAGTACTTTTTTCTAGTCAAGCTAGTCAACAAGATTTTTTGAAACAACTAACACTTTTTTTCTGATCTTTCTAATCTTTGCCAATATAACACCCTTCACCTATATTCCACCCCTCCCTATTGGTAAATATGACAATAGCAAGCAGGAAAGTAATTTTTTATGCCAGAGCTGTAAAACAAGCTATATAAATCGATAAGGGAAGATGAGCCATTACCTTACTGAAAAACACACAAACTATTGCCAGCCTCCTAACTCTTTTGATGAATTCCTTCACAAATCAGCTGCAATTTTGTGAAAACAGCAAACTACACAATATCCAATGCTTTGCATAATCAATGCATCTTCAACATCTCCAGCTTCTGGCAAAGCAATCAATTAGGTCAGCTCTCAAATAATCATCAGTAGTGCCCAAGTACACTGTTTAATGACTTCCAGTTGTACTACATCAGCATTTTTTTTTTTGGGGGCGGGGGGGAGGGGGAAGGTTGGAGCATGAGAGACAGACACGGCAAGAATGAAGTTCTCCCTATCCAGAAGTATAAACAGAAGAACAATTGTGTTATTTATATTCCTAATGTAGTACCTGGAAAGGTGTTAAAAATTTATTTTTGTTTCTTGTCTTTCTCCATCCCCACCTCACTTTCCCATCCTCATACACCTGCAGAACCACCAGAATATAAATGAGGAATCAGGCCTCTTCAGGTTCTCCTTGGCAACCTCTTTCTTCAGAAAAAACAGAATGACCAGTTGGACAAACATGAAAAACATCTCCTACGTTGTTCCTTTACCCTTGGATAGTTGGACACTTAGCTGTCTTGGTCTCATTACCTTGAAATGAGACTTGCAGAGCCAGTGTCAGCCCTGCAAACTCATTAACTCAATTCCTCTTCTTCCAAACAACTTAGTACAATCTGTTCAAACAATTACCAGAATAAATTTTAAGGAAAGAAAAAGGATGCAGCGTAAATGAAAAATCTAAACCACACATTTACCTAAAGTAGGCTACTGTCAACGTAGCATCTGTATTTTTTACAACTATCTGGGGGAGTTTTCTTGGGTGAAGAAAATGCAGCAACAACAATTTATATGAGTAATGTCCTTCACAGAATATCACAAAATAAGTTATTACACCAAGGAAGGTGGAAATCAATATAAGAATTAAAAGACAGGAAAGGAACCGGCTAATATGGAGATAGGAATGAACTGGATTGCAAGGAGAATAACTGAGCTGGGTAGGGTGAACAGTTACAAGCAGAGTTTGTAAAATAAGTCTAGAAATAGTTATTAAAGAGTTTTATTAAGAAGAATATGCAATCCCCAATAACCAGAATGCAATGAACTTTACTGTTGAAATCGAGAATGTAATAAACATAGATGAGAATAACATGTGTGTTCATGAAGGACTGGAGGAGTTTGAAGACTGGAGTAAAGCAAACAGGATGAAAATTAAGAGAATTACGCACAAAGTAACTGGAGCTTCTGCTACAAACTCAGATCTTACCAGCTAGAAACACATCAGAGGAAAAAACACTGGGTAATACTGCCTGGTTAGACATTAGTACTACAAGCACTAATTAGATGCAGCCATGCAAAAGACAAACTGACCTATAACGTATCAGGCAAGGTTTTCCTAGAAGAGAGAAGGAACACAACTCTGTGACACATTCCGTAAAAGTATGTAAAAGAAGTTCTTTGCAATTCTGTTCACCCATATTCAGACTAGACAAATGTAGAAAAGAGATACCAAAATAAAGGAATGGAATGGAAGCAAACGAGACACTTCAAAAGAGCACAGAGTTTATCGAAGATAAAGTCAGGATCATAGAATTATAGAATGTTTTGGGTTGGAAGGGACCCCTAGAGGTCATCTAGTCCAACCCCCCTGCAGGAGCAGGGACACCGCTAACTAGATCAAGTTGCTCAGAGCCCCATCCAACCTGGTCTTGAATGTTTCCAGGGATGGGGCCTCCACCACCTTTCTGGGCAACCTGTTCCAGTGTTTTCAGTGAGGATCTCATCTCTCACCTGATATACACTAGGAGGTGATAACATAAGGAAAAATTATCTTAGCTAAAGACAACTATAACCACAATTCTTAGGTGGAAAGACTGGGAACAACCAAAGACTAGGAATTCAAATAAAGTTTCAAATTTCACAGCATTTCATCTTCCCAGTATTAACAGTGTAAGCAATGTAACTATTTTTTTGATTGAAACAGATATACTTCCAAACAGAGCTAAATCACATGATGAGCTATGGTAGCAAGCAGTGGGACTCCCTGATGAAACAGGTTTCTCTTCCATATGTTTCCATATATTCCTCACACTAGTTAAAATAATCAGCGAAGTCTCACAGACTTTAGGAACCTTGAGATTTAACGAGAAATTCCAAGGAGTCTGGACTACTTGGCAGAATTCAATTAATATTACTACACAGGAAAACTTTGGAACGGTGTTATAACCTAATAACCATTCTGCTGAAACAGCAGTATAGTAGTAGCATAAAAACAACTATAGCCATGGCTGCCAGCAGATCTGCATAGTGGTTTTTACCCTTTACTCTTCTCAATGACTTAAAATGCCCAATAGTAGTCCAGTTCACGATGATAAACCCTTCAGAAAGCAAATCAGTTTCAAAGATAAAAGCAGAAGTAAAAAAAAACACCACCAAAAAAACAAAACAAAACCAACCACACCCACCAGGCCGGGACTTTCATCCAGCAGTCAGAGTGACTATAGACATCTATATTATAAAATAACCAGCAGAAGATAATTGTTTCAAAAATAAAAATTTATAGTTGGTGGAGTATCAAATTTGGTATCTCCCCAAAATTCCTCACTGGATAAATGCTTTCAAGGAAGTGCAATAAGAAAAGACTTGCTTTTTGAAAGAAAAGGACAATATCCTTGCTATATATTGAAAAACTTATATTACAAAAATTGGAATTGCATATTTATTAATAAATCTTTTATGTTTTCAGTGTGTGGGGGGTTAATTTCATGAGATCTTATCTAAGTGATGCACATTTGTTTCCACGTGCTACAAAGTCTGGCAGTAATTTTCTTGTGTGAAATAGATCCAGTAAGTGCCCTGTGCAAATATACCTAACCCAAGGCCCATGGAATGTGCTCTACTAGGGTAAAGTCATTTAACAGGGACTGGAAAGACAGGAAGACTTAACACCTGACAGTGACTGTCACTAAACCAGCTGTTTTCCCCCAGATTTAGAACTGTTAGCCTAAAAATGTGCCCTACACAAATAGGAAAAAGCAATTCCTCATTTTGCGTCTGTTTTTACTTCCGGTCTCATTACTTCATTGCATTGCAAGAACCCCAGGGAACTGGACATGCAGTTTATTCAAAGCACTCTTGTGGCTGTAAGAATATGAAAACAATATCCCAGCTTCACTATGAAATGACCTTGATGATCTGTATAACATTTGTCAGAGACTAATAAAATTTGTAAAGATACTTGCTGATATGATTGATTGCACTCTTCACTGCTCCAGTTACCTCAAACTAAATTGCCTGTCATTATAATGATGACTTTTGTAAGTGCAGTTTCTTAATTTTTTCCTCAGTCTTTTAACAGCGATCTCACAATAGATTGAAAGTGTTTATGGATCAATAATGTGCAAGAATAAAATACTGCATTCTAACAACAAGTATTTTTAATCTGTCTGCTTATGAGGTGCTGTGACAGAGCATTAGCAGAGAACGTCATTTCTAAGCAACCGGAAAATAATATCCAAACCTAGTTTGCAGTTATCTAGCACCAAGAATAGCCAGGGAATCCTACAGATTCTGAATAGTACTAGGTGCTGGTGATTCATGGTTGTCCCAATGGACAAAAAAGAAAGTGAAAAAATTAATAAAGAAATTATAATCATCACATATATTCTACACATACCTGATCATGGACAGTCTGTTCTGCTGAGCTACCCAAGTGTGCCTGACCTATTTTTCCCTGACACTGAGTACAGAAGCATTGCACGATGCAATGATAAAGGCTGTGAAAGGAGCCAGAAAAGATTCAGAGCATTTACTCATTTGGGCTGTAGGCATGATAAAAATGTCTGTATTACTTTCAGTCTCTGAAAACAATACATCTTAACTCACATGGTAACCCAGTTAATCAGGTCATGCTGACAGTGGATGCTGACAGTCATCTTGACTTCAGGATAGGGTACTCAGGAAGCAACTGTATCTCTGTACAAAGAGCAGTAAATCTTCTTCTGTTTAAGAGCAGGAAGCTTTCGCATTCACAGCCAGGTTCAAGAATGCCACAGGTCCAAATGCTCTAAAAGGACCTCTCCACAAAAATTCAAAAAGGCAGAGTTGAGATAACTGCCAGGAAAGAGGAAATTTCTCCGCAGATCAACTTTCTTTGAGCCAAAAAGAAGGCAGCCTCCAACAGGAACTTACGCTTGGACAGGTTCAGGCACTAAATGAGAATTACTGATTTGTACCAGCTACAGACACTGCAAAAGATGACATGATAAATTGTTAAAAGCAAAACTGACTGTGGTGGGCTGACTTTGGCTGGCTGCCAGACACCCACCCAGCCATTCTCTCATGCCCTCTCCTCAACAGTACAGAGGGAAAATAAGATAGAAAAGATTATGGCTCAAGTTAAAGAGATCACTCAGCAATTACTGTCACAGGGTAAACAGACTCAACTCTTTCACCTCCTCCTGTTCCCGAGGGGTGCAGGGGCATGGGGAATGGGGCTGAGGTCAGTCCATAACAGCTCCTCGCTGCTACTCCTTCCTCCTCACACAGTTCCCTTGCTCCAGTGTGGGGTCCCTCCTATGAGATACAGTCCTTGCTGAACTTCAGCATGGGTCCATTCCACTGGGTGCAGTCATAGAATCACAGAATCGTTTATGTTGGAAAAGACCTTTAAGATCATCAAGTCCAACCATTAACCTAACATTGCCATCCCACCACTCTTCTACTCATCTTTAAATACCTCCAAGGATGGGGACTCCACCACTTCCCTGGGCAGCCCATTCCAATGCTTAACAACCCTTTCAGTGAAAGAAATTTTCCCAATGTACAACCTAAACCTCCACTGGCGCAACTTGAGGCCATTTACCCCTCATCCAATTCCCCATTACTCCAGAGAAGAGACCAAACCCAGCTCACTACAACCTCCTTTCAGGCAGTTGAAGAGGGTGATAAGGTCTCCCCTCAGGGTCCCACATGGACCGCGCCTCCTGCCAGAACACCTGCTCCTGCAAGGCTCCCCCCACAGGCCACAGCTCCAGGAGCCTGCCCTGGCACATGCTCTCCATGGCTCCAGCTTCCTTCAGGGGCTGCAGTGTGGAAATGTGCTCTGCCACAGTCTTCTCTGGGGGCTGCAGGAGAACCTCTGCTCCAGTGCCTGAAGCACCTCCTCTCCTCCTTCTTCACTGACCTTGGTGCCTGCAGGGCTGTTTCTCACACTTTTTCCTCACTCCTCTCTCACACTCTGCTGTGCAGCACTTTTTCCCCTTTCTTAAATATTATTTCCCAGAGGCCATATCACCTTGGCTGAGGGGCTCAGCGATGCCCTGCAGTGGGTCCGCTGGAGCTGGCTGGAATGAGCTGTGTCCAGCAGCCCTGGCCTCTCCTCACAGGGGCCGCCTTGCAGCACCTCACCACAGACACCCACTACACTGACAAACGAACAAAAGTAACTGGTAGAAAAGAACCCAGTAAACTGGTTGGGACTTGACTAGGTAGGACCAAGATAAAAATATTATGTAATTTATCTGAAGGTGGCAACTAGAGTAGACTTCTTAATGGCGACTACTTCTAAATTACTGCTTCTCATTACCTTGGACTCCAGGAAGTCGAGGTTCAAACCCATGCCCTGACACATACTTCTAGATTCTAATACACAAAAACATTTTATAGCAAAGTTATATTTATAGGCTCATATTGCTAAAAACATATTACCTAGCTCTGATTTTCATTAGCCAGTCCCTACAGTTTTTACTAAAAGTGCAGTATTATTCCATTATACAGACACAGATTCAACTGCCTCAGGTCACAGACCTGATCTGAAGCAATGTCACGAAAGACTGCAAATCTCTTTAATCTCACTCCTTTGCTTTTACTACTGAAGCACTGCTTTAGCTTTAAACACCTCTCAGTTCAAATCACAGTATCCTATTCATTAATACTTTCAACTATAAACTATAATTGCACATACTTCAATTAGACTACTCTAAAGGTTAAAGCAGTATCTTCAGAGACTAAACTACAGAAGAAGAAAGTGGAGTTACACGCAAAACTATGAACATCCCCAGTATTAAAAAACCTGGTCTTTTAAGGTGGTAGTAATTTTTCACTTAGTTTTCAATAAATCTTACCTCTCTCCCTTGGCACTTCTGAACACCTGAGTATATGAAGCTATGTAAAGCATTACAAAGCTATACATATAAGTATACACAAAACCTCAGCCTAAAAAACACTTTTGTGCTACTACAACAGCTTGACCTGTAAAAATATAATACATACACTGTATTATAAAATATATCATATATATATGCATTAGCCAAGGAATATACACATTTTCAGACAGTTCAGCATACAGTATGATTGGACGTTTTGCTTTGTGTTAATTTTCTAAAGCCAAGTTCCTCAAAGGATCCCACACTTTCTAATGGGATCACGATTTTGAGGAACCTGCTGGCTCCATGCATGCTATGTAGAATGGTGCTACAAAGAGATCCCAGCAGGCACATAGACTGTAAAGCACAGGCTAGAACAAAACAGTTTGCCTAAAATCTGTATCTACTTTGGTTACACAAAAATAACAGAGTGAAAACACATTTACTATAAATATATCGTTGCTGGTTTGCTCAACATTTTTGAAGATCAAGTCACTTACCTTTTGTGCATTTGTCCTAGTTGTGTTGCTTTGTACCAACTTGAGTCATTCTTTCCCTCTGTGTTTACATCTTTCAAGTGCTTGCAGATAACCAGTATGGATAAAAATTTGAAGCTCAAAGGCACAAACAGTTAAAGAATTAGCACTGCACTGCAGGTACCTAAATAAGCCCATGTTGTGCTGTGCCTGCTAAAACTGTAACCAGATCATTCAGAAGACTGACAATAATTTTCTGATTACTGGGATTCATCAATTTCAGTGATAATTTTAAAGTGACTTAAAAAAAATGCACTATTCTCCTCCTGTAATTAGATTTGAATGGATACCCAAATAGATGCCTTTGACAAAACCACGAGAAATCTTCCACTTCAGAAAGACATACTGTTGTAAACAAATCAATCATATCTCCTTTCACTGCTGCAGATACAAGGTGGAAGAACACAGACCTCTCTTCCTACTTGCAAAACTTGCGCCAAAAGACATGATATAGCCTCAGGGAAGGACTGAACTACTTTCCCTTCATCATTAACCAACAATAAGAAACTAGAAATAACATCGGAGCCTTCCTTTTGTAAAAAAAAGCACCATTTCTTCCCCTTGTTCTTAAAATCATCTGGAAGAGTTTACATTTTAAATTTACAGGGATTTTCTTCCAAAATGTCCACTAGTATATAATTTTCTCAGGCAACAGACGAGTGTATCACAGAGTTTTGAAGAGCTTCTGAATTGAGGTAAACAATTTAGAGCCTCAAGTGCTAATTTGTTTCTGGGAAACAAAATGGTTTGTACTCAAAACATTTATCAATGTTTTGCACTAACTTTAGCACCCATTCATATTTTAAATACAAATTTCTCACACATGAAAAATACAAACAACATTAAGAAACAACATTTTTTTCTTTTGTGGAATTACTTCCTGTCTCCCCATCTGCAGCCTTTCAATACTTAAAGGGGGCTTTTAGAAAGAAGGGGAACAGTCTTTTTATCAGAATGGATTCATGCTAGGTATAAGGAAGGAATTTTTTACAGTAAGGGTGGTGAAACGCTGGAACAGGTTGCCCAGAGAGATGGTAGATGCCCCAGCCCTGGAAACATTCAAGGTCAGGCGGGACAGGGCTCTGAGCAACCTGATCCAGTTGAAGATGTCCCTGCTCACTGCAGGGGGGGTTGGGCTAGATAGCCTCTACAGGTCCCTTCCAACCCAAACCATTCTGGGATTCTATGATCTCCTCATAACAAAATGCCTGAATAGCTGATGCTACACTGTTGTCAAGTATCTTCCTAAACCAAGTAAGAATACCAATAATGTGATAATGTTACTAACTAATTAGGAAAACACACAACCCTCAAATGCCCTTAATAATTTCAGTGTATATTTGAAGTCAGCATGTATTTGAGCAAATAAAACATCTCTCTCTTTAATTATTTCATAATAAATCATCTATTATTCAACTCTTTGCTATAATTTAAATAAAATTCTTCATGTGTATTACTATATGTTCACTTTGCTACATCTTTAAAATAAAAAGACAAAATGGAAGAGACACCAGAAGAATTAAGGCTAAAAATATGACGCACAGAAGTTGAAGGTATTAAAGACTTCAAGAAATATTTTTTAGTCACAACTTTTAAGTAATGCCCCCAGCTAAACTTTCTTCATAACAAATATAAAAAATATGTGCTAAAATTGGATAAAATCAACTAAATTCTTTTCTACTCTGCCTTAACATGATCTCTCACATAAAAGGAAATTAACATTAAAAAGCATTTACTAAAACTAACTTTAAATATACAATGGCGTATTAAAGAACAGTATCACCAATAACCAGATTATTCTTCCACACATAATTAGCTATAATCAGTATTATAAAACAAAGGCACAAAAATTACTTTCTTGTTTACATAATAGTAGTGCAATGCTACTCCTCTTTAGATAAATATGATAATGAATCAACAAATCTAAGTGTGTACAAAACAAACAGATCATTTTCCAGTCACTCAAATAAAATAAATTCCAAGTATTAAGGCCTCTGTATTATACTTAACATGAATGACAGCAAAAAAAGGTGAAATAATTGTTGCTTAATAAAACAACATGTTGTCAAAGTTATATAAAGCTGCACAATTTGTAACTTCACTTTTTAAATTTACCTGACGATACATTGCCCCTACCCTTCTATTTCCTATGTTTTAAAGCATTCTTTAGGCGTTCTAAGATACTCCCTTTTATCCCACTAATGCTTAGTCTCCTGAGAAGCTTTTAATGGGTGGCTGCAAAAAAAAGAATCTTTTCGAAATCCAAATGGACTACATCAAGCAAAACATTTTTTCTATGATTTTTAATCCTTTCAAAACAATCTTCTAAACACTCTTCCCAAATGGTTCTTACTCAAGTGTCCATAAATTCTACTTTCTATTATCATTTCTGCTACTTTGTCCAGTGCATTTGCATGGCCTAATGTCCCACAGTCGCTGGATCATGTACAGAAACATTAAAAAACCAAAAACAAATAAGCAAAATACCTAATATCGCATTTGTCACCCTGCAGTCCTCAGGGGATAAGGCAGCCCTAAGCAAGAGGTTATAAACGTCCATTAGTAATTCAGATATTTTATGCTTGAGTTGCTTAAGAACTCTGCAGTGAATGCCAGCTAGTCCAGTAACTTACTCATTTTTATTTCACTACAAACATTAACGTATGTGCATATGCTCCACAGTTCTTCTGTAGGCATTTCAATTTCAAACACAATCTCTGATGAGCTCTCTGTGAAGGGAGGCTCTGGCATGGGAGTTCTCCACAGGGAATAGCATTGTGAGAAATCCATTTAGCATCTGTACAAGCTGGCCCTAAAACCTCCCCAACAGTGTTCCCATGCCCACGTCCTCAATAGTTTCCTTCTTTTGCTAGCTGATCCTCATCTTATTTTTATTGCTTTACTGCATATGTAAATTTAGTCTGCCAGATTTTATGACGCTGTTTCCTTCATCTGACTGTAACTTCAGCTTTTAATGGATGCATTCTTGCCTCCAATGATTTCTTTCACCAACATGTTTAACATTGCTTGTTAAATTTTTGCCACTTGTTAAATCTTTCTTATTGTATGCTTCCTCTTCTTCAAACATCCTCCACTGACTATATGGATTTAATTTTCTTTACTGTACATTTTACCTTCTTTTCAATAAGCTGTTTTGCTTATTGCCTTGAAGCTGTGCACATGAACAGGTGTGTGGGGAGGGTGTTCTGCCATTGCTTTTGTGGGTTTTTTGCCCTTCATTTTTCATACTGATTCGCAGCATGTAACAGTCACTTTTACTGACAGGCGCTCATATTGCAAAATTTTGCACCAGATCCTGTGGACTACTCAGCACTACCCCATTGGTTACATCTCTTACATGCTCCATAACCAGTTCTGGCATATCACTGACAATCTATAAATCTCACTTTAGTTGCATCTCACTGTGAAATTCTCCCATAACTGTTGTCTCCCAAGACTACTGTACTTCAAGACCATTCTTGCTCTTTTATCTCTTTCAAGTATATCACATACAGCCAGTAACACCATTCTGGTCAAGTTGCCAGCAACCAGAAACTATTATTCCTGTTTAGGCCTAGTATTTCTACCTATAAAAATTCTGCATGGTGAGGTCATCATTTTGTTAAATTAATCCAATCCCAAACTCTCTTAGCACATACCACTAGCTTCATGACCTGATTGCCTTCGTTCCCACCTAGGTTAGAAGATGTCCGTTATGTCTATATCTTCATTTCTGGAACTTTATTAGAAGCAAAATACACAGAGAGTGATTTTTCCTCGTACATCCTCTCATGGCTGTATAGCACCAAATAAAGACCGAACATTTTTTAACAAAAGCTAGAGTTCAAAGAATACCGGGGAAGGTATTGAGAGTTCAGTGTACTGGACCACTACACCTCAGTTTTTCTGAAAAAAAATTTCCATTTAGCCAGGTGCTAACATAATGGAAAACTCACAGAAGTTTTCTGACAGTCTTTCAGAGTGAAAATTTAAAACAATTGCACACAAGTTACACATTCTTTGCATTAGAAAAATCAACAGAGCAAAAGAATTTTTCTATAATGTGAAAACTATTTTTCTTCTGGCTCCCACTATAAAATATTATTCTCTAAGTGTAAAGAGTTAAATTCATCTTTTAAGTTCAAATCATTAAAAAGCTTAGCACCAGATAACCCCTATTCAGAATTAAAAATTTTAAAAAAGTGAAGACAATAATGAATAATGAAATTTTGGTTAGAGATTTTCCTAAGTAGATCAAACCTAAAAAAAAAAAAAAAAAAGTTTTTTATTCTTCTATTTCTTACTGCAATGGACAGAGATTCAATGGAACTCAGCATACTTACAATCTAAAAGATTTTGTTTGCTAAATGCTATAATAAAAGTTCTGTTAATAGACTAATGGAAATATTTACCTAGTACTGCTAGGTTTAGAAGTAGCGATCTAAACCAGATTGTCTTGGAATTCATCATCATGATAAAAACACGTAAATATGAAATAAATACATAGTAACTTTGAAATGTTTCTAAAATATAAAATAAACATATAATAAATATAAAGAAATGATTATGAAACATTGTAAAGTGTTTCTCCAAGGAAAAGCCTTCACTAGCCTTTCATTGTTTTCCGTCCCCTCACTTTCACTTTTTATGAAAGATTTGCCGAGCATTCAAAAAATGTTTGCTATTCTAAATGCACTATGAATAAGATGTACTTACGACCAGAAGCTTTAATTCATAAAACCCCACTTAAACTTTAGAAACAGATTGCCCCCCACCCTAAACTTCACACACAAATAGTACCCAGTGAAATTCTTGCTAACAAACTACAGCTTTCTAAGCTTACACAAAATTGCTGGACATCAAGGTTAAAGATAAGTTGTCTTCAGACTGTATATAAATGCAAATTCAAACTCGTGAAATAGCTTTATACTAACGGGAAATGCTTCTTCTGCGAATATATAAAGTGTAAACCAGAAAAAAAAAAAAAGTTAATCTACCTTGTAAAAGCTTACTTGGAAATAGTCATATTACAAAAAAAATTCCTTACTAATGTCATATACATACTTCAGAATGCCAAATAAATAAACATGCTCGTCATTAATAGCCTATTTTTAAACTGACATAAAATGTTTTCAAAACATTAGTATAGTATCATGAATGTAGTATTTCTGTATTTTTATTTTTAGCAAATGAAATATTTTAACTTTAGCTTTAGATGGGGCAAAGTCATTTACAGTAACATGTAAGAACAGGGAGCATGAGGCAAGACTTATAAAAATCACGTCTTCCTTATAAACTATAGTTTCTGATTAAATTCTGTCTCCATTCTTATAACAGTACCAAACACATAGTTTTCAAATATAAATGTTAATTACATGAACTATTTTTGTTGTATTAGTAGTCCAAGATAATTGTTTATCTTATTTATTATTCTTATTTATTATTTATTTATTATTCTTTGATAAAGATTAAGACTTTGATGCAGTTCTAAAATGGCAGTAGTAGGGGGGAAAAAAGCTACAGATTCCTTTGTCACCTTAAAGAACAACACAGACTTTTAATGCCTTTTTTGACACAACCAAATGTCAGCTTAGATTTATTCCATACTGCACTATAGGTATGTTGAGAGATTGTTGGCATTGTCCAAATACTCTGCACTAGTCATTAACTTCCTTGACTTCCTTGTTTCTCTTTAAGAGAGGAAATACATCTCTACCACAGATGCCATAGCTATCCAAATAAGGGAAATGCTTTTAAAGTCATGTTCTGGATCTTATATTTCCTGATAACCTTGAGTTCAATAAAAGAGAAAGGAAATGTCATAAATAATACTTACACCTGGTAATATGCATTATTAGAAACATTAAAAAAGCAAAATAAGGTAGACTGAACATAAACAGAAAGTTTCCAGGGCAGTGGTGGCTGTCATTTCTTCTTTTTGACTTTTCATATTAGCCAATGAAAAAAAAAATGCAGTCTGTTGCATGTCTTACTGAGAGTACTCCTAAATATAAATACTTACAATCTTGAAGTCAGTTTCCTAAACAGAACCACTATCAGCAGGCAAAGGAACCCCATGACTACAAATACCCTACTGGTTTTAGTCCAGAAAGTTCAAGCACATGACCCAAAGCAAGAAAGAAAGATTATCAAGAGATAAATAAGGTAAAATTGTGGGTGGAAGGATAGTATAAAAAGAATTAAAATTTGTAAAGATTTTTAATAATTCAATGATCATCTTTTACAAATGGCTAACTGGAAGTGAGCATAGCGAGTCAAGTACACTGTCAAGAACTCGTTATGCCCTTATTCTTCTAACAATCTGGCAATTTGGAATAGGCAAATTAAATTTTTATTCACCTCAGGTTTCAATGTACAATGCAGAAATGACATGCACGGTTAGCAGAAGAGCACCACAAAGAAAAACATTACCTGCAAGACTTTGAGTGTTGAGTATGTCCTCAACCACTTGTTTTTCTGCTAACATTAAATAAAGGTAACCTGTGATTTGTTACAGGATCTTATCCCAAGTAGTCAAAAAAAATCCCAAACAAAAATTCCTAGCTTTCTAAATTCAAATTGATTGAATACTACAAAAAAAAAAAAAAAAAAAAAAAAGACATTTGCTCCAGAGAGAAACATTTTTCGCCAACTGCAAATGCATATCTGACCAAGACAACAGTCATGCAACTGGATATAAATTTGCAGCCAATGAGTCTTTAAATCTATTTTATAGTGGCCTAAGAAAGAAGAAATTTTTTTTTACTGACATCCAAATTTTAATAATTTAGAACAACTTCCAAGCTTTATATTTTCACCACACTATTTCATTTCAACAATCTCACTTCTCTACAGAAAAAAAAATCTTACATTTGCAATTCTACTGACTGAACCAATGAACGTTCAGCAGTTACTGCTCCTTAAGAAATACATCAGAACAGAGAAAACTGGAAGAGGAGACATACTGCACAATTATAGCTGAACACTCAAGTCCTTCCCACAAACACATTTTTAAAAATTTTACAGAAATTCAGATATTTAAGATCCAATTTCATAATGACAGTATCAGCTTCAAGGAAAACTAGAAAAAATAAGCACAGAGAAAAGATTTAATTCATTAATCTCACTGAGCTTCTAAATTTAACTGAAGACATTTGATCTTTTTTAGTAGGATAACTCAGAATCTAATTATTCTATTCCTCAGAAGGAGGATAATTTGAATTACCAAATAGGTCAAAAGTATATTCAATTTTTTTTAAGAAACAAAATATCTATAGGTATCATAATATTAACAGAAAAGTGACTTTTTGTTATTCCACCAATAACGAACTGGTTTGCTGAGTTTGAGAGATAACTGTTTCAGCCACAGAATTATCCTTGTTTCTTCTTTTTCACATAATACTTCGTTACCTTACATAACAATCACAGAATCGGGAAGAAGTGACAGGACAGTGCTAAGAGGCAGAACAGTCTTCAGTGTATCCTACACATTGGTTTCTACAAGTAAGCAAACAATCACAGACACTGAAGTCATAGTGAAAAGAAAGGCTGCAAATGCATTTGTAGGTTGGTAGAAGGGGGGTGGGGGGGTGTGTTTGTGTTGCATGTGTGTGTAGCAAATACAGAGCACAAAAACACAGAGGTTCCTTCCCAATATTTCAGTATATCAAAAAATAAATTAAAAAAAAAAAAAAAGAAATCTCAATTGAATGAGTACCAACATAAGAAGAGAGGAGACCTGGTCTACAAGGATACAACATGTTTGGCCATCCCTCAAAGCAAAGGCATCCTTCTGCTCCTCAAAAATCTACTTAATATTTTCTGCATCCTTGGCATAGTCCATCCCTTAAGTCTTATTTGTTAACTAACACCTGTCCATTTCAAAATCTTACATGGCTGTGGTAGGCTGACCTTGGCTGCTGCCGGATGCCCACCCAGCTGCTCTCTCACTCCTCCTCTTCCTCAACCAGACAGTATGAGAAAATAAGATGGAAAAGCTTGTGGCTCAAGATAAAGAAATTTTAATATGAAAAATCAAAAGGTGCATGTGGAAGCAAAGCAAAAAGAGGAATTCTTTCACCACTTTTCATTGACAAGCTATGTCCAGTAACTTCCTGGAAAGCACAGCCACAGTATGTGTAGCTGTTGCTTGGGAAGACAAACTCCTTAACTACAAATGTCCCTGCATTCTCCCCCTTACCCTCAGCTTTTATTGCTGAGCGCAACACCATATCGCATGGAAAAATCCTTCTGGTCAGTTTGGTCACCTGTCCCCTCTGTGTCCTCTCCCAACCTCTTCCCCACCCCCAGCTTACTGACCCTTGGGAGGGACAGGGTTGGACATAAAGCCTTGATGCTGTGCAAGCACCTCTTCAGCAACAGCCAAAACACTGGTGTGTTATCAACACTGTTCAGCCACAAACGCAAAGCTCAGAACCATATGGGCTGTAATGAAGAAAGCTAACTCCATCCCAGCTAGACTCAAAGAGCAGTGTGTAGCAGCAACCCACTGGGGTCAGCCATCAACCTCGCCCTTTCCCATTAAGCGTATCCAAACATTAGACCTAGTTATCATACACACATAAGAGATGAAAATGGCCTGCTGACCTACTACTATCCATGCTTTCCTCTATACCCTAAAATTTAACTCATGTTTGTATTACAGTCCTTGAAAATAGTCGAATTAATACTCCCAAGATATGAAGTGTTATTTAGCATTGACAATTTCTATAAAAAGCATTACTGCAACATTCCTCCTAGCCCTGAAATAACTTAAGATCTTC
The DNA here is from genome assembly GCF_000687185.1 of Egretta garzetta. Taxonomy (NCBI): domain Eukaryota; kingdom Metazoa; phylum Chordata; class Aves; order Pelecaniformes; family Ardeidae; genus Egretta; species Egretta garzetta. Next base: position 4,154,454 of record NW_009258669.1, read on the forward strand.
AATATCTATTATTCTTAAATCACTTAAATTTCTGCGGTATTTGTAATGATTAGTTTCAGGGATTTTCCTGATATTTATCCACTTAGCAGAGTTTAAGGCAATAAACTGTACAATTGATCTGGAACCTTTGACAGCTTGTCACTCAACTGTCACAGTTTTCCAATTTGTGTCAAAATTTGTTTGCTCAAACCCTGACAGATGACAAGAGGGTTTGAAGAGTTATGTCTATGGCAAAACGAAGATCTACATACTTTTGAATCATTACAGTAAAGATCTGTGAGCATGCTAATAACTAAACATTGTACCTGTTGCTATAGGTAACTCAAAGCATGTAGTTCAGTAACACCTGTCACACGCTTTTACCTTATCATCAACTTATCATCATCATATCTTCAACTATACCTCTTGTCAAAGAAATACCCTGCATTTCTGGAAGCACGTATCAAAATTTGAGTATTTATTCTGAACTATGTCATCCTCTCCTTCTTATGCATATGAAGTTAAAAGCCATTTTCTATCTAATGCATTGTTTGAAACCATAAACATCAAATCCATTTAAGCTGATGTGGAACCACACTGCCAAAACCAGTTTGGGGGAACAACTCAACTCAAGAACTGGAATTAAGGTATCCATGTACGCAGCCTCTGAAGTCCACTCACTCTGCAGTATTTCTAAAGAAAAGAAGTCTCTTTCTTACCATAACTGTGCTTATAAAACTTAATGTTTAAAGCAAATGTATTCAAGGAAAAAATAACCCACCCAAAACAGTGGCACACCATTTCTGGGACATCCTTTTCTGTCTCTAGAAAATTAAGGGTTTTTTTCCCAAGAATATAATCAGGAAGAGAAGAAAGTGACATGCCACAAAATCACGTTTCTAAGGATTCTGAGAAAAACAAGTATTTCAAATATTTTGTGTTACACATCAAATAGGATTTATCTGAATTACAGATATTATATTGTTTGTTTGCAATAAAAATCTTAGGTGAACACAAGAAGGTAAGAACAATCAATCCATTGTCCTAGACTACCTATTATTTTCTTCAAAAGCCAAATCTATATACCCGTGTGATAGAATAACATAATTTGTCATTCTGGCAATAAGTTAGATTGTATTTCTATTTTAAAATATCTTGTAACAATCAGTCAAAACTCGCTACAACAGTGAACCAACATTTAAACTATTTCTCCTAAACTGACACAGAAATAAAACAGTACTTTTTCCTTAATACAGTAACTATCACTTAAGATTATCCTCAAATATTCATAAGTTGGGACACATTTAGCTTTGCTTTTCATTATCCTCCCTTTAGAATATTACATCATTAAAATCACAAAAAAAAACCCCACTCAATAGGACAAAACAGCTTGGAAAATTCTCTATGTAGAAAAACTTCAATCCCATCCTTCAGCAGCAGACTTTTCATACTCTTCTCCAAACTGCTACAGAAATCAACTTGAAACCTTCTTGTCACAGTTGCTTCCAACCTGGTCACCCTAAGTGCTGGATCCTTTAGACTTAACCTCTCCCACTTCCTCCTTAGTTCAACAGCAAATTTTTTGAACTTACTTGGTTAATATTTGTGAGATACTTACATCTGTGAGTAAGAGCACATCACATAAAAAGTTCTGCCTTCAGAACAGCATATGAACTGGGGAGCAAACAGTAAAATATGACTAGTGGCCACAATTTGAAAAATAAGTGAAAAGAAGATATTGGCTGAATTCCCACTAGTACAAGCAACATCCATTTTGTGTTTGAATATACGGATGTATATCATAGCATGCATGTCAAGAAGGCTAAGAAAGGTTACATGCGCAACCTTAAATCAGGTTTTCCTAATTTTTGGTCAGTCAACTTTGCCACTAAAGACAGGATTCAATTATAAACACATTACACAGCCAAAGTATGCAGTCATTTTAAGCATTGCTGTAACTCTGCACAGAATCCTACCTTATTACTTGTCAACTTTACATAGAATAAGTCTATTTAGAGCAGTAAAATTACTAGTATCACCTATCACTCTTACTTCATAGAAGAATAACAGCTTGGCTTAGCAGGTGCATATTTTTACCTACACTATTTTAAATTTCTTCCTAGCTACGCCTGTCTGATCTTTCTGAGAATATGGTAAAGTGAAATGTGAAAGGATTATTCAGAGATGCTCGTTCATGTTGCCAAATAACCACTGACAGATAGTTGAAGTTTTCATCCTCACTGTTACAAATTAATACGTAGTCATTTTTGAAGCACAGGTTAAAAAGTTAAATGCACGTGATAGTTTGAAAAACACAGTTTGTTAAAGAAATTATCTTCTAAGAGTTTACACTAGTAATTTTAACACTTCCAATATCTTTCCTATCTGTCTCATGTTTATACTGTGGCAGACCGGCAAATTATTACACTTTCTTTAATATCTGCTTTAAATGCTGTCTTGTTACATGTGATAGTTTTAATTAAAAACATGTGCACAGCTTAATGCAAATTTTACCATGACAACTTTTGCTGCAGAGCAGAAGCAAAACATGAGACAATCAATTATTTTCAATATAGAAGGAACTGACTTGTTTTATTTTAAGCAAAACAACAAAAAATATTGACATAGAAAATGTTTAGAAACCTCAGCAAAAATGCTCTTTCTGAAATATTTCCTCATTCTAAGATTTTCCGCTATGAATGTTCATTTCTCCTTCACCATCCAAGTCTTACTGAGAATTACAATACAATTGCTATTAAAGACACTTATGCTGATAGAACACCACTGAAAGCTTCTCTCAAAGACAGAAGAAACACCAAGTTACAGTATTCTAAAACTGAAGATTTTCAGTAGCTGCACAAAAGCAATTCTAAGCAGAAAAAACTCTGAAATTAATATAAATTTTGCTGTTTACTCATTACCTCAAACGTCTTTATCTTGTTTTTTCTGTTGCTCTCTAAACAAGTACATCCTCTAAATTTGTTTCCTAATTTTAATAATTTCTTGAATATGTTTCTAAAAGGCCTTGTGAAGGTTGGGGAAAAGAAGGAAAGGAAACATGTTTTACTCAGTCAGGTGTAACACTGCATCTAAACTTCCTCCCTCCTGTGACAGATGAATTTATTCCCTGGTTTCTATACCACACTGCACTTGAGTTTGGGAACATGTGAGGGTGAGCTGGGAGAGAAGAGCCAGCAGCAAGCACCCCAGGAAGTTATACTACACAAAATATTATAAAATATACCTCAGGAGAAAGTCCAGAATGCACACACTGACACACTGAAATATCTACAAGAAGCCACAGGAACTGGATTCAGGATGAAGAAAAATCCCTATTATTCCTTCATTCATTTGGCAAAATGACAGAGTAACACTTCTGAATTAAAAAAGAAAGGAATTCAATATTGACACAAGGTGGACAAAGGCACGAACATGAAACTTGCTGGGCTAGATGTGATGTTGAGTTTTCAGATGAGCTAGGGTAATTTGGAAACAAAGTTATACAACAGCAGAATGCTTCAGAAGTGACATGATCAAAATAAACAACTATCTTTCATTACAGAAAGAAATTATTTTAATTATATTTCCAGTCTAATATTCCTAACTAGTGCAGAAGACATACTGACTGTATATTTCTTTTTGTAAGTATTTAATAGCAGTATTATTGATAGTGGTTCTTCAGCTACGAGTGTCCAACTAAAACCTTGGGTTTACCTCTTCAAGGATACTGTAGACTACAAAAAGAATTTGCAAAGACAGGATGAAGAGGTAATCACTGTGTTCTACCCCCTTGATGCCAAATCACCTACTACATTATTTGGTAGTTTCCATAAGAGCCACAGAGCATTCAGTGACAGCTAACTGTATGAACCATAAACCTGCACCCTTCACTCTTGCTTAATAACCATGACTTGAAGGCCACCAGATTTTCAGCACTAGAGCACTAACAGATCTCCATACATTAATGATCTTCTCACAAACCACGTAAAAGAACAAAATCTGCTCAATGATTTTAATTTGAACCAATGTTTTAGTAGGCACTATTCAAGTCCCTGCCATTATTCTTATTACAGTTAGTTCTGTGGATACAAGAACAGGAAGCAGATATGCAATCACCGTGTTGTAAAAGACCTAAGTGGAGGTAAACGAATATAAACGTGTTTATAATATTCTGAAAAAGATCGCATTAATTACAGACATTTGCCATCAAAATATGATTAGAAAAACATCCCATAAGAAGACAAGAGAAGCTTTAATTCTTGCAGGCCTGAGGATCTGAGGTATAAGAAAAAGTCTGGGTTTCATGAAGCTTTTCACTGTTTAATATCGATACACTTCAAGAGGATTAACTAATCCATATTTATAGAGTACTTTAGAAATGCAAAGAATTATATAAGAGCTAGGTGTTATCATTCAAAGCATTCTGGCCAATAAGCTAAAGACCAGATTCTGTCCTTGTCCAAAAAATCAAATGTATTAAAAAGAGGATTTTCAAAATTACTGGAATGCAGTTCCTCGAAGGAAGATCTTTAATATTTTTAATTCCTGGAGAGGTTTTTAATTACATTTTTATTACACAAAACGCTTCTACAGAATGGCAGCATATCCAAAGACACATAGTTTATATGCTTTGGCCTAATCAGAGTAAGCTAAACTTTAGAAAAAAATTTTTTTAGAACCACCTGTCAAAGTGCATTGGGTGAACAACATAAATAAATCTCACCTGACCAAGGCTACTGAGGGTTACTCACAAAATGACACTTTTATCTGTATAAAAATAAAGAGTGTAACCATTTTCCTTTAAGATCAGAATATCAACCATTAGAGAAGGGGAGATTAAGAATTCCTCTGTCTAACCCACCAGCATAAAAAAAAATCGTCTCCCATTACAATTTTATAATTACAATCACTCTCCATTCAGAGAACTGAGCTTAACAACTTATTTTAACTCCTACTCACATGATTTTCCTTTCATTTTTCCTTTGTCAGAAATGTAGAAATAAAATAAAATACTTAAACACAATCTCATTCTCAATTCCAGCAAGCTATATTTGGGGGCCCTATTTTTATATTAAAAAATTATTATATATATAAGAGCATCCGAGTCCCCTACCATTTATTTTCAGGTCAATGTCCTTTCAAAGCACCTTGTCAACCACAAATACAAATTTTTCAGCTCACAAACTTTCTAATGTTCAGCTGTTTTGTTTAAGTTACCTTCACTCTTTC
>NW_009258669.1:4159680-4176179 GCF_000687185.1 Egretta garzetta
TCATATTAAAAGTGTATTCAGTAAAAATATGGGGGGGGAGGGGACACAGATGGGTGGACATGGGACACAGTGGAATTTGTCCAATACTTTTGCCAACTCCGTTAAAAGTATAATCTGCATGTAGATCAACTCCCACTGCTCACATTTCCTCAAAGACTTCCAAAGACTTTCATAAAAGCCTTCTTTATTGTACAGAATAATACCTCTCACTTCATCTAAAATTGTGCTTGCTACGTAAGTACTTTCAGTGTTTTGTGGGTTTTTTTGTTGTTTATTTTCCAAAATTGCCATCGCTGCCCAAAAGGCTATCCTTTCTTTTCTGGCACGTGCACATATACAGAGATAGCACAAAGACAGCATCAACCTTTTTCTTTACCAGAACTGCCATTCCTCCCTCTGTAAAGTCATAGAGCAAGTTAGCAATATAATCCAATAAATTTATGGATAGAAAATCAGCTACTGCCCCTACAAAAAGCTTCATTTACTAACAAAAATCGTGATCGCTACAAGACCTGATGGGAAAACGTTCAGAGTTCCTCATCTCTTCAGTTGCTTCATGCGCTTTACAAGCATATTTCACTAGCAAAGTCTTCCAAATAAGGCGGTATCACTGAACTTTCGCTAAAATGTTTACATCTCTGTATCTTAGTGATCCATTGAAAAGGTCAATACCCTTTGCTCCCTAGCCTTAAAAATGCACAAGAAATTTCTCATCCATTTGTCTTTATTGTAAAGACACCTTCTCAAAACTGCCAGACGAACTATTCAGACACAATTCCATGACTACAATACACCATAGTAAATGAAGTGAAAATCATATTCTTAAAACTTCCAGCTACTTTCTTCCATTCTATTTATCACTACATCATCTTTAATGCTTCTTTCTTGAAGTATTTCTCAATATACTTATTTTATATATAAAGGTTAACATTTGAAAACATACAAAATCAGTTTCTTATTCTTACTAATAATTATTAAATTACTGGTATGTAGAGCTCTTGTCCACTTACACTTGAAGTCTGGAAGAAATAAAATCTCTGCTTCTGAGTATCAAAATTATTTCCTATTTTTGGAAAAATTACTCAGTTTATCAGGCACTACACTCTGGCTATAATTTCACCATCTCCACCAGTGAAACAAAATATTGCTACAGAGAAGATGAATGGATATTCCAAAGATTTGCCTCACTGGCTGTGCCACCAAGAGTACAACAGCAGGAGGGTGGTCATACACTGGAACAGGTTTGCCCAGAGGGCCTGTGGAATCTCCATCTTTGTAGGTATTCAAAACTCACCTGGACAAGACCTGAACAACCTCTCTAGCTTTGGCCAGGAGGCTGGACTACATAAAATCACATACATTGGAATGGACCCCCAGAAGTTATGAGAGACAATTCTAGGACTTGTATGAGTAGGTTCTTTTTCCTTAGGGTTAATTATTGCCAAACATTTTAGCACATAATTTTAACAGCTCTTCTGACTCCCAGCTAAATTATTTTCAAGAGTCAAACTTGAACAATTCATGTAATAACTTCCATGAGGAAGTCTTAAGTCTCAGTGTTAAAGCAGACTGAAAATACTGTTCTTCAAACAGTTCATGAGGTAGCTCTTACTAGCAATGTTGTGTCAATGGGGAAATCGATGCACAAAGGAGTTAGGTGATTTACCCAAGACAAGAAGGAAAGCTTGTCTTACTTGGAAAAACTCCAGTGTTACAGTATCTAGAAAAGCTTATCACAGAGAAAGAACAAACATTTCCTCTGCCTTAACATTCTGCAGGCTTTTAGCCAGCTCCTGCTGGCAGTGAAAAAAAAAAAAAAGTCAAAAAAAAAAATCACTATTACTTCCAAGTCAAATACATATATTGCCTATATATTGCCCACTTCTCTTCAGTCCTAAACTTGTCTTAGGCACAGGACCCTCTGATAAAATTGTAAAATAATATTTTGATATGACTGAAAACATGAATGCTACTTTAAAATATTTTTATGTATTTCAGGTGACATATACACAGAGGCAGCAAGGAAAGGGAGAAAAAATTAATTACAATCAAATTTCAAACAAACTGTTAGCAGATGAGTTGGTGTGCAACAACAAGCATTCTTAATTAATGAGTGCAGAAAGCTAAAATGAGCTATATTTTCCCAGCAAAATGCTGGTTTTCTTTTTATCAAGAGCCACATGTTTTCACAAATCAAGGGAACAGAATAAGCTCATTTCAAGGTCAAAATGATGCATGCTTAAATTTTGTTAGTTGTAAATACAATATTACTATCAAAAGCTGACAAAGTCATACATCATTACGTACACTCTGACAAGGTTCCCCAATATCAATTCAGAATGACAGATAGATTAATCATATTCTAGTTTGACAAACTGCATTGAAAAATGTGACTCGTAAGTACAAAATTTGAAAGCTCAACCATCTACATCAGATAATACAGATTCAAAGACCTCTTTTCATCAGTGCCATTTGATTAGTGCCTCTTCAAAAAGGAGCCCTTTTCTTGTGATGAGGTGCTTTCTTTTATGTACCCTTTTTTTTCTCTCCAGATTTATTGTTATCCATATATTGAGATAAAAATAGTGAATAGTAAGGTGGCAATCTGTTTTGTTTTATTTGAGCTATAAATAGAGCAAATGGAGCTACTCTCTTTCAGCACTACACAGATCACACCGTGTAATACTAGTCAAACACACAAAAGAATGGACTTGCTCAAACAAAGCACTTAGCTAGGATGCAAAAAACCCATTATGAAATGATCATATAAAAGATATATTTGATATTGTACAGCCTGACCTTTTGTATTAATTAGTTCTTTTCAGCTACACCAAGTCGCTTTTACCTAAACAAAAGTAAACATATATTTTAAAAAATCTTCACAAAATAGTGCACCTAAAGTGAGATACTATACTAGAGCACAAAAGAGAAAGCAAGACCTGAAAAAAAGCTACAAAAAAAAAAAAAAAAACTATTTTAATGTTCACAGCAGCAAGAAGATAGTCTATCTTGTCACAGGAACAAAACAATTACCTATTACATATACAGGAAAAAGAAATGGTCTAAATAACAGTCTTTCAGTGTTAATGATCTCAAGATACATGAAACCACCCAAGGTATCGTTTCCCTCATTAACACACCTTAACCATTCCTCACAACAATTACACTGCTAACTAATGAGCACACTAAATGTTTTACAGCTATAGCAATTTTACATTAGATACTTTAGCACAAACAGCTTACTTTTAATACAAAGCTATTGAGCATCAAACTGTTTGCATATTGCCCCTCAAGATTATTTCTGTAACTTAGGAGTTAGAAAATATTCTGATATTCTTTGCTGTACCTGGTATAGCACACATTAATTTTCAATATTTCATAAATACTATTTGAATTAATATAATATTACAGAATATGCACTAACAATCACACCGCGTGACAACAGTATATACAAATAGCATGAAACTACCTCTGCAGTTTCAAAAGTACAGCAATGACTCGATCCTACTGAGCCACAGCATTGTTGATAATAATTAAAACTACTATTACTTTTTTTTTAATGGATTGCACTTATTATATATTAAATCACAATTCTGAAGAACAACCATATAATGGCTGATCACATACAAATGTCAGGAACAAAACCAAATTTACGAAGCTTTTATTATTACTTCTGTCTTCTATTACTGTTTAGAATAATTGGGAGTAATTTTAAAAGAAAAATACTGTTTAATATTAAATTAATAGTAGTAAACTGATTAATTAGCTGCATTTTTTTATTCAATGATTTTTTTTATTTAAAAGGTACTACTTCCATTAATTTAAAGATATTTTCTTTGTTACACATGCAATCTACAATGATTAAGAGATAGCTCACTGAGAAAGGGTACTGTATATATGTCTTCAATTTAGGAGATATAAATGCTTGTAACAGTGTTGTTTTCAGTTATTAAATTGCATGCTCACATTAACATATGACTTGCACTTATCCCCAAACAATTTACTGTAATTTATTTGAAAGTAAATGTCAAGTTCTTGCATTAATTTACGAATTCCCTACATTTCAGAATTTTCTGCATGCACAAAGCTTAGAATTAAGGTATACACACACACATATACACACAGATACATGCCCCGCATGTGCATCTCTAGATATTGAACATACAGTTGACGGGAATTCAATAATGCATTCACAATACTGTATGCAGAGGTTTTTTCCTGTCTTGGAAAAAACATTGCTTAACACTTAAAAATTAACTTGATCTGTGTCTGCAAATGCTAAATAGTTTCTGTATAAACAAGCTTACATTTACTTATACATTTAATTATACATTTAACTGTATAAAGACAGAACAATTTTCTGTTACGTAAAATCACTGGCACACTCACATCACCTCTTATAAACCAGAAGATCCTTACATTCAGCACTTAAAATGCACACATATATAAAATATTTTACTGCAAGTATGATACACAGATCATTAATTGCAGTATTATTTCATCAAATATTACATTTGTTTTAGGACAGTTACTATAAATAGCACACTGGTATGATTTTGGTCATTTTTCATATAAACTGAAATGCAGAACAACACCCTGCTGAATAGATGCTGTTACACATACCAATATTTAGAATACCAGTCAATGCTCACTAGTATTAAAAGCACGCAGATTATGACATTGTGATTTTCATCATACACAGCTCACAAAATGCAGCAATAAGCACACTGAGCGAAATGTAGCCTTTTATTAACTTTGATCTCCACCATTCCAATTAAAACCAGAAAAAAAATCTCAAGTTGTCGCCATATAACCATATTGCCAGATAGTACTGGCATAACCTGCAAATTCTTTTCTCTCATGGGGAAGCTCAGTAAATACAATAGCATTAATGTCTGAATTTAAAGAAATAAATTTTAAAAATTAAAAAAAGCATTTTTGAAGGAAAAGTTGAACACTAACTAGGACACGTTTTGTATTGGTAAGTAAAAGTACATTCAAATAAAATGTATTAATTGTAAAATAACTCATTTAAATTTTAAAATCAAGCATTCTAATAAATTTAGCATAGCCTTTAGAGTCCCTGCAGAAAAAAACCACAACCTAATAACAAGTATTTAGAATAGTATTTTCTTGAATGATAAATAAAAAGCATTTTCTAGTTAAAGCTAAAAATGAAGAACTATGAACACTGTTTCCTTAATAAAAGCTTGTACCTAAAAGGCTGCACTTAAAGAGGTTTAATAAAAATATTGATTTTTCAAATAGGTAAACACAGTCTCCAAAAGAAGTTCGAAATACAGAAAGCACACGGGAAAAGTGGACATGGGACATTTCTATCCATTACTGCTTTGCTATTCAGTTATCGTATTTTTTTCATTCAGCTTCAAACTAACCGTTCTGAACTAGTAAATATAATGACAGTAACATACATCCCTTTTAAAGGATTTCAGTGACTTGTTCTTTACTTTGTAGACATCTGTGGTGTGATTAATAACAAAAAAAGCAAACATCTCTTCCTTGAAGTTAGTTAATTATGTTCATTACAGTTACCAAAATTACAAAAAAAAAAAAAAAAGCTGGGTCCTTGTTAGATACATCCGCAATTGTTTAAACGTAGAATACAGTTACAGAAGAACAAAAAAGTATGAAATCCATACATATGGTTAATGTAAGTCCCAGGGAAACAGTCAAGAAAAAAAATTGTAACAACTAATATAGCTGATTATATATTTCTATTAAATTCGTGTTTAATATTAGAATTATAGAACAATAATGAAAGTAAAACTCCAGGGATAAGGATCAAATCACCACAAGTGAACACTAACACGTTTAAGAAAAAGCACCATTTGTCACAAAAAACAGCAGCAGGAGAGGAGGCATGACTACCACATCAAATGTTTTCTTAGATTTTCTTCATTTTAGATAAACATTTCATTCATGTCTTGAAAATATGAAACACAATGGTACTCCAGTAATATGAAAATGAATGTACAGTAAATGAAACAAGACTGTAATCTAAGACCCTACTCCAACCCTCTCCTGCTAAATCATAGATGAGAAACAAACAACATGCTTTAGTCATATTTTTACTGTTAACTTTACAAAAGCTTTTCTGACAGCACAAAAACGACTGGTACTAATTTGTAACAGTAATTACATATATTCATGAAGTGATGAGCTACTCATATGTGAGACAGCAGAAATCGGTGCCCTGGAAATAACCTGAGTGCTGTATGACTAGTGTTCTATTGTTATATTTGTATACATTATAAAGTTTATTTAATTTTCTCAGGAAAGAATAAAAACAGAACAGACGAATGAGGAAAAATTATTAACCGATTTCACAGAATTTTATGAGCAAGTCACCGTCTAAAAATTCATTTGCCAGATCAAACACACCTCCCACCCACAACTACTTTTTCTTTTTGGAGCAGTACTAGTTGCAACAGGATTATTCCATCCCTCACATTACTTAACTTGTGCTCAAAGTAAATTTAAAATGATCGATTTCCACATTCCCAGCTGTCTTCACATTACAGCTTGGTTTTTTGCCCTTCTCAATCAATCCCCACAAACATCTTTATTTGTGTTTTAGCAGTGCAAAACTAACCAGCAGATGACTGGTCATCAAGCCTGATGTAGAAAAAAGGACAGTGGACGAGAACAAACCACACCATATATGTATATTAGTTATTTTCTATTTTTTTTAAACCATCAAAGATTCATATTTGAGCTTACAAATTCAGATGCTAATGGAAGGTCTCATCACTGCCAAAGTATGTGTAGACTGTGTTCATCAGGTATTAAACTGTAACTAAATTAGTCAAATTATGCATGGCACTTCTTTTTATTTAATACCGACTCCCTTTTACATTTTAGAAGTTTACATAAACACCTGTACATTATTTTAGTCTTCCACATTTATTATAATTTCATGCAATAAATCCAGTTCATGTTGCAACCAGTATTACAAGATAGTCTTAAATATAAGGGATAATTAACACCATGTTCAAAATAATCAATGCAGACTGCACAAGGGATAATTAACACCATGTTCAAAATAATCAATGCAGACTGCACACACATGACCTTGTATTTACCAAGCTCAGACACCATCTGAGACTTAAAAAGCTTTTGCATTAAAAAAAGAACAATAAAAAATTCCTATGATATGTTTATGATATTTAAGATAAATCATAACGGGTTATTCATCTTAAGAATCAAAGGTACTTAGATGAGATCAATTCTCAAACTTGACATATGTGGCAAATTTCTGACTTGATTTATTAGTAGAACTTTACACATTACACAGTTCAGGCAGATGAAAAAGAATGAGCAGCATCTTTAACCACCATGAAGTTTTGTTGTGCGAAAAACTATCTAATGTAAAAAAAGAGGCATCCCTTCCCTTCAGAACAGTAAACAAAAACAAGTAATTTAGAATTTTCATTAGCATGTCAAATGCAGAATTTCTTTCAACTGATTTTCAGACCTACTGCCCTCCTTTTTGATTTAAATGACCTTCCTCTTTTTTAATAATTTTTTTTAATTTATTAATACGCTTTGCAAGTTAAGGGGATCTCTAAATTACAGAGGACTTTGCCACCTCAAAGATATAGCTTATACAAGTAAGAAAGAAAACCAAAACAACTATTTGAAGAAACTTTCAAAAACAAACATAACAAGCTACCCTGCAGAATTACTACAAGAGGGTCAACCACCACATGGCCTTGACAAGAAATACCATTAAATACCCCTCAAATTTCACCATCCTGATAACTGTTCTATCATGACAAAGTACACTATCACTGTACAACAAAGATCATCGAAATATTAAATACAAACCCTACTGCATTTCTTGTTGCAACAAGGAGTGCCTGCCATATAAATACAACTTCCTAAAGCTCATTATTTACTGCTATTTCATTTCTTTGCCATCCCTTCCTCCCCTATGATTTTCCTTTTCTTTCTTATTCCTACCTTTTGGTTTTGCTTTTCTTCTTCCTCTCTCTTACTATGCACTTCTGTTTTGTCATCTGTTCTCATTTGTTACTTCCTTTCAGCTGGCAGCATGTGAACCCCGGGACGGAGGTCCCATTTAGCCATGTCTGAGAACGTCAAGCAATTCTGGCTTGAAAGCCAGCTACCACCTGGGAAGGGATGGAGGGAGGCTCTAAGCCCACCAGAAAAGCCTGCCCAATAAAAGTCAGCCTCGCAGCCTGCTATTATAGCTTCTCATACACATACACTGGGGCCTTGGAGACTGTCCAAGCTTTCCCTTTTCCCACTCCTCCCCTCCTGTTCCTTCTCTGCACTCCAGCAAACAGATAAGAAACTCAAATGGTATTCAGTACTTTGGTACACCCCGAGGGTCTTCTCGTACTGCCTAAGTGACATCTTCTTGCAAACAGATACCCCACCAACTGTGAAAGGGTATACAAAAATGCACACAACACACCAACAATCTTTTTCAGGATTTCAAAGTTGTTTTATTCACTGAAGTACAGAATGCTCAAGCAGGATTTTTAAGATATGCTGCCATTGCACTGTAGTTGGACCTTTCTAGTAGCTATTAATTAAAAAGGCTGACTGACTGACTTTTTTTATTCTTTCTGAGGTCTAATGTTCTGATTAGCTTGTATTTATATAATAAAAATATCCATCTACCCTTCATTTAGTCATATTTTTCTCAGCTTTATATCTACCTAAATTTCTCTTACAGTAACTTTCCAGAGAAGCTCAGATGATTTCAGTATTCCTACTAAGATTCAGAACTTCCATTTTAACGCTGCAAAGGGTTATTCAGCTTTGTAGTGGAAAAATGTGTATCTGACAGTAAATTTAAATAAAGCAAATTCTTTATACATTCAGAATTTTAACAAAAAAAAAAAAAAAAAGGAGAGAGATTTCAAAAGTAGCCATGGGAGGATGCTTCAATTTTACCTTTCTAAGCAAGGTAGAAATGCTATGAAAAAAGGAGCAAGGCATCTAAATTTGAAACAAATGTAGAGGGAGTCAATATACAAAAGAATATAAAGCCTGCAGAGTTCCATATTCCCTGCAACTAATCATGCATTTATCGTCACAAGTTATTATGGTTTTAGACTAGGTTGGATAAGCTTGTAAGACCAAAATGTAAAATACTGTGGATTAAACAACAGATGCACACGCTACATTACTTTTAAAAAAGAAGACTTTTCACAAGGAAAAGCTTTTTTTTTTAAAAAAAAAAAAAAAAAGAATACCAAAACTCACCAGAGGAGGGAGGTGGAACAACAATTCAGAACAAATAGTCTAACAATATGAAAAATACCTCAATTCCTAGATGCGTGAAAGATACCTTTAAACTCAGCAATGCTTTATGAGAAATAGCTAAAGGTAAACAAAATTAGCCTAATACAGAAGGCTGCATTATTTATAAAATTTGGGCAATTTCTGGTGTCTGGTTTTTTGGGGTTTGTTTTTTTTACAAAATTTGCAACATGGGTATATCACTTTAAGTAGCTCTAGTGGAATCTATACGGATGCAAAGAAATTAAAGAAATTAAAAAAAAAAAAAAAAAAGACAAACAGCCCACTTCCTTCAAAGGGTCTCTCACATGATTTTTTTCAATTGGTTGCAAATCCAGACAGAATGCAGAACAAATTTAGGAAGACATTTTTGTTTTGGCTAGGGTTTTATTTTTTGCCAGTTGTAACATTAACTTTCAGAAGATGAACACGCTACCTGAAGCTTGATAAGTCTGTTAAGGGAAGAAAGACTATATGCAAAACATAATAGCGTTCTTCCGAATTTTTAGGCCAAAATGATTACTATGAGGACTCAGATGGCACCACAGCTGAAGTTCTATTATACTTCACTGCTCACAGGAACTTTAAGATTGCTAGTGCCACTTCATTTAATAATGCCAGTAACAGAAACAATAAAGTAAAGAAGCCACACATGCATACCAAATTCATTTTCCCATTTATCTAGATTACAACAGGATGAAAAACAAAACTTCCTCTTTGAATACACAAATGCATTTTGAATTTTCCTTTTTGGTAGATTTGTAGTTATTTTTCTGTAGCTCAGAGATCAAAAGAATAAACAAAACTAAATATGCTTTTCTCCAAAAGATACACAAATATTAGTCACTGATTGCAATTATTGTATACGTGAAAATTATTTTGATTTTAAACCATATGGTCACCTGAAACAGAAGACTCTGAGGTAAAACTTGAAAAGTTGCACAGAAGCTGAACTATTACACAATCAAGAACAAAATGCCTGCCACAAGTGTACAGAGCAATCTTGGAACATGAGGGGTTTTTTAGGCAAATATTACACTTTAACTTTGCTTAGTCAGTAGTACTGAACTATGTAAAGCTTTTCCACTGATAAAAAACTGCCGGAGTTTTTTTTTAAGCAAATTTCATTTTGGTTTTATTTGAAGTTATCAAGGGAGATAATAGTGGACCCTTTTACTCCCTGAAATATCTGGCAGTACACAAAGTCACACTTCCAGATTTAACAAAAAACACCACAACACACACCCATTAGAACAAAAAAAACAAACAAACTTGGGAATCTCTTTTAGAAAACTATAAACATTTAGATTATAGTTAGCAGCAAAAAAGATGGTGTAATTGTTAAATAAACTAGAGAACAACTTCTAATAGTTTATTTGGTTACAATTTACTTTCGATGAGACTCTACAAGATGTATATGGATACTTCTTATTTTGAGAGTGGAAAACCAAATTCATAATTGAAATGTGACAATTTTGACTCCTAATAAAAGAAACTTCTTTTGTTATTACTTTTGCTGTATAAAGACAGCCATCCATAACAAAAGGTATCGTAAAATATTTTTCATAGAATAAAAAGTATGCAGAAAGGCTAGAGGAAGCTAGCTTAAGGTCCAGTGAGTTGGCTTAATAAAATAGTTTACAGAATTACATCATGGAACACCATGAAAAAACATCAAAGCTATAAAATTACTTATGTTTTGCAGGTATGAATATCTATAAATATTTAACAAGTGGGACGCTATTTGTGGAACACCAAGTATGGCATATTATCATCACAGCTGAAATGTTAATGGGTGATCACTCACAGTTATTTTATAGCTAGCTAGACCTCATATTCTGAATTACAGTAGAAGTCTTCACACATAAAAAAGACGATGTGTGTACTTGCAGTATACACTTCTACACCTCTATTCCTGTTTAAAGAAATTTTGATAAATTTTGAACAGAATGAAGAAACCAAGCTAAGACATGCCTTAATGAGCAGCCTAACAAACAAACAAAAAAAAAATTCTAAACCCTGCAGTTCTAAACAAATCCACAAGGTATTCATCTCTTATATGCAGCAATTCATTAAACAGCTTAAAAAAATAACTGAATTATAACAATTTATCATTTTCTTAAAGAAACTAAAATGGAATATTAATGGTTTTTTCCTCACAGTCATCGGAATGCAACGCCATTGAAAAATTCAACAGTGAGACAGGGCTGGAAATAGAAAACCAAAGCCCTGAACATTTTGCTTCAAATGAGTCTTTCAGAGATTTTTCAGCTGTAAAGTCCATGTCAGCATTATATAGCAAAGCACCTTTAATTGCCCCGAAGAAACAGGAAATAAACCTCTTCCCTCTCCACTTCGGTTTCCATCTTCACTCATTCACCGTACATCAAAGGGAAGCAACGCAACCTGACACACAAGGACTATTCCCCTCAGTGATCCGGCAGGTGCTGAGGCCAGACAGAAAGCCTGTTTTCCACAGCCCTTTACCTTGTTTGATCGCTGGTTACTTTTGATCTGACACTGCCCTCACACTAGTAATGACTTCCCCCTCGCAGAACCCACCTCGCATCTGTCACCCAGAATAAAGGGTATCACACTGCGCCCTGACAAGGCCTATGGCCATTAGATGTGCTGCCAGCGACAGGCTCCCCAGCTCCCACCATTTCCAATTCAGCTCCCTTTGTTCTGCTGGGTACCGGGGCCAGGGCACCGGTGACAACAGAAAGGATTATACACCAGCTGTGAAGCTGAGCCTTCATGAATTTATATCTTTTCATCTCTGCTTCATCGTCTCCTTAAATGCAGTGAACTTCATGGTGGTTACTATGAAATACACGTCCAACAAATGTTATGGAAAGTTTGTTTAAATCCTCTTTCCCCAGAAAAGAAAAGCCAGTGAATGTCCTCCAGTTAAACTGAGAAGCACTTCTTTTTCCCTCCAACTATTATTATTAAAGTTTTCCAACTGATATTGCAGGAGGTCACTAAAGGCCAGCTGGCTGGTAGCACTGAAAGGGCAGAGAAAGTGAGAGGTGAAGGGTATGATTTTTGGTTTAATGAAAAAACTGTTTTGAGAGTTAAATGAGAGTTCTTTATATCCATTTTTTCTCTGGACCCATTGCGTGTTTTAACAGCAAGTAAAGAAAAACAGGGGACGATTTTAAATTAGATCATGTTACTTGGAGAATTTATTAAAAAAGCCTAAAAACTACACAGATAGTACTACACAAAATAAGATAAAATGGGTTTTGTTTTAGCTTTTAATTACAGGTATTTTAATGGTCATCTTGTTCGAATTTCACTGTGGTAACATATATTTGAAAGAAATAAAAACTTTTTTGGTCTGCAAGTCCAGTTAAAGTCCAGTATTTATTTCAGACTAATCTTTACTTTAGACTAAATGGAAGCCATCTGAACAAGGTCAACATAATGCCAAGTCTGACCATGTCTTACACATAAGCCAGGCCTGCACACTCAGTGCGGTACTAACGGGCATGCACTCAGTGACAGCAGTGCATACAACGTGTCTGCGCTTCCTACTACCACCCAGCGGGGGGCAGGGGGTGGATAGGAAAGGGCAAGTTAAAAAAAAACCTGAAAAACACAAAACCAGCAACCCAAAAACCCCCCACCACACACACACATACCAGCTTGTCCTCTACAGATCAAATCCTAGTGAATAACTGTTCTGTGCAAAGCTGAACAGATCCTACTGTCAGCTAAGTGCCCGTTATTCAGGGATTCTTGCTGGTAATTTCTCTTCCCTCTTCATAGAAGTCCTAAAACTTCTGTTCTGATGAGAAACAGCAATCTTCTTGAAATTTTACTCTTTTTTGTACTGGGTGGAGGGAAGATGCCACTCTTGATGGCATCAGGCAGATTTAAAGCTAACCAAACTGACCTTGAACAAACTTGGTGTCAATAAGTGGAAACTCAAAATAAACTGTGAAAGTATACCAGGCAAAGAGAAAAGTGCTCAACAGAAGGAATGCTTGAGGGGAAAAAAAAAAAAAATAATAAAAAAAAAAAATCACTTCAGTCATCTTAAAAGGATCTCAATAACACTGAATAACAACAAGGTGAAAATTATGGTGTCGCATCATAATTGTAATCTACTACTTGAATTTGAAAAGGAATTAAGATCTGCAAAGACAGAAGTCCTTTGCCTCCTTCACACAGTTTGCAAGAAAGAACAATAAAAAAAAAGTCTTTGTGACAGAAATTGTAACAATCAATAAATATTTTCTACATAGACCATTTGCACTATATAGAAAAAAGTGAGTTAGTTACTAAAAGACACGCTATCTCTATAACAACTAAATTACATTCAGTAACAAAGATAAAACCTCCACAAAATTATCTAGCTTTCAGAGGAGAAAAGGTAAGGAAAAAAATGCGGACATACACAAATGTCATGTAAAGAATAAAAAAATAATCCCATACTCCATATAAAAGTTTACTTTTTTTAATTAAGGTCAGCATTTCATGTTGCTACTGTTAAATCAAAATTCTCAATCAAAAAAGAGTCTAATTTTTCTTTTTATCTGAAGCTTTGGAATTCTAGTTTGCTTGGCTGGGGGGCAGATAGAGTTTTGAAAAAGATAGGAGACTAAAACTAAAAAAAAAGTCCACCTTTGATTATAATAATAAAATAGTTTGCCTGAAATATACAATAATTAAGTGGAGGAAAAATCCTCCTTTCCACCCCCACCCCCACCCTGAGCAGTCCACAGTGGTCAGAAAAAAACACATTCATAATAACAGAAATAGAATATTGAAGCTGAATTGTCAGCCTCAATGCATCAGAAGAACTCACACGTTGGCAATGACTCATGAGATTCAGCAAATAATGTTGTGTGTTGGGCCTTTTAAAAAACAAAAAGAAACCACAATTTTGACACAGCAGAGTTCTTCACCCTATACACATGCATACAATTTACTTCAACTAAGTGAAATTTAAAATAGCAAATCTAAGCATTTTATAAATCAATATGAAATTATTTACATAATATTAAGTTTGTGTTTAGAGGAGGAAAACAAGAAACAACATGAATATTGCATGACAAAATGCCTCTAATTTCAAGAGTAATTCAAGGACTATACAAACAGCAGCTACTGGTTAGTGAGTAATTTAAAGCTTCGCTATCTGTGTAATTCACATATGGTATGTCTACAAACTGATTTTGGCACTTGCTGGCTCAAAAACTCATACAGAAATAGTTTAAAATGATAAATTTTTTGTTTACTTTATAAAAAACAGTGTTAATATAATAGATTGGACTTCATTGAGACATCAGAGTACACGTATATTTTAGTTAAAAGTTCACAAAGTTATAAATGAGGCACCATCACTGACTGGGTACCTGTCTACTAGACAGCTCTTAGCCTTTACTCTACTTAACAAATTTGTCTTTTTTAAAGACAGTTTTGTATAATTGAAATCCATTGGTAAATGCTCATAATATACACATGGTAGCATAGCATAAAACACAAAAATATCCCTGACAACTTACACCTGCAAACTGCATGACAGAAGTCTATCTATGGCAGAAAACTCCAGCTCAGTTGTGATTTAATTTTTCACACTGTGCTGTATAGCTGTCTCAGATTTCACATTTCAGGATTAATCCAAACCCAGACTCAATGTTTTAAGATGCAATTCCCCCCTCACCTTTTCATTTTGAGGAAACTATACACCATGAACATGTTCAAGAATGAATTTTCCCAAGCTAGTCTGATACATATAACCTACAACTTTTATTCCACATCTTTACATTACTTTGGTAATTCTGCCCCCACCCCACTCCCCCCAAAAAAAGAAGAAAGAAAATTATTTTGGGGGATTTGCCCACCACTTCCCATTCCTTTCCACCAGAGAAAGGCCAGAACAGGCTGTAAACCTGTATATGTTTGGAGAGCAGAGTCACTTATGAGACGACTGATCTATCCTCTGATTATGCCTACCCTCAACTTTAAGGGGATCCATGGAGAAAGAAGTAGGAATGAAGTTTAGAGCACCCCTTAAGAAGTCTCTTCTCAATATCACAGAACATATGACTTCTGGGAAAGCAAGTGTAGTTTATTTGTCTTGAGGACTTAACCATCAACGTTTTCCAGAACTTTTCTCATTCTTTGTAATCCCCAAGCTATATTCTCCAATTGATTACCACCCACCCAGCCCCAAACCCTCAAAAGAAAAAAAAAAAAAAAAACAAACCCAAAACCCATGCAAACCCACCACCAAGCAACTTAATTTTTCCAAAACAAAAGCTTGGCATCCTAGTTAAAGCTGGAAAAAAAAAAAAAAAAAAAAAAAAAATACGGTACTGCCATGGTCTGGTTCTTCAGCACATTCATAGAATCATATAGAATCCCAGAATGGTTTGGGTTGCAAGGGACCTGTAAAGGCCATCTAGCCTAAACCCCCTGCAGTGAGCAGGGACATCTTCAACCAGATCAGGTTGCTCAGAGCCCCGTCCCACCTGACCTTGAATGTTTCCAGGGCTGGGGCATCTACCACCTCTCTGGGCAACCCGTTCCAGTGTTTCACTACCCTCATTGTAAAAATTTTTTTCCTTGTATCCCATCTAAATCTACCCTCCTTTAGTTTAAAGCCATTACCCTTTGTCCTGTTACAGCTGGCCCTACTAAAAAGATTTTCGCCATCTTTCCTATAGGCCCCCTTTTAAGTACTAAAAGGCCACAATCAGGTCTCCCCGCAGCCTTTTCTTCAGGCTGAACAAGCCCAACTCTCTCAGCCTGTCCTCATAGGAGAGGTGCTCCAGCCCTCAGATCAAAACCTCAAATTCCCTCCACTAATTTTTGCTACAAGGATGGAAACCCTCACAGACAAAAGTGGGACCTCTTTTTCTAAACTGTTGCATCCATTTTCTACATGGGAGAGAGCCAAGAGCTTCCCATTTGCCTCATTTTTCCATGTTCCTCACATACAATCACCACAATCATAGAATCGTTTAGGTTGGAAAAGACTTTTCAGATCATCAAGTGCAACCGTTAACCTAACCCTGCCATCCCACCACTAAACCATGTCCCTAAGCACCTCGTCTGCCCCGCTTCTAAATACCTCCAGGGATGGGGACTCGATCACTTCCTTAGGCAGCCCGTTCCAATGCTTGACAACCCTTTCAGTGAAAAAATTTTTCCTCATGTTCAACCTAAACCAGCCGTGACGCAAGTTGAGGCCA
>NW_009258669.1:4176339-4180594 GCF_000687185.1 Egretta garzetta
GCCTTGGCCACCTGAGCCCACTGCCGGCTCCTATTGAGCCGGCTGTCAACCAGCACCCCCAGGTCTTTTTCTGGCATGCAGCTTTCCAGCCACTCCTCTCCCCAAGCCTGTAGGAATAGGAATGTAGATGAGGAAAAACAAATTAACAAAAAAACAACAGAACACCATGATTGCCCGCTTGTTCTTGATCCTACACTTAGAGCAGTCCCTGGTATCTAGGGAAGAAATTTCAGGTAGCCTTACCAAATATTTTCAGAAAATTAAAAAAAAAAAAAAAAAAACCAAACAAACAAAAAACCAAAAAAAACCACCCCAGAAAATGTTCATATTGTGCCATGTTGTGCCACACTGTTCTATACATATTTAGCTAAGTAACCCATCTCAGAATGAATTATATTTAACATAGACGGTATGTATAGGCAGAAAATAGTAATGCTATTTTCTTTTCAAACCTTGGGTTGAACACAGGCAAGCTGTATTTTTCAGAGGACAATAAAAGACCAAAAGCACATCTTTTATACTGTGGTGGTTTCCCCTGCTAATTGGTACAGAAAAAAAATGCATTTTAAGGATTCATAAGCAGACATTCACGGAGATTTCTTACTTTTTTTATGAAAAATTAGAACTTCTCTAAGTAAAATATTTGCTCACACACATACTCTCTAGCTAGAAGAGAAACTTCTGTCCAAAGTAATCAAGGAGGCAATGTTATATACAACTGAAAACTTAAGCTCTTAAAATGGAAATTGTTGTGCTATATTTACATAGGTAATACAAACTGCACAGACAGCAATATTAAATTAATTGGTAGTTCTTCAATAATATTTGTTTCCAAAATCAACAGCTGCTTTTACAAAAATGTTGATTTTGTGGTGTATAAGAGACTAGTAATTACTCCTTACACTCATGAGCCTAACTTTTCTGCACGACAAGATTAAATCAAGAAAGCCATAATCATGTGTCTTCTGAATACAACTACAAACAGGCTAACCAGCAATAACAATAATAATTATGTCCCCTTTCCATGTAGTTCAGGAAAGAAAATAAGTTGCAGTGTTCACTTAAAAAAAAAAAAAAGAAAAAAAAATTAATTTCAACTTTTAGAAATTAGAGAAATTCAGTGTTACTTTTAAGATAGCCAAATCTGTCAGAAACAACTATTCCTGGAGAATTAGTCAGGTGGAAGGGGATTGCACTCTCCCTGTGATGAACAGGAGAACTATTGCAGAAGTCAATTGTCCTAGTGAAAACAGCCACAGCATACCAACAATTCCAGCATGGCAGACTTGATACATAAGAATGACATCATTAACAGAGTTACCAGATGAAAGGAACAATTTATTTTGGGCACAAAGTCTTAAGCCAAGGTATCTAAATCTTTGATCTGCCTCTTGCCTTTTATTATGCATCAAAATTTATCTTCTTTCAAAGCAGCATTTCCTACAAATACCAGCAGTAGAAAGCTATAAAGCATGTTTAATTCAAGAAGAATCTATTAAAATTTCTTTTTGAACTACTAGACAAGAATACTACACTTTTGCTTGCAAATTTTCTCTAAAAATATAAACCCAATAATATTATAGAATTAAATATTTAAATTCTTGTTCTTCAAATAACATGCTAAAATGGTGGAGCATTTATACATATACTATACTACAAGAACTTCTGCACAGCTAGTTGTAAACCAACTGCAATCAAAGAGACACTCTTCAGATCAAAAAAGCTTATACCACCACAAGCACCATCTTCAAATGTTTTAATGTACATTTAGTATCTTTAATATGCTTTATTACTTCTATCACCTTCTTCATCTTCAAACTTAAAAGCCAGTACGAAATGACAAGTAGAAATTGTTCTGCAGACACAAGAAATATCTGCACCTTACAAATCATGACATTAGCATCACACGATACCACTTTTTTATGCATGATGAAGTAAATAGCTTAAAATTGACAAAGATGGTCAAAATAGGTATCTAGATTTAGTTATTTCTTGTTACAACACCTATTTAAAAAGCACTTGGAATTTTCCTTAAAAATAATTACAGTTTGAGGAGTTTGAAGTATTTGTTTCAACCTTCTACTTGTCTCTAATTTGATGTATGCGCTGTACTATCATCATCTTCATAGGATCAGAGCATTTTCTTAGCAAATCACAAGTTAGCATAAAAATTAAAACTTCACCTAGCAGCTTTTTGCATTACCTCACCCAAGGTTTATTTTAGGGAAGTAAGGTGTAGATTCACAGATATATTAGACCTGTTCCTACAGTCATGCTGCTGAGTGAATGGCTACATCGATGTAAAAGCAGGAAGAAAAGAAACTGAAACAGCAGTATCTCACCAAACAGGATATCGCCTTCTTTTCAGTCCAAGAAGAGAGCACTTTACAGGAGAGGAAAACAATTACCTACATGAATGTATGTTACCCAGTCGTTTTCTGGGACCACACAGTAATGCAGCTAAACTATCACCTGCATGAAAGTAAGAAGTAAGCTACTTCCATGTTACCAGAAATGTCATTCCTGCAGTGAAAACACTGGAATTACCTTCAGAGTCAAAAAAAGTTTTGAATTTCCAGATAATGCCAACAACAACAGAAATAAGGAATACGGAGGAGGGAGGTAGAGACCTTCACAAGACATCACAGCCCTACCAGATATAATCACAAGAACTTTGCTACCTTGAGCCAAAAAAAATATTACTGCCTCCAAAGAATGATTATGTTCTTTGTTTTCAGTTCATATAGTAGTATAAATATCAAAGTAGCATCATTCAAATTTAAAATTCACTGTCCAGACTTCTTTTCTTCCAGCAAGAGAAAAAGCCAAAAAAAAAAAAACACTACCAACAAAAAAACCCCCAAATTAAACAAAAAATGCCCAACCAACCTAACTTATCTCTACAGCCACCAGACTTCCACAAGTTTCACAAGGTTACACAAGGGCTAGTATCACAGCTGAAAAAAATGAAATGTCAGCTGTAGCAATCCTTACATATTAGTTCATTTGCAATACTTTTCCCAAGTAAGATAAAACTTCTGTAGTAGGGAGAAAAAAAAAAAAGCAAAGAACATCTACAAGAGGCACATACCGTAAACAGTTTTAGCTCAAACACTTACAATTTCTATCGCATTAAGTGCACTGCAATACTCATTTGTTACTGCAAGTTTGTTGCAAATACTTCAAAATCTGGAGAAATTATCATCTATGAGCAACACAGACTGTACAGTGATAAGAGACATTTTAAAAAAAAATGAGAAACAAGACATTATCACAAGAATGGCTCCTATAGGAAGAAGGTATTTTCTAAGACATTCTGAGATGTAATGGGCAGTACTAAAAATGGAAAAAATGATTCTACGTGCAGCTGTTCTGAAATACACAAAACAAATTTCTGAAGTATCCAGCACTTTTTTTCAGAAATGCCTAAAACCACAGAAATTCTCAACCACTACTGCATTCTAGAAATTCACATTTCATGAACTAGTAACTGTATTTCAGTAGTATGTGTTGAAATAATACAATTTTAGGAAGACAATAACAAAACTCTGACTCGTGTTAGACAGTACAGGTATACTTAAGTAGTCCTTAGTATTTTTAAAAGGCTGCATAAGATTAACAGCTATCACTCCCCACCCAAAAAAATCAGACTTCAATGCAACCCAAACCTATATTTTCACGTATTTTAAATTGTTAAGATTTTAAAGAAAATTCTAAAACTGTATTTATAATAGTTTCTTTTTGAAACTGCAAAATGTCTCCAAATATGAACAGATTTGGAAATACAATAAGAGAACTGCACAGATGCAAAGAGCTGCAAGCGAAGTTAACATTCTGTGCAAGGTAAACACCTCTTTTGTATCATCTACATTCTTGTTGCAAAGCCTGACTGCAGTAAACTGGCTAACCCTACCTCTGGTGCCAAATCACAGAGCATCAGAAGCGTTACATCTCTAAACACACAAGGCCTAGGAACAAATCTTTGGGGCACGTGACATTTGTGTTAATCAGAAGCGCAGCTACACCTTTAACAGCAGCACTGTTTGTGTGATCATTGCTGCAAAAATGCAATCCTTGGAGGTAGTCAGAAGAAGTCTTCTGGAAAACTGCAGTTGCCATTGCACACTCACTCATGAAGCAGGCCCATTGGCTTACATTTAACAAAACTAGCAATTTTTTTTTCTTTTGGGAGGGAGGAAAATACTTTGAGAGAACCTCGGGGTTGGTGGTTGGTTTTTTTTTTTGGGGGGGGGGG
>NW_009258669.1:4180685-4195174 GCF_000687185.1 Egretta garzetta
AGCATGCTCCTGCCCTCACATCAGCTGTTTGACAGACCTACTACCTTCTCAAACTCACTGCACAGTGACCTCAACTTACCAATCCAGCAGAAAACTACTCATTTTTAACACCCCCCACTCCACAGGTTGAGATCACCCAGGTTAGAACAGTGGAGACAGCGCATGGGAAGAAAGTGGCAGCACGCAGTGGAACTCATTCCTTGCAATAAACTCCATTTTGCAGAACTTAGCCATACCTTGTGATTGCTTTTCACAAATGGCACAAGCAGCTAGTGAGCTCAGATACTCATCTACCCTACACAGCATTTATCTCTTAAGAGCTGGAGTATCAACTTACACAGCCTAACTTTTTTTTTTCCCAGCCCTTACTCGTAAGGTAAGATCATTTCAAAGCATTTACTTGCATGTGTTTCATTCTCAATTAACCACTCTGAAGCCTGAAAGAAACAAACTTACTCTTTATCTCTTGTATAGATTCGCCCTCCAAATACCAATGCTGTCCTACAACATTTAAGTACTAGTTAGATAGTATTATACTAACGGTAGCAACCACCACTTTTGTTCACCCTTCAAAATGTTATTACTGTTTTCCATTTCAGCTTACACACAGTTCTATGTTTAAGCAAAAAAAAAATATTTTAAAAAAACCATACTTTCCATGCCCATTTGATCTTTTTCATCATAATTTTGTAACCTAGATTTTTTTCTAACTTATATTTTCATAGTTTATACAGAAAATATTCTTAAACCAGTCTTATTTTACTGAACTGGTAGGAGACAGAACACCAGCACAATCTTTTCCACCATTGTGTTTTAACCCCTGCCAGCAGCTTGGCCCCATGCAGCTGCTCAGCTCACTGACCCGCATAACGTGATGACTTGGGAAGACAAATGCCATCCCTCTGATTGTTCCCCCCTTCCTTCTTCTTCCCCCAGCTCTATATGCTGAGCAGGACGTCATATGATGTGGGACATCCCTTTGGTCAGTTGGAGCCAGCTGTCCTGGCTGTGCCCCCTGCCAGCTTCTTGTACACCCCCAGCCTGCTCCCTAGTGGGGTGGAGTGAGGAGCGGCAAAGGCCATGACTCTGTGTAAGCACTTCTCAGTTATCAACACTGTTTTGGTAACAAATCCAAAACCTATCACCACATGAACTATTATGAAGAAGTTTCAGCCAAACACACTACACTTACAAAATCATTCCTACATTCAGTTTAGTATGCACTCATGCATTCAAGTCCCAGACAGATACGTATCTATAACCCTTAACCCTCTCAAAACTTAAAAGGTTTAAAAATAATTTTCTATTTTTAGAAAACAAGAACTTCTGCATAATGTCAGAGGAAGTTACAAACCCCACATACACAAAAAAAACACCATCCAGATGCAATGGAGTAAGGGGACCAGAAGACAGTCACAAGTTGCTGTCTGAAGACCACACCAGCAACACAATCTTTAAGAAAGCTTCAGACACAGCAGAACTTTCAAATGGTTAATATCGTAAAAATAAAATAATAAAAAGTTAAGATACAATACAGAAGAAAGAAGGAACACTAAATTAAAGGCTCTGGGAAAAATACTGGGGCAGAGCTGCACATAGCTCTGAAAGGTAGAACAGGATGTTCAAGATTAGCCACAGTAAGTATAACAGTACCTATGTCTAAAGCCCAGAGTTTCTTAAGAAATAGCATTCCAGATAAAAGAACAATGACAGTTGAAAGACCATAGCAAATTCTACAGTAAAGAAGGCTAGATTTTCTAGGACGATGAAAGTCAGTAATATGTGGAACACGAAAACCAGGTTTAGATATTGATGAAAAATTTACAATCAAAAGCTCTCAGCTAAGTGTAAATCCAAAGATGTATGCTTCTGGGGCACTGCTCTTGCAGTTCAAAAGTTACAACAATTTAACCTTGACTCAAAAAAGGCAATATTTAGAATAGTTTGAGCAGTTCATTCTCCATGTCCACTCAGTTTGTCCTGTAACATATGTGCCAACAACGTAGTATTTTGGTGAATACAAATATTTGGAAGAGCATCTCAAGATATCCGTGAGAGAACATGAATGTATTTGTTCCCAGATAGTGGTCACTATAGCAGCATGAGGAGAGGGAATGTAGACATTTGTAGAACTTACTTCCATTACACCTAATTGCATATAAGGTTTGATCTCTCACCGTTTAAACTATGTAAAGTTATAGTCAAGTTATTTGGGAAACAAAGTGTTTTCTTCCAGCTTCAGAAATTTGACAAGTTCATTTTTTCTAGCTTCACACAGATAAAAAGTTCAACTGGAATTTGCTGGAACAGATTATATAAACAAAGATGCCTGTCTGTCATTCATTATTTTTACATAATCTTCTCTTAGTCCTACACAAATAAAAGCGTATTTGTATTATCTTTGATGGATGCAAATTACCACCATTTTAAAATAATGATACTGACAGTTTTAAGGATTTGCTTCACAGCATCATATTTGTGATCTCTTTCAGTAAGAAGCATCACAGCTCACTGGGAGCAATAATATCAGTTTTGATTTATTGCTATCCTTAAGTGAATGGCTGAAGCTTTTTACCAGGTACAACATGGGTCAAGATACCGACTTAACAAATGAAGAATTAAAAGTGATTCATCTGGAGTTTGCCAGTGGTCTCTTTCCCACAAAATATACCTAGACTGAAAATCCAAAAATAACCCATTCTCCCCCCAAGAAAAAAACTAAAGAAGTTGAAGACTTTTCTTACAACTCAGTTTAGGTGACTATTATCTAGCAACACACATTCTATTAAAGAATATATTTTAGAGGAAAGATTTTTCACTCTAGTACCATGGAATTCTGTTTGTGACCAAAGTAGTGCAATAAAACTTCGATATTGACCCATATGGCAATTAAATATAGATATTTCAATCAAACAAAAAAGCTCCATATCCAGCTACCAATCCCTGGTCACCAGATTTTTAGATTGGATTAAAAGCTCAAAAACTTGTTCAACAATAACAGCAGCCAAAAACCCCACAAAACAAAACCAAAAAAAACAAAAAAAAGTGCCTAAACTCCAATTTAATTAAAGATCTAGTATGTCCATTATAATTTATATAAATCTACCCTACATAATCGAACTTAGACATTTTACATAGTTCAGTATCAATTTCAGTAAGCAGACTGAAGCATGTATTTTCTCGTGAAATTTATTAATTACTGGAATCCAGAAGAGAAAAAAATATTCAATTTCACTGCATACATCTTTTTCAGTATAGCAGTAACATATTATTACAAAGGTTTTATAGCTTCAGTAAAAGCTTCTTTTGAAGACAATGTGCTTTTGCAACTTTCTATTCATTTGTTTTTACTTACTTCATACTTTATATAAAAAGTGCTAACAGGTCAAATTAGACAAAATACCATAACAGTTGAAGAAGTTGTACAGGCATCCTCTGAGCTGACTAATTATATTTTAACCTTCTACTTGCAGTTTGACAGAGTGCTTAATAAAAACAAAACATTGCAGGCTCTACAAATACAGAAATACCCTATAATACTGCCATTGCATTTGGTGCATATTTCAATTATGATATACAACGGCTCTTTCAATAACTATACAAAAAGCTTAAAATTTGACTTATTGTTAAAACGCCCATCTTGCTGCAATTTTCTTGTAGGTTGCTTTCAGGTTTTCTGTATTACCTCCATCCATTTGGATTTTTAGTACCTGAATCTTCAATACTGAGAATATTATTCATTATAGTTATTTGTAAGTTTTATGTACAAGTTCACTAACATGCCAGTTGTTAATGTGCAGGCATCAGCACACATCACTTGAATGTACAAATAAATTTATTTAACCTTTTCAAAAATCACATGCAAAATATATCATCTGCAAGTATCAATTGAATAATCTTATACTGTTGACCAAAAAGTAGAAAAGAAAGTTCTGCATCAGCCACTTTTCCACTCCTGTTTTACTCCATCTCTCATTCTTTGTCATTATGTTAAATTTACGGTGTATACACTCCATAGTTTTATACAAAAATATTCATAAAGTGGTAACAAACTGCAGCCTGAAGAATTATTTTAAGTGGTATAATGCCTGATTTTATATCAATATAAAAACTGATAGTCTTTTAAACTTTAAAGCAGGTAGACATAACACATGTAACCTAACAGAGTCCAAAACATAATGCAAAAATATATATTACAAGTCCAGTTTTTAGTTGCTTTTAAAATGTATACACATACACACACACCATACATGACAAGTCAACTCACAACATCTAACAGTTGGTTAAAAAGCTCAATTATATAATGCAGTACTTGTTAGAAAAAAAAGAAAAAAATGCAAAGAGTAGTGAAACTATATAGCTGACCTTATTATTAAGCCATTGTATTTACGTGTACAGTCAAGCATTTGAAAGGGGTATACAACCAGCTTTACAAGAAAATTACAGTCTGTACATTCTATTTCTGCATAGTATATAGTATAGAGAAGCTGCACTAGTATTTATAAAGAGACTGAACTCGGGGAATTGGCAATGGGACATGGAGCCATTCACTTCTACCAGTGGCCCAGGTCTGTGGTAACTGAAGTTAAATCATTTGACAGATGGTCAGTAGTTTTTATGAAATAAGCTGGTGCTTTCAGTCCAGTTCCTGGTGCTTTTGTGATGTGGATATCTATCCACTATCACAAATGGGTACTCCCGTTGGCAGCCACAGTAATGATTGAGTGAGCATGGAGACTGAACAAGCCTCTTAACCCCTGCTAGAGGTCTCTCTCTAGGTCAGGGTTTGCAGCACTTTGGTGGGGCAGTGGGGTGAAGCTTGCACTGCTGCTGCTGCTCATGATGTACCTGTTTAGTGGACAAAAAGAGGACTTCAGTTTCCAATGCTGTCAGTCTGAAGAGTTTCACAAACACTGAATTCATGTTAAAATTAAATTTTCTTTCACCTCCTCAAATGCAAAGTTTCCACATTGAAAACAAATATTTGAAGGGTGGAGGATAGGGGACAGGAATAATACAAAAAGACGAAGCATTAGCCAAGGTTAAAAACAAACAAAAAAACACAAAAACCCATACCCTGCAACTCTTGAGTAAAATCTCCTCCTGCAGAGATAAGATGTCTTTTGAACAATACATAGAAAAATACTTTCAATACAACTTAAAGTTCTACACTTAAAACCTAAAATGCGGTGTTGAGCATTAAGCTGAAAATTATCACTTTAAGGGGCTCCTAATTTATCTGACACCAAGGGTTTAACCAGTTAGTTTACCTCTCTTACAAATACCCTTGAAATGTAACTGAAGAGTGAGACACCTGAAGTACTTTTGGTTTACACTATTAAAAAATAAAGTAAGAAAATCCACATTATTAGACAAGGATGTGCATAAAATAATTTGCCTCAAAAAGCAAAATTTCCTGTGTTGTATTCCTAAACACACATCCCCAGAAGACACTCTTGGCCTGTAAGAAGCCACAAGTTCAAAACCGTGTTATCATTGCAAAAGGTGGTCTAATCTAGGAATGAGTAAAAAGCAAATCAAGGAATAACAGTTGGTTTTCTCCAAGGTTTTGCTCAGGATCTCCAGTAGTGGTTAGTTTCAGCTAATTCACTTCATACTCAGTATATCTAGTACAGATCACAGAATGGTTTGGGTTGGAAGGGACCTTTAGAGGCCATCTAGCCCAACCCAGCTGCAGTGACCAGGGACACCTTTAACTAGATCAGGTTGCTCAGAGCCCCGTCCAACCTGACCTTGAATGTTTCCAGGGCTGGGGCATCTACCACCTCTCTGGGCAAACCTGTTCCAAGATATACACATTTCCATCATAGAGTCTTTGAACTCATTCTATTTCAAAAGAACACAAAATACCCCATAATGTCCCCAAATTCCATCATTCTTCTCCTTCCTCTTTGCTAATATTTAATGAACTAGAGACAAAGCAAACCTCTTCAAATGCTTCAATAAGAATACACATAACTACACTGCAAGAGTCAAATGCTATTTAGTTGAGTAAGCTTTGTTATACTAACAGTCGGAAGACATTTAAGAACTACTTAGACAGCAATCCTGGCAGCTGAACCGAAGAGAAAACAGGATCTGTGGAAACAGCACAATATTCAGAAGTTACCTGCTGTGTATTGGTAATTCACTACAGCAAAGACTCAAATACCTGTGACCACTACAAAGTCAACACCGCCACCTAAGGGTGACAACAAAGTATTGTATTTATTGCCAGATTATTTACAGAAACGTTTATATAGAAAATGAAGTCTGACACCTGCATAGTGATTTAAATGCCTTTACAGCAAATATTTATGCACAAGCATGCAATCTTCACTTTTTCCTTCTATTGACATCAAACTCGGCATGAATGTTTTAGCTTAAGAACTATACTACAGAAACTGCCCGTGTCAAAATGCAACAGTTCTAAGCAAAAAAAAAACCCACAAAAAAATCAAACTCTGAGAAATAAGGTTGTATCAGTCAGATTTCCAAAGAAATGATCAAACCATTTTGTTTTGTTGTAAAAATGAGCGAAGTGAATGTTTCAAAAGGGAAGCTTATTGAAAGATGCAGCTTTTAGTAACTTTCCAATGCGGCTTTTAACACTGAACAGATGTCTCAAATGGTTCTTATGAAAGCATGTTTTCCTATATCTCAGCTTAGTTTCAGTTTAGTTATTCAATGCATTTTTAATGCACTGAACATTATTTTTACAGTACATTAGCCATTTTTGATGCATATGTAACTAACATGTTTGACAAACTAAAATACAAGAGGGACTTTATCATTACTAGTGAACACTACCAACAATGTCATCTGTAAGGAGTTTTTGCTTCAGAAAGCTCTAATTTAATACTTGACAGAAGATGAATCACTATTGTCCAAAGCTATGATATACAGTAGAGAAATCAATCTCAGTATTGGCATCGTCTTTAATATGTATGCGTAAGTTTAGCAAGTAAATAGTCCTGTATGTGCATTCTGTGTCTACAAAGAAAACCAGCCAACAGTCTCCTGAAGAACACAAGTTTTTAAATAAAAAATACATGTGTATTTATATACATAATTGAAGGGGAAAAGTCTGGAACAACTATAGTTCTTTTCAAAGCCTCAAAACAATGAAATAAGCTAGTTAGAAAGTATTGTGAGAAAGTATTCACAAAGCAGCATGGGAAAACGACCCTTCTGAAATTTCTCTTAGGAAAACAACATTTTTAAGTAATTATATGCAAATATTGAGATAGTATACGGAAGGGGGGGGGGCAGGGAACTCACAGTCTTTATGAATATTTGTCCCCCAAAGTCTCTTTCCTTTACTTGTTACCAGTGAAAAAGTACTTTATTTCAACACATTCTAAACACCAGTAGTTCACATCATCAGATGAGGTGAGTTTCGTATCCCTCATAACACTGACTCTTCTCCTCAAACAATTTGCCTGGACTAAACTCAAAGCAAAGTGCTCTCTACTCTCCACGTCTGCCCTGTGTCGTGCACAAAGGCCTTTGGGCACACTGCTGAAGTGTTTTGTAGCTGACACGGATGAAGAAGAAAGAGAACTGCTTTCCAAAGTCAAGAGGTGGGCGGTCTCAGTAAAACACATAAGGATAAATAAATCACTATACTGTGATTATTCAGAAAATATGAAAATGAAGTTTATTTTGTCCTACAGATTTTTATACTAAGTTGATTCCAGTCAATGCTTTAAAAGGGTATATTAACTATTTAATTATATGACCTAAAACTGACATGCTTTTTTTCCAAAATGAAAACTGTTTGTTATTCACATATCTTAAGTATTATAGTTTCTATCAAACATAGTGCCACAGTTAACAAATTTCTACTCTGTATTACCTGCTACAAACTGCAAAGTTGGGCAGAATACTACCAGAATACTCATCTTTAAAAGCATCATTAAATAATTATCTCTAAAATATTTACTGTAGAAGTTCTCACACATCAAGCATGAAAAAAGATTATCAAACACACTGCCACTTGGGCTAAAATGTTGTTACCTTGAAATGTCCCCTGCTCACAGCAGACACTGTTCCTGGATAGAGTTGAAAGACATACAAGGAACTAGAAACGTGGTCAGGTTAGACCATAACTACCTTAATCATAGAATAGAATCATATCTGGGAACCATCAGACAAATACTTGTCTTTAAGCCATCTACTTTACAAGATCATTTTATTGGAAAGAGAGAAATGCTGCCAGCATTCCAACTGTAGTAGCTTAATTGCAGTATTATTTCCCATCTACCCACAAACGAGCTTGTAAAAAAGAGAGGAAAGTAAGAAAGCATTGAGGTAGGAATGCTGTCATCCTGTTATAGTATCTAAAAGTCCATCTCCCTTCATCTTTAGAAGTGACTTCTCTTCATCCACATCTAATTGACCATGAAAAAACCACACACACTGGGTGGAATAGGGAGGTATAAATCTGTAACTCCCACCTGCTAAGTTCAGCAACCATTGTATTATAATTTTAGCCATAAAGTCACTCAGTTAAGGAAAGGCAATGACAAAGAAATTAGTGTGTAAAAGCATCACAGTCAAGTGGAAAAGGGTTCTCCCAGCTCTAAAATGGAACTCCCACACCTAGGCCTCCTCCATTCATAAGGAGGAAATGGAGAGTTTACACTGCTGGTGCAAAATTTCGTCTGGGGGCAACCCTTCCCTTTGGGTGCACTGTAGTCACAAAGTTATTCTGCATCTCTCTACAAAGAAGTCGCAAAACCGTTTAGGGCTCCATTCTTCTGAGAAGGCTGCAATGAAAAGTGTTAATTTTCCTTGACAATTCAGGTTAAGTACAGCTGCACTCCACATCTCAGTGAGAGTACTGCGTGGTAGGGTGAAGCAGTCCTGATTTTTCAGCTGAAGCTGTGTACTGCCTATCTGGGGTGGAAAGTCAAAAAAGGGGTTGGTAGAAAGTTAAGAGTGAAATCAGCCAATTCATCTTCCACCAGCTTCACTCACATTAACCACTCATATAAGGCAAACATAACAGTTCTACTCATAGCATTCAATTCCAGCAATGACCATAAAATAGGAAGTCCAACTAAACTCAGCCAAGCAGCTAGAAAATCTCCTAGTTTTGTCTGGGAAGAGTTATAATCTGTTCTTCAACTTACAGCGAATTTCTGTGAGATTGTTTGATTGTATCAGACTGCCTGGGAACAGATAAGGAAAGACAACATACTGGCACACTTCATAACTCCTGCAACTTTAGTTTGGGGGGTGTGTGTGTCCCCAAATAGGTTCCCTATTTGGCCAGTATGCTTCAGAAAAGAGACTTTGCATATAAATTACTCTTCCATTCAAAGGACAGAAGAAAAATAAACATATTTTGAAAAGATACAAATCACGAACAGTTATGCAAACAACAACCAACTTGTGTTAAGTTAGCCTTGCAATGTTAACTCTTCCCTCACACATCCATTGCACCCATTTATTTTTTTTTGCAGCTTCGACTTATTACTATGACATAATCAGCATTTCAAAGAAAGGAAAGGGTCTATTTTTCTGTGAAATGCTTAGTATATTAAACAATCAGAATATAAATTCTTCTTTCTCTGTTTCTGCCCAGCAGCCTGATAATGGAGTTACTTAGCAACAGATGAAGCAACTGAACTGATCCCCATTTCACTGTAAAGTAACTCACAAAGGCATTATTTAGCTGCTGGTTTCCTCTGTATAGATGTATTTTTGAAGTATAAAATCCATTAGTCCGAGACAAGTCTACACGAAAAACCAGCCATCGTGTACCATCTATAATGGACTACACATTTTGAAATTAATAGAAATTGCCTATAAGAGTCACATGATTTTGAGCATCTCCGAAAAAGGAAGAATCAAGAAAATAAAAAACAAAACACACAAACTCGGTGCACAGTATTTACATGGAAGCTTTAAAAAGGGGAGGCGGGGGGGGAGGAGTCTTCTTCCTATAGCAGACTGACAATCCATGAAGCTCAAATACACAAACCAAGCCCTCATGTCAAGTGTATTTTCCTTGCCACAGAATATTTTGATTTCAGAGAATTAATATTTACTTATTTTGAAAACAAACACACACACACACATTTCCCCAAACCACCTTCTTCACCAAAGAGTAGGAAGGTGTGCCACAGCAGACATTAACAGTGGGTTTATTTTAGAAGGCAATCTTAAAAACAAAAGTAACCTACAGAATTTGACAAATCAAACAGTGGATTATCATTTGCCACCAACCATTACTCCCTTTTAAGCTAACTCTGTAGCATTAAACAATTCCTATTTTTTTTTATTTTGGAAGGTGAGAATTTGCATTTCACTACTGCATCAGAACTTCTTCTAAGTTGTTGTTCATCACGCAAAATTACACTTCTAGCAAGATTCAGAAGTCTCTTGCCCCTAACAAGGGGAAAAACACATCAGCTGCTGTTGCTTTATCACCTAGTGGAATCACTAAAGTGTTATTTTATTCTAAAGATTCAACACCCTGGAGTTCACAACTGTGTTACAACTTCTTTCTTGTTAACATTTCTAGACCAAGATTTAAGAAGCTGAATTTGGACTTGACAAAGCTAAACCAACTTTGCCATAAGTTTATTTTTCCCTGAAAATTAAGATTGGGCAGCAGCCTTAAATAAAATTAGACATTAAAAAAAGCCACATTCATGAAAAATTGTGCAAAGAGTTATTTTTGATAATTCATCTCAAATTTTTAGAAGTGATGAAATAATTAAGTTTCCTATTCACTTGAGAGTACATATTTTTGTCTTGTTTCCAATGAAATATTGTTACATTTCCAATAATGAAGGCAAGCAAATAAAGTGCAGGTGAAGAACATCTTTCCTGATTGTGCTAAAAACAAGAAATTTCCTACGTCCCATTTCAACTGAGAACTTAGATGACATTTCAGATAAAAAAACCACAGAACTTTTAAGTGCCAACAATTGTGATGTCAACTTCTTAGGCTACATTTCAGACTATAAAGAGAATAAAAACTTCAATGGCAAGAAGGGTAAGGAAGGCCAAAATAACACCTTAACCACATATTTTTCCAATGATCATGCATTTATGTAGGTATTTGTACATACAGTAATCTTCATGTACAATTAAGTCATCTTTCATCTATAATTATGCAAACCTTGAATATGCACAACAAGTTTCTCCTCTCTCATTCAAGGATAAATGATACTTAGAATTTCCCTACCTTTCTCCAGTTAATTTTTGCAGGAGTATGATTTCCTTCCAGGCTTCTTGGAACTTGCATTTCCCTTTCTTTTTTTTTTAATTAGAAGATTTTCTATGTATTAAGATAAGTATTACAAGGATTAATTTTGACAGTACTGAAGATTTTGTTTTGATAGGGGAGGAGGACACTCTTTTTTTCTCCATTTGAACTATTCTGAGAACTCAGTTTTAGCCAACTTCCTATGATTCTGATCAAAACCACTAAATGTTTTGGGGTTTTTTTTAAAGTAGAAACCATTCTCAAATGAACCATTTTAGGCATTAGTATCTGTTTGTCTATTTAAAGCCAAGTGTCAAACAACTCTGAGTACAAGGTATGCTGTTTTCTTACAAATGCAATTTATTTGTTCCAGTTCAATAGTTTTCAAACTAAAGGTTATAACCCTGACATTAGCTGATAATTAAGAATTCAACTGCAAGCAAATTTTTCTACTTGCAAGAAAAAATAACAAACAAAAAAGTCAAAGTCAGTGCTCTACTATACCATTTAGTAGATACTGGCTTTCCATATTAGAAACCATCACTTCAGAGACTGCTTATACTTGGGTCGTAAGATAGTTTTATTACTCCTCAACAGCTTCCTTCTACCAGGTACAGGCATGCTACTCTACTGCATCCTGATGAGAAAGCAACGTATTTCATGAAAAGATTATCAGAGTTTATTATTTGGAGTCAAGAACCCAACCTCCAAAAATCTTTTAGTTTAAATAAGTTTGCACTTTTTAGAAGGAGAAAAACATACTGGTACAAACAAAAGAAACATTCCGTATAGACTAAGTATTTTCCTACCCAAATCAGGCATCTCCCAAACAATTACTCCTGGAATGTAGCTGGAATAGCATCAGCTTAACTTGTACTTTAAGTCATCTTTTGAGCTATCTATGTAGAAGCTAAATTTTCACAGCTAGAGAACATTTTTCAGTACTGTACTGCCAAAAAGCAGCTATTCAGAAGAAAGTTTTAAACAGACACAAAGCAAGAGAAAGCTCTGATAATGAAAAGGTTGTGGAAAAAAAAAATCATTACATGTACTTACTAATTTGTTTTCTTGCATGTATATTCTTTGCAGCTTCAGACAACCTTTAGCTATAATGATCATTCCTTCATCTGAGATCTTGTAACATTGCCCAAAATGAATGTCCTTCAATTCTCTGCATTTTGAACCCAGCTGCAATTAATGAAACCAAAGCAAGTATTTAAGAATAAAGGAAAAAGACCAACAGGATTTGACTAAACTAGAGAGTTGGGAGTTAAGATTTCTTTCTGTTTCTCAGCCCTGCCTTAAAAATTATCTTTACAGGTTTTCTAAGTACTATACATAAACAAGAAAGATTATCATTACACACATGATAAAACGAAGTTGCTAGCTACAGTCAACAAAACAGACCTAAGAGCAGCACATAAGAACCAAGTTATTTATTGGACATATAAGTAGTTATATAAGTATAGATATATAGAGAAAGTACAGTCTCTAAAGAAAATATTTCCATAAACCTGTTTTTGAAGTAAAAGAGGTCATCTGATTTTAATTAAATCTCAGAAGTGGGTACCTTATTCCATGTCCCTTTCTGTACTTCACAAGAAGTTGAAAGATACTAAATTTACAAAAGAAATTTGTGGAATGGATTGTTACCTGCTTTAGGCCTTCATCAGTGAGTCTGTCTTGATTGCCTACATGCACTTTCTGAAGAAGAGGACACTGAGAGGCAACTGCAATAATAGAGGTGTCAGAAAGCTGTTTACACCTGTAGGCAGTATACCTTAGGAGTCCAGGACATTTAATTGCTAATATGCATACTCCTGTATCAGACACATTGCGACAATCAGAAATATTGATTTCTGTAATATTCTGGCTTCTTGATGCTATCTTTTCCAACAGCTCATCAGTGACCTGCAAAGAAAATCCAAATACTCAAAATTAACTTTTTTTATAAACATCTTTAATTTTATTAGCACAAAATCTATTATTTGTAAGATGCATTTCCATGAGCTATTGGGAGAATGAAAAGACTTGTTTTCTAAAATAAAAGCATAGCTGTAAAACCAATTATACCAATATCTTTAAAAGAGTTCTGCTCCAACACTTTGAGAGAATAAGAGTTAATGGTCCTCTTCAAAATTTAGACACAGAATTCTCCATCCTTTAGAAGAAAAGGATTTGCTTGCCCTTCTATAGCAGCACTCTACTCACTTGTACCTAATGTAATATTTACAAAGAAATAGAGGACTTGTACGTCTCTGAAATGCAACAGGTTTTTACTTAGGCTTTGGTAATCATCCAAAACCAGGTGCCAGCAGACAAATATTACAGTGATGCAGGTAACAATGGGCTTCTTAAAAATGGAAAAAAGTCACCTAAGGTAGCAGTGAATGATGGGGATGAGAAGAAAAGAACAGCGTAACAGGAAAAAAAAGCTAATTAATACTCAGAGCTTTCCTCCTGTTCTTTGCTCAGCTTTAAAACACAATACTTAGATATTTTAAGCACTAGTCTACGGAAGACCATTAAATCAGATACACGCACTATTTTCACAGAGCTCCTTTGAAGAAAAAAGATTCTATCCACTTTGAACCTATACACATTGTAGTTAGCTAACATGCAAATAATTTTAAGAGAAGCCAGTCCTACAAGGCAGGTAAGAAACACAAGATATTCTTCATGCTCAAGCTGATAAATTAAAACAAACAAAACCGAAGCAGGTAAGACACAATGTATAGAACTCTCTCACTTTAAAAGTTTAGTTTCAAGAAACCTGAGGTGACATATGGCAAAAGTCTTTCTAACAAAACTATTCAGGAATATTTATCCACCACATAGCATAGATGAGATTTAGCTTTAAGCCTGCAAAGGGTAAGAGAGCAACAAAAACCCCTTTTGTTTTTCCTCTTACACAGTTGAGAAACAAACACTTTTTCTTGCTGCATTCCATCTCTTTTCCATTAGTAGCAAGTCTAATCTTTTTTCTTGCTACTTTATCAGACACCTTTTAGCTAGAAAACATTAAAAATTGCAAAAAAGAAAAGCAAACACCAACACCAAAATCCACTAAAAAACCCCAAATGCCTAAACAAACAAACACACAACCCTCAAAAAAAAAATAAAAAAAACCTACCAAACCCTCCCAACACACAGAGAAGGATAACATTTGTGCTTAATATTAGTTTAGGAACTCGCTAAAAATTTAGCAAGATAGGTTTTCTGAGGGCAGTAGCACAACTTACAAACTTTAGTGAGATTCCAACAT
>NW_009258669.1:4195201-4196728 GCF_000687185.1 Egretta garzetta
AGCAGGAATAAGGCTATACCTCAAAACAATAAAAAAAGACTGATTTGACACATAGTACCTACAGAGCACAAAGATAGACCCCTGGTCTGAGCGTGCTTTGGAGTCACTTGAGAAAAATCAGACGATCTGCTATATAACTTTTCCACAGTGGTTCAGAAATAGTTAACTAGTAATTCTAGAAGCAAGAGAACTTGCATGCTTTCTTATGAATTGGTGATCTGAAAATAATACCCCACGTACATTCTTTACGTCCAACATAGATGAGTTCATGTTGCTGCTTCTTCAGATAGGACCCTCCTCCATTGGTTGTTCCCCTGCACCCTATATTTTCATGAAACTCTCAAGACATTGTTTTATAAGCCTCTACAAGTAATTAAGTAACAAGAAACCTAAAAAGGGTGGCCAAACAACAAGGGAATCCTTGAAAAAGTTTTCCAAGGAGGACAGTTAAAATTATCCAAGAAAGCACTAGTTAGGTAACCATTCTTCAAACTAGAGCATCCTCAGAAAGGCTCACATACATCTTCCAATTAATATGAGATCTGACAGTTCTTATTAATGGAACAACCACTACCTGATGCAGACCTGAGATAGGAACCCACAACCCATTTCAAACAGCACTTGTCCTCACACTGTTTAACAACTGATCTCAGTCAAAAGAAGCTACGTTCAAGGGAGTTAATCTAAGGGTCCAGGCTTGTCAGCCTCTAGTAGAAAAATCCTGAAAGCTGAGACATTACTATTTCATGGGAACAAATTCTGAGTCATTAAAACACAGTTTTTCCACAATGATAACTTCATACCTGTTGACGACTACTGAGATCCAGTTGCTTCCAAAATTGAAAATCTAAACAGAGGTCGCGCCAATATTTACAGACTAATGACGCTGAAAGGCAACGCTCATTCAGGGATAAATTGGAAAATATCTGTAAAGAAATGGAAAAAAATATTATTTGTCAGAAGTAATCATATTTTAGAGACATAAATATTTAATTACTAACCCGTCTTGTAAAAGACAGAAAAGTATTAGCATGCATTGCAACACAGTTCTAGAATTTGCCGCCAGCTTGATTAGTCAAGAACAGTAACAAAAAAAACCTGCATCCCACAACAGCTGACAATATTAATAAGTCATATTAGCACAACCAACAACAGACTGTGTGCTACTTAAGCACCCATTTCTTAGACCATATTTCAAATGTGCTTCTCAGATGGCACAGACAGGTATAACGGACAGAAAAGGATGGTCAAAGAAAGCGTACCCCCGCTGATGAGCGAGACTGGCAAGCTGGTAACAGCAGATGGTGAGAAGGCTGAGGTACTCAACAACTTTTTTGCCTCAGACTTCACTGGCAACCTCTCTCCTCACCCCTCCCGAGTTGATGGATGGCATGAGGGGGACTGGGAGGGCAAAACCCCTCCTGCTGTAGGAGAGGATTGGGTTCGTGACCACCTGAGGAACCTGAATGCACAGAATTCCATGGGACCTGATGAGATGCATCCCAGAGTCCTGAGGGAATTGGCCAA
>NW_009258669.1:4197788-4202496 GCF_000687185.1 Egretta garzetta
AAGAAATTCTTTACAATGAGGGTGGTGAAACACTGGAACAGGTTGTCCAGAGAGGTAGTGGAGGCCCCATCCCTGGAAACATTCAAGGCCAGGTTGGACGGGGCTCTGAGCAACCTGATCTAGTTAGCAGTGTCCCTTCTCCTGCAGGGGGGTTGGACTAGATGACCTTTAGGGGTCCCTTCCAACCCAAAACATTCTATGAGTCTATCATTCTATGGCATACCTAAAGAATTACAGATACAAATATTAGCCCAGTGTTATTTGCAAGCCATTTAAAAGGTGGTTTCATTCCTGTTCTGATTCAGATAGAAAAACCTTTCCTTTTATTTCTTAACTGAATTGAAAAGAGTCATAAAGGTACTAAAACATCAGCCTTGTGGGAAGGGGGCATGGGATGGTGGAGCAGATCAGCAGAGTGAATCAGTGTCATACAAGGAAACTAAACACTGAATTAGCATTTTATACCCCAAAGTTTTGAGTGCTGCAGCAGCCTGCAAAAAAGAATAAACTATAACTTTATGGAGGGCTCATAAATTGTTGTTACATTCATTATATACAGTCCTTTGTCAGAAGTACTGTTGTTAAGAAATATAAAAAGAAGGTCTGTCAAGAGTTACGTATGAAGGTACTCTGTAAGCACAAATGAACTTTTACACTTCATCCTATAATGAAAAAAGGGAATCACAGCATTAAGATCCCTACACAGGAATACAGACTGCAAAACATGAAACAGTCCCCCCACTGAACTGATGAGGACATCATGTACTAAGTAGAAGCACTACAGCCAATCTCAGGCAATGTGCTCAAGAAAATGTGAAAATATTGGAAATGTCCATAGGAAAGCACTGAGGTCTAGAAAATATGAAAAAATTCAAAGAAAATACTAGGACAGTTTAACCACAGAAAAGGGAGGGAAAACAAACTAGAGAGAACACCACTTTCTTCTTTGTGGTGTATAGGACAATTAATCTCAAATTAAGGATAATGAAGCATTGGAATATAACACCTGGCAACTTACAGAATTTCCAACACTGGTGGTCTTTAGAACAAGTTAGACAATCAACTGTCAACAATAACAAGCATTACTGTCCCCTTCTTCTAGGACATGGCTTAGTTTAGCGGTTTTAAATATGTGTATCTTGTAAGACCCCTTGGTGAAGGGGATTTGGTTGACTATTCCTAAAAGATCTGCAAAATATAATAAGGGGGAAAAATAACTGAAAAAAAAATCAAATTCACCATATTCTATAAATGCTTGCAAGACTTCTCTCTCTCATCTTCTAGCCATGAAAAACTCACAATCTCTTATGTAAGACTCCTCGCAGCGCTGAAGGATTGTGTGTGAACCCTGTTTTCCTGCAGGCCTTTGCTTGACCATTACCAGAGTCAATGGATGTTTCTTATTAGGGCAGACAGAAGTGCAGATGAAACAAGCAATGCCTGCTTCCTCCCTGCAGTTCTTTGTCTGTACTGGTGAATCCACGCACGGAGCATGGAGGTGGCCGTCATCAGCACCCAAAAAATACCATCACCTCCAGTCAAGCAGGGAAAAAGCACTAGACAGTAAGTAGTAATTTGGCATCTAATGTTCCCCCACTGCAAAAGTATAATTCTAAGCATTACAAAAAGATGAAAGTCTGATGATTCTCAACAATTCTAAGTTACTAAAAGCAGTAGGAAACTTGGATTCACACTACCAGTATGAAGCAAAGGACAAAACCTCATAACAGTTACAAAAACCTCAGAAGAGAACAAGGCAACGTGATGCACATTATGTTTGGATGGACATCAGACTGACTCCAGTTAATATTAAGAAG
Source organism: Egretta garzetta (assembly GCF_000687185.1). Lineage (NCBI taxonomy): Eukaryota > Metazoa > Chordata > Aves > Pelecaniformes > Ardeidae > Egretta > Egretta garzetta. The sequence goes on from NW_009258669.1 coordinate 4,199,606, forward strand.
GGATGCCAAGATTGGCATTATAAAATACTTTAACTAATCTTCACTACAGTGGGAAATAAATATGCTTATCTGTGGAAATACCACCAAGAAACAGTGCTTGCAGTTCATAAAACAAGAACACAGCAAACATAGAACAGGAAAGACTGTTGCCAGTCCAGCTGCCACTGTGAATATGAAAGCTCTTAAATAATTTTTGTTCCAACTACTATCCTACCAGAAGCTGAAAGCCCCCACAAATCACAGAAGACCTACTGCTACTGCTTTGCTACTGCCTGAGACACAGAAGTAGCAAGGCCAAAACAAAAAAGAACCAAGTTTGATTCAGTACTTGACACAAACAGTATTTCGGCATAGACAGCATTATTCTGGAAGAAACGTCTGAAAGCATTTGTGGTCATGTTTTAGTCCATGCTGTACTTAACTCTAACTGCAGAGACAAGTAAGGAGTGTACAGGTGTTGCAAATTGACTTCTTGAGAAATGATCATCAGAGTGAAGCCACCAGGGGGAAAAGCAGTTACTGACAGTCATTGCAGAAGTTCCAGCATGGACAGGAGTAGCCACAGAAGTTACAGAAAGCGGTGCACATTCAAAAATAAGGCTTTGCCAGTTTTGTTGTCCGCAGTAGCTATAAAAGTTCCAACTATAAAAGGATTCTGGATAATGCCATGTAAAACATTGGTTTCTCTTTGGAGCTTGCAGTTGTTAAAAGAAGATGTATTGAATTATACTAACTGGAATTTAGTACCAAAGCCTATACAGATTCCAGTTTGATGGCACATCATCCTTATATTAAGGGATTATTTTAGCTGCGGGTTATAATACAACATTCATGCATAAAATGCTACAACTCACTTTGATGACCTTCACCACCCTTTAGTTCAGTTTCATTCTCCAGGTATATACTGATACTGTGGCAGCTTAATTGTCCTGAGTTTTAAATTGTTTTCTAATTCCCAAGGCTATATAAATACAGCTGAAAGCTAAAACCATTCCTAGCCCCAAGCCTGTTCATTTAACTCTTGCTTATGATAGATACCTTTCTGGGGACAGTGGGTCCACTAGTTAGCACGTTTAATTCCTGAAAACTGTACTCAAGCATGTACACTGCATGTCCAATATTCACTTTTTCTCCCCTCAACTCCCTGTCTAATCTTCCTTCCAAGGATCAGAGAGACTGAAACATCCTCCAGCACTCTCCCCTCCCCCCCCCAAAAAAAATACAAGTTTAGTAGCATTTTCTAGACTTCAGTAGCATTTCACACTCTTCTTTTTTTCCTGTTGGCAAGAGGCAGGGGTAGAAGAAGCAAGACTTCTACAAAACAAAGCAAACAAAAAATGCTACTCACGTTCCTTGCTCTCTCGTATCTCAACCTCTTTCAGCTCAAGTTCCTAAAACAGATGTTAGTGCCTCCTGCTTCAACCTTTCCAGGGATAGTTAAGATTAGTGGGTTTGTCTTCCCCTTCAATGGACACAAAAGGCTTGCTGGGCCTCTGGGCTACATCCTATTTAAGGATCAACACCCATGATGTTCAACACTGATGGCCTTATCATATCTTCCAGACACAGTTAGTTCTTTAATGTCAAGTTCTTGCTTCAAAGTAAGTGTTCACACAGACTCATTAAAGACCACAGTGAAAAGAAAATCCAGAAATATAATGCCCAGGACAGTAAAAGTCAATTGACAGATATAGCTAGCTTTCAGTCAGACCACATTAAATCTGCTGAACTCAATTCCAACAGCCAATTTTATGTCTTTGATAGATGCAACCATACGAATTCCTTACATAAGAAAATCCATGCAAACAATGTTTTACCTTTAAGCAACAAAACACAACTAATTCCACAGTACTATCTTCAGTATGTTTGCACACACCTGTGGCAATCCACAATTCTGGATCAAGTGATGGTTCAATTGATTTTAATCCAGTCAAATTAAGTCCTTGCACAGTATGCAAGGACTATCAAAAAAAATGGTGCCTGACCAAACTTTGGGGTTTTCTTGAACTTTCTGGAATAAGTATTTTGTGAGACAATGGGTGGGAAAGGAAGGGAAAAGCTGCTGATTAATATTGAGAGTCTGTTGAAGGCTAACTCAGATGTTTACAATGGTTTGATAAACAATATGAGAACATTTAATCATCTGTAATCAGAAAAACCATACTTAGCACTTTATTACAAGGGTATCCTGGAGCAAGCAGGCCTGGATAGGACAACTAACCAAGATGTTTTGAAAAACATCCAAAACTTGGCAAGTAAGCCCAAGATCCATGTACCCTCAGCTGAACTACCCTCATTATAACACTAAAAATCACAGCCCCAGGCCAAAGGACCCTTGTTCAGGTGAAGATCCTTTCCCACAGAACAGGTAGTACAAAGAAAGGACACTGTAGCTTTCAGTGAATGCCAGGCTCACAAGAACCATTAAGAAATGAAAGTGATTAAGCATGATTGCAAAAGAACTGGTAACTGTTGCTCTGAGTTTGAAATGCTGCTGTATGTTAACCAAGGTGTGCTACCTTGTTGTAGTCATCACCTAGCACCCATCTCTGTGCAGAAATGAGATAAGCAAGCAATGTCTCTCCTGAGTGTGTGACAATTGGCTTATTGCACACTGGGACACGAATCCAATTTTCAGATCAGGTCCAACCAGAGAAGCTAGAAATAAGAGTTCTTCCATGTAATTGTCTCCTTTACCACTTAGTCCCTATGTGATGGGCTTCAGACATTACACTTAAGGGTGCTTCCCCACTGTTTCTCTATTAAACATATTCTAGATATTTCAAGCTGTGTACCCACAGAATCATAGAATGTTTTGGTTTGGAAGGGACCCCTAGAGGTCATCTAGTCCAAAAAGGACTACTTTGAACTTTTGTGCTGTTAGCATTTCA
>NW_009258669.1:4202544-4206250 GCF_000687185.1 Egretta garzetta
AACAAGGAATGGGGGGGGACAGGCACACAAGATGATACAACCCCACCCTATAAATAGCTTTTCTTAAAAGATTACAGATTTAAATATCGTAAAACCATGTATGTGTTAGGTCAGGCTCAGATGGAGTTAATTTTCCTCATAGCAGCCCTCTTAGTGCCGTGCTTTCTATTGGTATGTAGAAAGGTGTTGGTAACACACCAATGTTTTGGCTTCTGCTGAGCAGTGCTGGCACAGCATCAAGGCTGTATCTCCAACATTCCCACATCACCACCAGTGGGCTGGGAGGGGACAAGATCTTGGGAAGGGACATAGCCAAGACACCAAAAGGATATTCTGTACCATATGATGTTGGCTCAGATATAAAAGCTAAGGAAGAGGAGGAGGAAAGGGGGGGGGCATTCATTTTTTATAACATTTTGTTTTCTGGAGCAACCACTATGCATAGTGATGCCCTGCTTCCCGGGAAGTGGCTGGACATCGCCTGCTGATGGGAAGTAGAGAATAAAATCTTTGTTTTCCATTTGTTACCACACATGGCCTTTGCTTTTGTTTTTTATTAAACTGCCTTTATCGTGGCCCATGAGTGGTTTGGGGTTTGGGTTTTTTTTTTTTTTTTTTCCCCCCCCCCCGCGCAAAAAAAAAAGAGGGGAGTGATAGAGCAGCTTGGTGGCTCCTGGCATCCAGCCAAGGTCAAGCCATCACAATGTATTAAACTTAATTCATTTATCTGTAAATATCCAATAACTTTGGCCTTAAACCAAGTTCCTCAAAGAAAGTTCAATCAAGTGAAAGAGATACCTAAATGTACTTCTAATCAATGGAAATCATGAAAAGTCAGTCACATCCCTGAATGTTACAAACTAAGTAGAAGACTAGGAAATTGTTCATGTGTTTGCTGATACAATATCCTCAGCACCAAAATTAAGAGTTCACAACACACAAATCAAATATGAATTAAACTTAAGCATAACTCAAGAAATAATTCTAACATCAAAAGACAATCTAATCCAAAACTAGAAGATTTTTAAATACCACAATCAAGGAGTTAGAGGTATTGATTGCACCAACTTAAGAAGCTTTTGCCTCAGGAACAGAGGTAAGAAAATTCAGTTGACTGCTAATACCATTCTTTGAAGATACTACTAACTTTAAGAACAAGTTACAGCTTTACAAACATGAACAAAATATAGACCGTAGGCCCCAGGGCAGAAGGGAGATTATAAGAGGTGAATCCATGCATCCCTCATTTCTGACCATTGTTTTCATTTGAAAGATCTTTCAATCTAACTAGAAAAACTTCTGTGAATGAAGCTTTCTTTTGTCAATAAAAATCTTTTGCCATCCAAGAAAAATAGATAACTCTGAAATTGCTTTCATTACATTGCAACAGCTAGATTTGTCTTGCACCCAAAACGTTAATGGCATTAACAACAACAGTACATATAAAAAACATTAAAATGTAAACTCAAACATTTCCTGATGCCTAATAAGCTCAATACATTCATTCTTGTAGAACTTGTGTAATTTGTTTCATCAACTGGGACAAATTTTTTCAGCAACTAATTGAAGTTCCGTTATCAAAAATAATTCTGAAGTACCATTTAATAAAAGGAACATGACATTTTACTCTGAAGTGTTAAACGCAGTATTTTTTCATTGCAGGCATACAGGAATCAGGCTTCCAGTGGTTTTACATTTATGAAAGGTTGCTTCAGTCTATTTCAGAAAATTAAAGTATCATCTATCAACAGAAGACAAATGAAGGACAGAGAAGTATTTGCTTAGTTTTTAAGAGATTCCATCATTTTATCCACACATTACCTCAACTGAATAAGGGAAAGATGAATGATTCATGAGCACCTGAGTATACAAAAAAGGTTTAAGCACTCTAGGCACACACCTCAAAGGAGTCTCAGTGCATCCATAAAGGGAATAAAGTTGAAAATGCCCTTGTGATTAACAAAAATGTGTCAGCTAGGAAAAAGGATGGTGTGATTTCACATCACAGCCAGGATTCTCATAGCAAGCTGCCATTAGTAAGAACAGTTTACTGGTCCCCCTACTCCTGGTTACCTGAATTTTTGATCTGGATTTAGTGACTGCACCCAGAAAAAGTCTTTTTAGGCAACCGATCCTGAGGAAAAGTTCTGCAACATTAGACTGGTGTCAGATTAGCCAGCCAAATCAAATTGCTCTGCAATTGCATGATCACTCTACAGAGCACAAAGCTAGCAGCAGGAACATGCAGCCAGAGGTGACACAAGTAAGACGGACACTGCCCTTAACAGCCAGTTGCTGGCAGATTGCCTTAGCTGTAATGCAAAACACAACTTTAATTTCTGTCTGTAAGAAATGACAGGAGATGCTGATACCATACCTTTCCTCAGAACAGAAAAAAAGGGTTCTGACAAATAAGCAGAGTATCTGAAGGTTGGAAAAGACCTTTACAATCCTGATGTCCAATCATTAACCTAACACTGCCATCTCACCACTAAACCATGTCCCTAAGCACCTCCTCTGCCCAACCACCTCCCTGGGCAGCCCATTCCAGTGCCTGACAACCCTTTCTGTGAAGAAATTTCTCCTAATATCCAACCTAAACCTCCCCTGGAGCAACTTCAGACCCTTCAGATTTGAAGGGACTGGTAAAATTTTACTCCCAGCTACCCAACTGTCCTCACTAAAAGACACCCGTGCTGCTTCTTGCTTTAAACAAGAGTTTAAAAATGGAGACAATAAAACATACCAAAATTTGTGAAAGATGAAGCACAGGTCAGGCACCCTGAACAAAAGGAACAAATAAATGAATAGAAAATCAAAGAAGAAGTTACATTTAGTTTACTCTGCATTCAAACACTGTACAACTTGTAATCTATTAGTTTTCTCCATGCAATAATACAGAGTTTTGGGGATGTAGATCAAGCCAAGCAACATCTGAACAACATTAATTCCAAGACATTTGTCTCCTCCATCACGTAACTCATTCTGTAATGTGAAAACCTAAATGCTTACACAAAAGCAACCTGTTAACACATGCCTGTGGAAAGCCAAACACCTATTTATTTTTATAATTCTGCAACAAATCACAAAATATATCAGGACAACTTTCAGAACTTTATCATCAAAATAACATCTATATACTATCTTTGCTTTTCCTAATAGTCTACTGGCACACCTTTCCTTCACAACTGTGCCCCTCAGCTGCACTTCCAGAAGCTCAGCAACAGCACAGTAAAGGCTGGTTCATTTCCTTACTGCAATCACAGGGTAGACCCTGGCTGGACTCCAGGTGCCCACTAAAGATGCTCTATCACTCCCCTCTTCAACAGGACAGAGGAGAGAAAAATATATCAAAAGGTTCGTGGGTCAAGATAAGGACAGGGAGAGATCATTCGCCAGTTACTATCATGGGCAAAACAGACTCAACTTGGGGAAATTAGTTTAATTTATTACCAATCAAACAAGAGTAGAAGAGGATAAAAAAAAAAAAATAAATCTTAAAACACCCACCCCTCCCTTCTTCTCGGGCTTAACTTGACTCCCATAGTTCTCTACCTACTCCCCCCGAGCAGTACACAGGGATGGGGAATGGGGGTTGGGGTCAGTTCATCACATGTTGTTTCTGCTGCTCCTTCCTCCTCATGGGAGAACTCCTCACGCTCTTTCCCAGCTTCAGCATGGTGTCCCTCCCGCGGCAGAGCGTCCT
>NW_009258669.1:4206412-4207175 GCF_000687185.1 Egretta garzetta
CCTCTCCCCCCGGGCCCACAGGTCCTGCCAGGAGCCTGCTCCAGCGTGGGCTTCCCACGGGGTCACCGCCTCCTTCAAGCACCCCCTGCTCCGGCGTGGGGTCCTCCCCGGGCTGCAGGTGGGGATCTGCCCCCCCGTGGGCCTCCCTGGCTGCGGGGGCACAGCCAGCCCCACCATGGGCTGCAGGGGAATCTCTGCTCTGGCGCCTTAAAGCACCTCCTCCCCCTCCTTCTCCACTGACCTGGGTGTCTGCAGGGCTGTTTTCTCTCACATCCTCTCACTTTTCTCCCACCAGCTACTGTTCTGCAGCAGGGTTTTTTTTTTCCCCTCTTAAATACGTTATCCCAGAGGCACTACCATCATTGCTGATGGGCTCAGCCTCGGCCAGCAGTAGGCCTTGGAGCCGGCTGGCATTGGCTCCATCAGACTCAGGGAAAGTTTCTGGCAGCTTCTCACAGTAGCCACCCCTGCAGCCCCCACCCCACTGTCAAAACCTTGCCACACAAACCCAATACAATGGGCTTCATGGGAGAAAAGAAAAAAAAAAACAAAACTAAAAAAACATCGTTGGTGTGTTATCCATTGCTACAGAAAAAGGAGTTGTCCTGGTTTCGGCTGGGATAGAGTTAATTTTCTTCACAGTAGCTAGCATAGTGCTGTGTTTTGGATTTAGTACCAGAAGAATGTTGATAACACACTGATGTTTTCAGCCGTTGCCAAGTAGTGCTCAGACTACTCAAGGACTTTTTGAGCTTCTCCTGCT
>NW_009258669.1:4207350-4210987 GCF_000687185.1 Egretta garzetta
ACTATTGTTATTCTTCTCTCTTATTAAACTGTCTCTATCTCAACCCACAGGTCTTACTTTTTTTTCTTTTCTCCTATTCTCTCCCCCATCCCACAGAGGGAGGGGGGGAGTGAGCGAGCGGCTGCGTGGTGCTTAGTTGCCAGCCGGGTTAAACCACGACAGGAGTTCAGCAGAATAAAGATTGAAAGAAAAGAACATTTACCTCCCTGGATCAGCCGCAAAGTTTCAAAGTTTTTTCCACTTCACCCAGTGCTATAGCTAAAAGTAAGGCTTAACACAAACTCTAGACTGGATAAACTGATGGGAACACCCACATAAGAAGAAAAGAAAGATGTTATTACGACAGCAACTCCATGAATTTGTGGATGAAGTCTAATCCAAATGATTGTTGTGGTTTAACCCTGGCTGGCAACTAAACACCACGCAGCCGCTTGCTCACTCCCCCCACAGTGGGACGGGGGAGAGAATCAGAAGAATAAAAGTGAGAAAGCTTGTGGGCTGAGATAAACACAGTTTAAAAGGGAAAGCAAAAGCCACATGCACAAGCAAAGCAAAGCAAGGAATTCATTCACTGCTTCCCGTGGGCAGGCAGGTGCTCAGCCATCTCCATAACAGTTAACTGGGAAGACAAACACCATCACTCCAAACGTCCCCCCCTTTCCTTCTTCCCCCCACTTATATACTGAGCAGGACGTCATATGGTGTGGAATATTCCTTGGCCAGTTTGGGTCAGCTGTCCCTGCTGTGCCCCCTCCCAGCTTCTTGTGCCCCTGGCAGAGCTGAGAAGTCATTGACCAGTCTAAACACAACTTAACAACAACTAAAACATCAGCGTATTATCAATATTCTTCTCATACTATATCAAATGCATAGCACTATGCCAGCTACAAGGGAGAAAATGAACTCTATCCCAGCCGAAACCAGGGCAATGATGTACTTTGATGCCTCTGCCTCCTGACTGGGCCAGACAGAGCAACTATAACATGTATATCCAGTCTTTTCAGCTGTAAGTTTACTAAAAATAAATGCCAGCATTCAAAAGTCAGAAGGCAAAACCAAAGGTCTAGCTCTGGTCTATCAAATCCACTTCATATCACTCAGATAATCTTAAACGCAGTGCTAGTAGCACAGTGCCAGCAGGACTGCATTTATTATCAACTCTGTCAAAAGCAAATACGGAAGTTATTACAGCAACAAAAGCAAACATGGAAGTTATTATAGCAAAGGAAGAATGAGAAAAAATAAGTTTAAAAAGTTGAGTAAAGATGCAAGAAAAGGAGCCAGCAGTGCCTCAAATAATAAGAATATATTTATGAAAACCATAATAAAATATACACGCACTTATCTTCCCTACATAGTGCATTCCCTTCTAAGGTAAAACTGACAAGGCCTCTGCTGCAGACAGAGCAGCATGTGTTCACGCTTCACAAAAATAAAAGCAGCAAACAGAGAGAAGACATCAAAAAGGTCATCTGTGCTAGACCCTTCCCTGTTTTGAAGCAAGTTCAAGCACACCTAGAACATCCCCGATAAGGACATCCCTCTTGTTATAAACAAAAAAAAAAACAACACCAAAAACAAAAAACAAAACAAAACACAGTAAAAATCCCAACTCCTCATGTAACCTCAGAGACAGGGCGAATCTTTCCCAAGACTCTCATGTTCTCACATTGTGTCATTTTCCAAGCATCTCGCCTAAACTTCCCTCAAATCAAATTAAGCTTATTATGTCTTTTTATTTGAAAAATGACAGGAACACAGTCGAACTTTCAAATCAATTTTCTCATAACAAAAGAGTGCATCTCAGTCTTCTTTCTGAATGGAAGGGTCATTCAGTTTGAATGAGAACCTTCCAACTACCATCACAGGCCCTGTTTCCACGACCTCTAGCTCTCCTGTGATGCCTCTCCAATTTCTCTATGTTTTTTTAAGGAGACCCCAGTGACCACAACCTAATGCAGTACTCTAACAGAGGCCTTAACAGCACCAAGCACAGCACAGAACTTCCTTTTCTACATGCACAGTTCCTGCTAATATTGCTCAACAAGGTATCTGAAGTGTTTGGATCCGCATTACCAAGTTCACTCAGTCTGCAGACCATTTTCACAGAACCATTAAGGTCAGAAAAGACCTCCAAGATCAAGTCCAACCATCAATGCAACACCACCATGCCTACTAAACCATGTCCCAAAATACCACATCTACACGTTTTTTGAACAGCTCCAGGGATGGTGACTCCACCACCTCTCGTGGCAGCCTGTTCCAATGCTTGACCACTCTTTCAGTGAAGAAATTTTTCCTAATATCCAATCGAAACCTCACCTGATGCAACTTGAGGCCATTTCCACTCATCCTATCACTTGTTACTTGGGAAAAGAGACCGACACCCACCTCACTACAAGGAAAAACTTAGAGATACATAGCACAAGATTTTGTAATCTTCTGCATTGCACGCTTACAAACTGATGGTTTAGTCGTTGCTGAGCGGTGCTGACACCAGTCAAGGACTTTTCAGCTTCCCCTGCTCTGCCAGGGGCACAAGAAGACAGGAAGGGGGCACAGCCAGGACAGCTGACCCTGACTGACCAAAGGGGTATTCCAGACCATAGGGCATCATGCTCCGTGTATGAACTGGGGGGAGTTGGCTGGGGGGCAGCGATCGCTGCTCAGGGACGGGCTGGGCATCAGTCAGCAGGAGGTGGGCAATTGCTTTGTGCATCACTTTCTTTGTATATTCTTTGTATATTCTTTGTATATTCTTTGTATATTCTTTGTATATTCTATTATCATTATTATTTTCCTCTGCCATTTTATTTAACTGTCTTTATCTCAAGCCAGGAGTTTTACTTTTTCTATTTTCTCCCCCATCCCACTGCTGAGGGGAGGAACGAGTGAGTGACCGGCTGCATGGTGTTCAGCTGCCTGCCGGGTTAAACCACAACACATTGTAATACTGAAACCCTATTCCTCAAAATTTAAAGACACCCTCGCATCAAACTATGGAAAACATCGTAGGCTTCAGTTCCAGCCAGACCTGTCTTTTTAGCTAAGGCTTAGCTGAAGAAAGTCAGTGTAATGACTAGATCAACAGAGTATCTTACAAATGAAGTCATTCTCAGAAGAGGGCGGTATTAAAGGAACCAAAAGACAGCAAAAGGGACAGGAAAGAAAGCGAGACTGTTTTTTGAAGATACAGAGTAAGAGGTTACGAAAGCATGTCATTCAAGAGGGCTACAAATACTCAGCCTGACCGTGAAACCGATAAAGCCAAAATTGACTCAAAATACATAGTAATACAATTTTTTTTTCCCAATCGACATTGAAAACCAGTCTCTACAGCTCTGACGTACGCAGAACCACTAAATACAGTGATTGTTCCCCTTGCTGCGTACTCCATCAGCGATGTAAGTAAGCAGCTACCTGCGAAGGACACATGGGGAAGTTAACAGGTACGAGTCAAGATATTTACAGGGCAGCTTCTGGAGCAGTTTGGTCTGTTTCCACCTCCAGTTAATGACTCACAACGCCGTTTACAAGGACAAACCAAAACAAAGGGGAAAAAACCCACGCAAACGAAAACAAGAAACACACCCACAACCCCACTTGTCTCCCAGACGCCAGGCGAGCCAGGCCGGCT
>NW_009258669.1:4212269-4219947 GCF_000687185.1 Egretta garzetta
GTGTACAAATACAGACGTATCGAGTGAAGCCGGCTTATGAGCACATTGTGTCTGTGTATGTCTTATTATATACCCAGTATGTATATAGCACGTACATATGTCTGAATACCTGAAATGCGGGTTTTTTGGTCACAGTTTGTAGGGGAAGGTGAGAGGGCTCCTGCCCACTGGCGTCGGATGGCGCGCAGCGGCGCAGGACTGCGGCTGGGTGTTTGCCGTGGCAGGGCAACGCAAGCTTGGAAGACCACCAGAAGCATTCCTCCAAGTGTCCGCTGCCAGCGCTGCCTTCCCACCGAAGCGCTACAGCAAATACCTGCTTTCTGCTGTTCTAAAGCGTTGTCCAGCCAGAACCAGGGCCCATATGGGGCCTCCATCCCTCTATGCCGTGCTCCCATTATATATATATATATATATACACATATATATATAAAGCGCCTATCACCATATCGATAAACATTCTTTGGAACCACTCTGGTGGCAGAGGTAAGAATAGGAGTCACCCTGTTGGTACCTCAGCACTTCTGTTCCCAACCAATCACAAAAAAAAAAAAAAAAAGCCATAAGACTTTGCTGCCGACCTGCCTGGCTGGTATTTAATACTGCTACTCCATCAGGGTTGGAGCCTCTAACTGCAGTGTGTTGTACCTTGCTGCAGGTGCCCAGCGTCTGTAGATCTTTGCAAATACGGGCCATAATGCTTTAGGACTCTCCTGGATGCCTAGCAAAAATAATTTCCATGTTTCAGCACTCAGTTCTAAATTATTGATGTAAATTGACTTAGATATATAGGTTTAAATACAAACGGAATTTTGTCTTTAGTAAAAGGTGTTTGGGGAGGGAGAAGGGAAGTTACAGCTAGAGTATATATGGCACAGTACTGCTTTTAAATAACAAAGGGCAGCAGGAGAAATGCAGAGTATTGTATACTGTGAAGTAGATATTTTGGCCTTTTGCTCAGGAACACGTTATGTTAGGATTAAAATACCTGTGATGCTATTATTCTTGTTTGTTACCATTATTATTAGTCTTCAACAGCTCAGGAAATATGTTTGCTAGGTGAAAAATACAAAATACACCATTGGATAAAAGTACAGTAATAGAATATTGTACCTGAATGTATAATTGACTGAGATCCATCAATATAAACTCCAGCAAATTTTGGCAAAAATTTGGCAAGGTCTTTTCCTCCCTCAGATTTCAAAAATATATTTCAGTAAGAAAAAACAAAGGCAACATTAAAAGAAGGTGAGAGTCCAAGTCAGGCCTTCAAACCAAACAGCATTCAGAATCCAATGCTTGCAATGTCAAATATTCAAAATAAATCTCATCTTTAAATCTGGCTTTAAATCTGGCTGTGCATCTTCTGAATAGTCATTGTGACAGGGTCTTTACTTACATCATCACATACTAGTATTTCCTGCAGAAATGCTGGTGAGGGTGCCTGACTTCTGTATGTCACTTTCGTGTCTGATATATATTGCCACGTTATTTTGAGATACATACGCAACATGCATACACATATATCCCATATAAGGAATTATTCCCATTCCTCTAATATTTGCCTTGACATGATCCAGCTCTGCTATCTCCTTTTGAAATAAGTTGACTTGTACAGAACATAGGCAGGAACAACATCTCGTCTCGTCTTTCCGAAGCAATTTCACCTTCAGGCAATTTCCCTGCCTAATTCTTGTCATTTTTCTCCTGATAACTAAAGCTCAATCCTTGAATTCGGTCTCTGGGACACTGTTCCTGAGGGGTTTTTGTTGCTATAAAAATTGCAGAAGGAAAGAAAGAAAACTAAGACAATAAATGGTCAGTTTTCATACGCTACTTGTTCCTTTAGTGCTTTGTCACTTAGCTGGTAACAAGATTTTGGCCTTAAAGATGACAGCAGAGCTGTTCCACTGGCAGTTTTATTGGCAGATACTGGAACCATAAATATCTGCAGAACAACTGCTGATCCAGTGTAGCACGTGTGACTTGCCTGCTCTGGCGTGAGATACGAGAAATTAGTTTTGACTCTCACCTGGCTGAGCAGGGGTGAGAAACTGAGACGATAAATTTCAGAGAAAAATAATCTTAGCTCAAGGTTTATATTTTTGCAAACAGAAAAGGACTGGTGGGTCGTGATGGTTGGAGGCGGTCTTGCGCGCAGCGATCATGAAATAATAGAGTTTTCAACTCTCAGAGAAGTAAGGAGCAGGATTAGCAGAACTGCTACCTCGGACTTCTGGAGGGCAGACTTTGGCCTGCTTAGGGGCCTGGTTGAGAGAGTCACTTGGGAGGCAGTGCTGAAGGGCAAAGGGGTCCAGGAAGGCTGGGCATTCTTCAGGAGGGGAATCTGAAAGGTGCAGGAGCAGACTGTCCCTATGGGCTGAAAGATGAGCCAGTGGGGAAGACAACCGGCCTGGCTGAACAGAGAGCTTAGAAAATTAGAGAATTTCATTATAGGTGCATAAAAGAATGCTTGCATGATGATTTGTTTGGGTTTTCTTAAATGCAGCACAATACAAATATGTCAGGTAGAATGCATGAAAAGTACATTATTAACTGGACACTGTATTTGAATAGGCAAGGTAAGAATCCCCAGGTGCATGCTTGAACATATATGCTAATTATGGAGTGTATGGATAATCGATCTGAAAATTCAAAGCAGATAGAGTATGTTCGTCTCAGCTGAAGATGACCAACTACTTCTGAGACTATTATTCACCAAGGATGGTTTTCTTACTCAGCTTTCTGAGGACTTTTAGTAGGAGAAGTTGGGGGTGGGACGTTTTCTTTAAAGCTTTTCCATTCCTCAAGCCCTCTGCCTAAAAGCCAGACAGAGCAAGCAGAACTTGGCGGAGATTGAAAAAACATTGAGGGTGTGGCAATATTCAAGAAGGGGACAGGTTATCTCATCAGAGGTAAGTAGTTGTTCAGTTAATCTGATATAAATTAGGTCAATAGTAGATGCATTAGACTCGAGCTTTTCCAAGTTACTTCAGCTAGTAAAAGAAACACTGGTTTTAAAAGTGCTGCTTAAAATACTTATTACACTGGTTAAGAATGATTGCTGGCTGGGGTCAATCCACAAACAGGGGTAAAACATAAATTCACTGTCAATGAAATTACAGACAGCACAAAGATTTGTTACACGGTGACAAATGGTGGCAGAACCAAGAAAATAATAAGAATAATCAATTACTTCTTTTTTCCAATACAGAATTAAATAAAATTTCGTGGTTAATGTTTCTTTTCTATAGCATTACACTAATACAAATTTATTCTCTTTATCTGTGAAAAGACCAATTCTTGTTTTTAACGCCTTTCAATTTTCTGGATCCCTCACAACGCTTCTTTAGAGAAATCTCTTTGGAAATGTTAACTCCTATAAATTGTATATGCTAGTAATTTTTTTTTCTGGAAGATGTCAGATTGGAAACCAGCAGCAATTCAATTGGTAGATTGGCTTTTGATTATGACAGTAACACATTATCATCATCTTACTTTTTTAAGCCTTACAAACCAGGGCTTTCTCCTAATTATTTCAACCTCCCTTACCAAATTTTTAAAGTAATAAGTAGCTTCTATTTTCTACTTGCTGCTGCTCATTTGTTCTGCCTCCGCTGCCCATCTGTTACATTGATATTTTAATTTACTGAATTTATCTCACCACTCTGTCAGGATCAGGAGTTAGCCAATTCTGTCATTAGCATATAGAATCATGGTTTTTGGTCGTCTGATAAATGCTTCGAAAAGGTCACCTGGATGCAATCTCAGAGGGTGGGACTCAACTGCGTACAATTAGTTGTAGCCCTTTCTTAGATGTGCCAGGTGACTGAGCTGTCCGCAGGGGGCTGGGGTGTGTGATGGAGGGCATGGCTATGGCCTGCGGGAGCACCAGCTGCTCTGTGGTGTCCCGTGTTTATGCAGCTGAAAGCCCCCATAATGCATGGAGTGTCAGCAGATAATTTTTTTTACCTACCAGTATTCTCTTATGTAGCCATGTGCTTTCTTTTGCAAAATCCTGTTTGTTTCACTGCTGGACTGGTTTTGGCCGTGATAGAGTTAATTTTCTTCATAGTAGATGAACGTAGGTGCATATCACATAGTATATTTCAGATTTGTGCTGGGAACAGTGGGATGTTTTACTTGCTGCTGAGCAGGGCTTTTCTGCTCCTCACCCCACCCCCAGTGAGCACAAGAAGCTGGGAGGGGGCACAGCCAGGACAGCTGACCCCAGCTGGCCAAAGGGATGTCCCATACCATATGGCATCGTGTTCAGCAATAAAACTAGGAGGGGTCATTGCCAGGGGAGTGGGGGTCTACTGCTTGGGGACAGGCTGGGCATCAGTAGGTTGGTGGTCAGCAATTGTTTTCATTTTCATCATTTGTCTTGGGGTTTATTTTCCTCTCTTTTTAGGTTCCCCCCCCCCCATCATCATCATAATTATTACTATTCTTATTATTAAACTGTTTTTATCTCAACCCATGAGTTTGTTTCTCACTTTTACCCTTCCAATTCATTCCATATCACACTGGAGCAGGGGTAGGAAGGGAGAGGGAGCGAACAGCTGTGTGGTGCTTAGTTGCCAGCTGGGGTTAAACCATGACATCTATGTTTACCATAAATATGTTGACTATGTTTGTTGCCCCTCCAAGTAGATTGTTCCTCTCAGTGGTTTTATGCCACCATTATCTCAGAATGAAATCTTTTGTACAGCTGGGCCACTGTCACAAAAGAGCAGACATAATGCATATCAGAAATTATAGTATTTCTGAAGTTGCCCCGTGTAATAACATTTTTTTAACACTGTAACTGGGCAAGTTGTAAGCCAATGATGCTGTCAGGGTGCCATGGAGGCCAGGCCACCAGGGACCACAGGGGTTCCCCATGGGGCAAGCAGGGCAGGACAGGGACTCACCAGCTGTGGCCAGATGTAACCTTTATCCACAACCTAATTAACAGCATTCTTCTCAAAAATCTTTATTATTTTAGCATATACATTTGTGCCTAGTCATCTCGATATTTCAATCAAGTAGCTCTTCAGGTCTCCCAAGGATTTGCAATATTTGTAGGCAGCTGGAGAATGCTAGATTCTTTCCATTGCTTTCACTCTTCCATCTGAAGTTGAAACGCATTTCTCTCAAACCACCATCCTCTACAATTTCTGAACTGTGAAACAAATTCAATCTGATCAGGATCTCGCTTCAAAAGGAGAATGGTATAAGTACCATAAATAAGCTTTAGTTTGTTTTTAATAATCTAGGAAAGACCTTTTACAAACACAGAAATACACAGGGAGGCTTTAGACCAAGATGGTAGACTATTCTTTTTCTGATAGCCTGCAAGAGCTGAAAAAATTCTGAATTACAACGTTGAATGATAAGTGAGAAACAGGGAAGTGCAGGGTGCTTCTGGTCAATGCAAGGGGTTTAACACTGGGTGTCGCTATTGCCTCATGCAAGCACGGTAACCACTTGCTGTAGAAGCAGGATGAAATATTACATGACCAAATATATTTATCTGGTGTGAAATCTGCACTGCATTAACGTCAGAAGGAAGATACAACTAACAGTTCATTTCTTCATTATCACTGCTTATATTTCTTGAAATCAGAAGTCATAAAATCAGTGAAGTTGGGAGCTTGAAAGCTAATAAAATAACACGAGCTAGGAATTAAGCAGCAAAATCCCCTCGATTTATGATATTAAAGGTTTATTGCATATTTAGCAATAGTTTGTGACATTTTTCAATGTTGTCTCTGTGCGTATTTAAATAGGCCACACAGAGTGATGATCCAAGACTAGGATGGTGTTTGATTTTTGAGCTACAAAAGAACACGAGAAATAATAATTAAAAAAATAGTTATGATATTGTATCTGGTCCTGATACCCACAAGTGCATTTTCATCTGAATTTCAGGACTGACCTTTAGGAAGCTAGGTCTATAAGAAATTTTTGGCCATATTTCCATAGCTTGTTGCTGGTTAATACCACCAACAGTTCATAAAATTACCAGTTCATGAGAACAGGTTCTCAAAGGATAGATTAGCTTTTAAATGGTATGTTAGGAATGCCATTAAGAAATAGATTGAAGGAAGTAGCAGAATTTCCACCTTGGGTTTAGAAACAGCATAAAAGTATGTACAAAACAGAGACCTAAAGTTTTTCCTTATTGAGTTTTTTTTTGTTGTTTTTATTGATATTTTACAACAATGTGTTGTGACTTTCTCATCAAAATAAGTATGTGTATGTGACAATTATAGTGCAGATAACTTGCAACAGGCAGTAAGTTATAGTATCTGTTTGGAAGTGTGCTCATAGAAAACTCAAGAGAGATATTTAGGCACTTTATGTGCACTTCAAGCTCTGAAGAGCTTGAAATCTAATGGTGTGATACAGTGGAAAATTTGTAATGTAAAAGTCGTAACTCATCCTACAAATGAAAATTTGCATATCTGAGAACAGCAAGGCATAATGCCTGATGAACAGGTGATCTGAGTAAAAGACATAATGACTTAATGTCCATTTTCTGAGACATCCAGTGTTAACATGACAGATTAAAGACTACTTCCTTTTTTCTGGTCATATGCATATATTTAATCAAGTTTTGTATTTTCAGAATCTATATAAAAATACAGGGCTGAGAGGCACCTCCAGAGTCAGTTCATCTTCTGCCATCATGGGCAGTTGCATTGCACAGTCCTGTTAATTACATTTATCAAGCTCCATTTTAAAGCTAATTATCTTCCTTGGTCTGACCACACCCATGGAAAAGCTATACTACAATCTTACATCTTTCACGATTTAATATCATGGGATAGATGGGGAGCAGAACAAACCTCCCATGACCCAAGAGGAAATGGTTAGTGACCTGCTCTGCCAATTAGACATACAGTATAAGTCTATGGGGCTGCACAGGGTCCACCCAAGGGTACTGAGGGAGCTGGTGGAAGTGTTCATCAAGCCCCTTTCCATTGTTTATCAGCAGTCCTGGATGACTGGGGAATTTCCACTTGACTGGTGGTTGGCAAATGTGACACCCATTTACAAGAAGGGCTGGAGGGAGGATCAGGGGACCTAAAGGCCTATCAGTGTGACCTTGATGCTGGGGAAGGTTATGCAGCAGATCATCTTGAGCACATCCAGGACAACCAGAAGGTCGGGCCCAGTCAACATGGGTTTATGTAAGGCAGATCCTGCTTGACCAACCTAATCTCCTTCTATGGCAAGGTGACCCACTTAGTAGATGAGGGAAAGGCTGTGGATGTTGTCTACCTGGACTTCAGTAAAGCCTTTGACACAGCATTCTGCTTGAGAAACTGGCTGCCCATGGCCTGGACAGGCATACTCTTTGTTGGGTAAAAAACTGGCTGGATGGCCAGGCCTGAAGAGTGGTGGTGAATGGAGTTAAAACCAGTTGGAGGCCAGTCACAAGCAGTGTTCCCCAGGGCTCAGTTCTGGGCACAGTTCTATTTAACATTTTTATTAATGACCTGGATGAGGGGCTTGAGTCCACCCTCAGTAAGTTTGCAGATGACACTAAACTGGGTGGAAGTGGTGGAAGTGTTGATCTGCTCAAAGGGAGGAGGGCTCTGCAGAGGGATCCGGACAGGCTGGATTGATGGGCTGTGGCCAATTGGATGAGGTTCAGTAAGGCCAAGTGCCAGGTCCTGCACTTGGGTCA